>NC_048443.1:20900475-21241148 GCF_004353265.1 Vitis riparia | reverse complement strand
AGTGTAAGTGCCCCTGCAAAATATGGGATATTGTCATAGTTGTAGTATGAACCCCAAAGTTGATCTGGAGCTGTTCCATCCCTTCACAAGGGTAGAAGGTGTATAGGTCATGTATAACATGTAGAGAAGTATCAAATTTTTTGTTTAATTCAATCCGACAATTGGATGTTTTATCTTGATAATTATTTCTTGTTTTTGGGATGAACAGTCATCGTGTCATTTGTTTTCTTCAGTCATTCAACGATCCGAGAACTTGTAGATTTTTCTCTGTATTAGTTGATAATGTGTCTCAGGGTAAGTATAGGGCTTGTATTCCTTTGTTTTTGCCTGCAAGGTTTTGATTGTAAGTAGGAATAGTCATAATTTGGTTTGGAAAATGAGAGAGACTTATGAGTATATTTTTTCATTTGGGATCATGGGGAACCTAGAAGAAAATGAAGGGACTGATGAAGTATCATTCTTTGAATCTTTTTATCTGGGAATTATACTATTGAACATATTCGATTGATTTTCTTAAGGAACAAACAGTATAGAGGACATTGACAGAGAGAATAACTGGAAAAATAGATTTAGGACTAGCTTCCATTCTCTCACACCATTATACAAATGAAACATTTGTGCTTTCTTGAGGCTGAGCTCAAGTGGTGAGGGGTGGGGTGGAGAGGTGGGAGGTTAGGTTGGTTGCCAGTGGGACTAAACAAAAATGTTACCTTTCACAATACCTTTAGTTAAGAATTGATTAGTGTCTAGTCTTCACATAGGGAATAAAAAATAGACTCTGAGTTCAGCTTCTGGCTTGTAATGAAATTTAACTTTAATTTGTTCAATAATAGCAGTAATGGAAAACCGAAGTCTTATCGGATTGGGATTGGGATTGGGCTTGGGCTTGTAGTAATAGTAAAGAAAACCTATGCAAAACTCATCCATTGGCCCATTAAAAAGAGCATGAAGATTCATGTTGAAGAAAGTAAAACTTAAAAGCATGAATAGAAGTATTCAAGCTCCTATGAAATGTTCTCTCTTATGTTCACTAGATAAAATAATTTTCTAGATTTGGATTTCATTTTCTAGTTTTCTCAACATTTTTTGAAGATGGAATGCTGTTCTTGTCACCCTGTCTCATTTTGCTTACCATTGTCTTGAACCACAAAATAAGTTCTGTTGCTTTGATTTGCAAAGATTGACACCAGATGGTTTATCATATTTGACTCATCTAGGATATAATTTTAGGAAGCATTCTAGTTATACCCTTTGATTTCTCTTTACTTGCAATATTACCAACCAGTAGAATTGTGCTTAGCATGTGGCCATTTATCATCAGATCGATCCTTTGCATGATTTTATTGGTCACTGGGTCACATGGGATAGGGATAGGGATAGGGATGCAGTGCAGAGGAACCAATCCAAATATGAATATAAGGTTTGGGTTTAGATGGAGCGTGCCTTAGAGGAGTTTAATAAGGAGAATGTCAGTTCAGCAGTGGGTCTATGTCATCTTTTAATATTTGCAGTTGGCTGTCTAGTTCAAATGCAACAGGAAGTCTTTTAATCCTAAATTAAATACTGAGTTTGCAGACACTTTGACATAGAAGAAACTGCCCCTCTGAAGTAACAATTGGTAGTAATGATGCTGTAATTGTAATGTGGCTGTAAAGATGTGGCAAGGAGTTAGGGTCCATCAGTGATTGAAGAGGCAGCCTAATGGTCCCAGGGTGATATTGACCTTTTTTTGCTTAAGAACTTTTCAGATACCATATATGAGACAGCTGGTTGTAGTTGTCAGGTCTGTAGATATATTCAACCTAAATGTAAAGAGTGCTATTATTAGTCACTGATAGAAATATGCATTGCACTTGAGCCCAACTTGCATTTACATCAGTATGTGAACTCTTATCATTCTTTCAACAAGAGCATGAATTTCAACCCTTCTTTTCAACCTAGGAATGTTTCTCCATGTTGACTTGAGGAGTGCAGAGAGAATCTCTCTTCTTTTCAACCTTTGCATGAATTTTCTCCCTGTTGACTCAAGTAGTGCTAAGAGAATCTCTCTCTCTCTCTCTCTCTCTCTGCTTTTTTTCTCTCTGTATGCGCATCTGTTTTGTAAGTTATGTTACTTTCTCTTGTACATTACCTTTATCCTTGTCTTGCTACTTTCTCTTGTACATTAACCTAATTGTTGCATTCAAATTTATGGGCATCATGTTACAGGGAGACACACTTTTCCTATTCTATGAAACAAAGAATTCGATCACAATGCAAGGAGATATTGGGGTCTCAAAAAGTGACGATAAGGGTGCAACATGGCAACATTTGGGTGTTGCCTTGGATGAGGAATGGCATCTTTCGTATCCATATGTCTTTGAGTACCTTGGCAAAGTAAGATTTCAATTTCATAGAAACATCCGTTGAACCTAGCATTTGCATGTAAATGCAACTTACATGATATCAATGCGGCAAATGTCAGGAATATCAGATGGTTTTGATCACTGGATGTACCCCATAGCATTAGATGGTGGAAGTACTTTGAAAACTTTGTAAATCAATTGCTCAAATTCTTCTGCTTTATTAATTTTTGGTCAGGAATCTTACATTTTGCCACACAGACGAGAGCTCAATATGAAAATTTCTGGTTAATCTCATTTCTTTTCATTACTTCACTTTCTATTGTTTCTTACAGATATACATGATGCCTGAGTGCAGTGGTAAAGGGGAGCTCCGCATCTATCGAGCACTTAACTTTCCCTTGCAATGGACACTGGAGAAAATTATTATTAAAAAACACCTAGTTGATTCTGTTATTATTAATCATGATGGGAAATATTGGATTTTTGGTTCTGATCACACTGGTTTTGGTGCCAAGAAGAACGGACAGATGGAAATCTGGTATAGTAGCTCGCCATTTGGTCCCTGGAAGCCACACAAGAAGAACCCTATTTTTAACACTGACAAGAGTTCTGGTGCTCGGAATGGAGGCAGGCCATTTGTGTACAATGGAAACCTTTATCGCATGGGTCAAGACTCCGGTGAAACATATGGACGGCGAGTCCGTGCTTTCAAAGTGGAAGTCCTTACCCAGGATGAGTTCAAAGAAGTTGAAGTTTCCCTGGGCATAGACGAGTCAAATAAGGGTCGAAACGCTTGGAACGGTGCTCGCTACCATCACCTTGATGTGCAACAACTAAGTTATGGCAAGTGGATTGGTGTCATGGATGGAGATCGGGTACCCTCAGGAGACCCAGCTCATCGTTTTATTCTTGGCTGTGCCTCAGTTGTGGTTGTTGTCGCAGTTGTTATACTGTTGGGGTCTCTGGTTGGAGCCGTGAAATGTATTATCCCCCTCAACTGGTGCCCACACAATTCAGGAAAGAGAAGCGATGTTTTCCTGACATGGGAACGGTCCAATTTGATGTCTTCTAAGCTTCGACAGCTCTGCAGTCGCTTGAATAGAGCACCTTTATTCCTCCGAGGCATGGTAAAACCCAACTCCATCATCGGAAGATTGGTAATCTCTTTCATATTTGCAGTTGGAGCTGTACTAGTCTGCATTGCCGTGAAGTACATCTATGGAGGCAATGGTGCTGAAGACGCTTATCCATTGAAAGGACACTATTCTCAGTTCACACTATTGACGATGACCTACGAAGCCCGGCTCTGGAATTTGAAAATGTACGTGAAGCATTACTCAAGATGCTCTTCAGTAGAGGAGATTGTAGTGGTGTGGAACAAAGGGGCGCCTCCAGAACCGAGTGAATTGGACTCGGCAGTGCCGGTGAGGATCAGAGTGGAGGAAAAGAACTCACTCAACAACAGGTTCAAGATCGATCCTCTGATAAAGAACCGAGCTGTTCTAGAGCTTGACGATGATATCATGATGAGCTGCGATGATATAGAACGGGGATTCCGGGTATGGCGAGAGCACCCAGATAGGATTGTGGGATTCTACCCACGTCTTGTAGAAGGGAGCGTGTTAAAGTACGACGGGGAGAAGTATGCCCGAAAGCTGAAAGGGTATAACATGATCCTGACAGGAGCAGCCTTCATTGATGCCCAACTCGCCTTTGAGAGGTATTGGAGCGAGGAAGCCAAGGCAGGAAGGAAGATTGTGGACAAGTATTTCAACTGCGAAGACTTGCTTTTGAACTACCTCTATGCAAATGCCAGCTCTTCAAGGACGGTAGAGTATGTGAGACCCACTTGGGTCATCGACACATCCAAGTTCTCAGGCGTTGCCATCAGCCGAAACACTCAACTCCATTACAGAATAAGAAGCGAGTGCCTCTTGAAATTTCAGAGATGTATGGTGGTTTGGGGAAGCAGAAATGGGAATTCAACGGCCGGGAGAACAGACGGGATTTTTGACCAGGAATCCAATCGATTATTCACCATAGCCACAGGTAGATTGTAATAGAAGGTGACAAAAATTCTTGCAACTTCCAACTTTGTTGGTTCTTTCTCTTGTGAATTAATCACTCAAAATATCTTAGAGATGGGAGTACTCTTTGGGATCCCCATAGGTTTACATGTACATTGGGTTTTCTCATTTCTGTTAAGTTATTAAATCTTGATGAAAGGTGAGATTGGTTTTGAAAACTATGCTTCTTTTACCTTCTTCTGTTGGGAATCTTCTACCCATCTTTTTCCTTGGGGTTTTGGGGAGAATGAAATGATATAGATTTGCAGATACATGGATGGGGGCGTGGAGGTGGGGAGGTTGGAAGAATGGGTATGTTCCCCGTCCGCAGATATGAGCATGTGGAGAGATGGAGAGAGGTGGATGTAGTTGGCTTTGGGAGTCCCCAAAAGAATGGATGGGGACAGGCAATGTGGTACCATTCTTTTAAGGCCCCATTAACATACCATACTCATACTCTTTTAGTCCAAATGGGTCCCCATTTAAGGATAAGGATAAACAAATTAGAAGAGCAAGGTGGTTGGCTGATGCATTGGATAAGCTAGAAGCTTTTTTTTTTTTTTCCTCTTGAGGGAGAATTCTTTGTTGAACCATAATTTCAATTTTCTGATTACCAAGACAAAGTGACTATGTTGTTGTGGATGGTGGGTTGTTTGGATAAATAATTTTCTTCCATTATTGGTGAAGCCTTCCAACTATCTAAGTGGGTGATGGGTTGCTTGAGATGCAATCCCATTAACAATTCTAAACCAACCAAATATGCATAATTAGTACGAGGAAAAATAAAATTATTTGTAAGAAGTTAAATAAGAGTAAGAAATATAGGAATGCTACTCTTATTTTTCTATCAATTTTCTTTTATATATAGAATGAAAAAGAATATTTAGATTATTTTTTATATTATATTTTTATTTATAAGAATATAAATAATAACTTGAATTATTCATAATATTATTTTACTTCATAAAATCCGTGAAGATAAACCAATTATTCGAATAATGGATGATGAGTACGTGACTACAAGTTTTGGTTAGTGGGGTAAAAAATATTATTTTACTTCATAAAATCTCAAAAATAAAATTCATTAATTTATTGGACAACTAAAATTAGGTGAATTGTATATTTCTCTGAGAGAGTCGCCAAAGGCGGACACCCATTGACTGGCCCTATTTTTAGAATAAAAATATTCAAAAACAACAAAGCCCCTGTCTGCTCACTCGCTCAAGTACGGACTTCAACCAACTCGCCTCATCAAGCCCCCACTTGCCCATCTCCGATGCATTTCCACAAATGCTCTACCACCCAGATCTGTCTTTGCTCGTCTAAGCCGCCAAGGCCGACACGTGTTGAACGTGAAAAGCGAAAATACAAGTTTGTGTAATCTCGAGAAGAGGGCACTCTCTCACCCCTGGTTTGAAGGGCTGGCCAATCATGGGCAGCATCACCATGGCCTTTATAGAGAGAGAAAAGAAAAAGAAACGAAAGGAAAAGAAAAGAAAAAGAAAATTAAAAAAAAAAAAAGAGAGAATAGAGAGTGATGTTCATGATTCAATGTCATGTGCTGATTCCTTCTTATTCATCCCCATCTCCACATTGATCACACTAGACTCCATTCGATTGTTCGTTCATTCATTTTTTTTTCTAGGGTTTTGAAATGGAGGAAAGATAAAGCCGGTGGTAGCTTCAGATTCATGGAATCATTCACTTTTATCAGATTGAAAAAGGGGGAAAAGGGGGAGAATATTAAGAGAGAGTCGTCGTTGGGGCCGTGACATTGCTCTTGCTTCAAGGGTTTTGTAGACAGAGAAAGTGGGCATTGAATTTGGGGAATTTTTAGACGGAAAGAAGGGGAGAGAGATGTTGGCTGTGGCTGGGGGAGAAGGAGCGCAGATGGAGAAAGATTTCGATTCCAAGCTTAGGATTCAGAGCAATTCCTCTAATGGTGGCACTGCTGGTGGCGGCGGCGGGGGTGGAGGTGGAGGGGGTGGGGGTGCGGGTGCGGGTGCGGTTCAGAGATCTAAGAGCTTTGCGTTTAGGGCTCCCCAGGAGAATTTTACTATTCAGGATTTCGAATTGGGGAAGATCTACGGCGTCGGGTCCTATTCCAAGGTCCAAACTTTGCGCCCCGTTTTAATTTTCTTCTTTTTCTCCTAATCTCTTTTTGGGCGTTTTGATTATGTGTTTTTTTCCTTTTCATTTGTTACCCTAATCGATTAACGGGAAGTGATGGTTTAATGCTGATTATGATTTGAGTACCTCCTTCAATCCTTGAATTTATTTGGGGTCTTTTTAATCTCATTGTAAGATTATAAGATAGCTTATACATATTTATATATTTCCTTGTAGATCAACGGTTGATAATTGTACAGCAAGGATGATGATGATGGTATTGATAATTAATAATAAGTCTGGTGTTTGCTTCAGTTTTTTTCGAATGATATGATCATATAAATATATTTATGTATTATTGATATGTAGATGTTTTTTTTTCATAAAAAAATTATAATTATTGTTATTATTATTATTATTATTATTATTTAAAT
This sequence comes from Vitis riparia, assembly GCF_004353265.1. Classification (NCBI taxonomy): domain Eukaryota; kingdom Viridiplantae; phylum Streptophyta; class Magnoliopsida; order Vitales; family Vitaceae; genus Vitis; species Vitis riparia. Next base: position 21,234,194 of record NC_048443.1, on the reverse strand, counting down.
ATTAAACTTGTTTGGTTCTGAATAATAATGAACTAGATTTTGGTTCCATCCGGGAATCTAATTTGTTTTTGTTTTTGTTTTTTTTTTTTTAGTGTTAGATGGTTTTGGTAATTTTGAAAGCAACACTAGGTTAAGAAGAAATATGGGATTCCATTATAGTACTTTTAGGCCAAAATTTTAACCATCTAGGCATGGTGGTAAAGGTATCTGGAGTGATAAGTTGAGCACAAGCAATCATATATGCACTCATTGGAATCGGGGGGCCTTGTTAGAAGTATTAGTTTCGATTGTTATTACACCGTAATGTGTTCAGTTGTTAAGCCATTTGAGCTCTTGCATATCTGAAGTTTATGTCTGGTTTTATTGGCATGCAGGTTTAACTCTGTACTAAAATAAAGAAAATGAGACATTCTTCAGAATTTTGAGGCCATGTTAGAGGTCTTAGTTTGGTTTGTTGATGTCCCATAAATAAGTCAGGTTGTTGTACTGTTTGGGCACTTACGCATCTGGAATTGATGTCTGGTTTTAATTGTTAGCATTTGGGTATGTGGTTATTTATTTGTTTCTTTATTTTATATCAATTGACTCCAGGTTGTGAGGGCAAGGAAGAAGGACACTGGAATTGTGTACGCTTTGAAAATCATGGACAAAAAGTTCATCACAAAAGAAAATAAAACAGCTTATGTGAAGTTAGAACGCATTGTGCTTGATCAATTGGATCACCCTGGCATTGTGCGATTATTTTTTACATTTCAAGATACCTTTTCTCTGTGTAGGTATTCTTGGTTAAAATCTGGTCAGAAGTTTAATATTCTCCATTCTTTCTGTCTCCAATTTTCCTCTTGCACCATGCTCTCTCCCATGCTTGTTTACCTTTATCATATTTGGTTATTTTTTTACAATTTGCTTTATCATTTGACATGGGTCCCTTCTGTGGATTTTGAAGATATGGCACTTGAATCATGTGAAGGTGGAGAACTGTTTGATCAAATAACCAGGGTAAGTAGCAAGACTGTAGAGCACATATTCATCCTCTTTTTGGGGAAATGGAAACTTCCTCATCAAGTGTCTTCTTGTTTGTTCTCAAAAATTTAAAATATCTAAGCATTCTTAAAATGCCTAGCCCTTGAAAATGGACTTTTAGGGTCCATAGTGTTAAAATGATGTGATCTAGTGAAGGGAAGACAATGAAGGGAGAGGGGCATAGCAATTTAGTCATGTTCCTTTTTTGGTTATTCATGTTAAAAATTGCTTTTAAATTAAAGCAATTTCATTTGCAAAGACCATAATTCTTCTTATAAACAAGAGAAAGAATCCTGCATTATAACCAAAAAAACATGTAAAACTATGAAAATTATTTGTGAGAAAACGTAAAGTTGTTGCTCCTGTTTCTCAAACCAAGACAATTCAAGATCTTCACTAGGAAAAATTGATTGATGACCATGCCACTGTGCATGAAAAATGCAGTTTATATGCTATAACCAGATCCTATGATTGTCCTGACTGATCCAGATTTTCCTGATTTGAGATTTAGGTTCATGTATATGAAGTTGACCCCAGATGCTAGCTATTGGGATGGGGATTGACTGACGGTTGTGGTTGTATTGGTGCATAGATATTGGCAGTAGCGACAAGTGCGGTGAGGTAGTAAAAAGAACCTGCAAAGCCGTCGGTTCTTTTTGGTTTATCTGCAGGCTGGTTCGAATCAGCTTGTTTTAGTATGCATCTTTATGAAATCTGGAAAAGAACTTTGTGGTTGATTCAACAATCACCATGCTTGTTACCATTGGCAATACTTGCCCTACCACTGCTATGACACCAGTACCATATTGTTGCTGTCACTGTCGCTGTTGTCAACAGTCATCATATACATGAGCCTAACTGCACTAAAAAATGTGGTTATCTGGTATAGTCTGCACACTGCTATTTCTCATTTTAGATAAGTTTATGTGGCTTAGGAGTCATGGTATTGTTTGTCAGTCAAGGTTTGTTATTGAGTATTTTAACTTGATCTGGTTTGAGAGGTGCACGATGCTTTTACATTTTTTTAAAAAAATTAATTCATGGTTTTATACTTATTTTGTTGGTGATGAAATTGAATTTGTTCTCCTTTATAAAATGAATTGCAGTCATTGTATAAGGAATTACTTGTCTTGCCATGAAATTACCAAAAAAACCATGTTTGTGTTTTACTGTCCCCATTTTGAACATTGAGATGGCAGATATCTTCCAACTGATACCTCAAAGAGAGCCTTACTGATCCTGAAGATATGTACCATACCATTATTTTCCCTTTCACTTGACCTCTATTTTGACCATAGTGGATGACCGAAAAATCATTTTTTGGGGGTTAGGTATTTTAGGGGCAACCAGAAAAACTTTTCCTACTCAATGAATTTTGAAAACTATGATTAATATTGCATGGTATCCCTGAATTATTCATGAAATTCTCGATTATTCAGAATAAGTCTATTGTAGAAATATGTGCTTTCTTTACCTACCTGGCAACTCTTACCTGAATATGAATAATTTTTTGGGGTGTTCCAAATATTTTATGAATTAGAACAAAAAGATTTCTTGATCTTAAATTTGTCTCTGTGCTTCTTGTATGTGGTGCATCATGCCTACAACTGCAAGTTTGCTATTGTAATATCCAGTGAATTTGTGTGAGTGCAGAAAGGTCGTTTGTCAGAGAATGAAGCTCGCTTCTATGCAGCTGAAGTTGTAGATGCTCTTGAATATATTCATAGTCTAGGATTGATACACCGGGATATTAAGGTATTTTAATTGCCTATACAATATTTCCTTTGCATGTGAAAATTATTAACTTTTCATGAATTGCAGCCGGAGAACTTGCTACTTACTGCAGATGGACATATCAAAATTGCTGATTTTGGGAGTGTAAAGCCTATGCAGGATAGTCTAATTACCGTCCTTCCCAATGCAGCATCAGGTAAGACTATCATCCTGTCATTTTTTGATAGGAAAATTTTTCTCCCCATTGGGACTTTAACTTCCCTCCCACAAACCCTCCCCATCCCTTTACCACTTGAGGCAGGCCTCAAGAACGGCTATCATCCTGTCATGATGATGCTATTTTATCAATGACTAATTAACCAAAAACCATATATTTCCTGTCCAGATGATAAGGCTTGTACATTTGTGGGAACTGCTGCTTATGTCCCTCCAGAAGTTCTCAATTCTTCTCCTGCAACGTTTGGGTAAGTCATTTCTTCTGAAAGATTTGGGCATAAATTTTAGATCTCAAATTGCCTTTTAAAAAGAAAATCTTAAATTACTGCCAGTTTTTGTGGATTCATTTGAGGCATGCTTAGATAGCAAGGGATTGGGATGGTGACGTGAGAGATTCTAGGTCCAAATACCAGTAGGGGCAAAAACTCTCAAAAGAGGAAAAAAGGGAAAAGAAAAAAAAAGAAGAAAAGTGTTGGTTTCAATGGATCTGTCGGATCATGTACTTTCTTTGGTGGATAACATATTTACTGTTGTTAACTTCATACATACAGAAACGATCTTTGGGCACTTGGCTGCACTTTGTACCAGATGCTTTCTGGAACTTCTCCTTTTAAAGATGCAAGTGAATGGCTTATTTTCCAAAGAATTATAGCGAGAGATATCCGATTTCCAAATTACTTTTCCGATGAAGCTCGAGATCTCATTGACCGGCTATTGGTAAGCACAACTTAACTGCTGGTTAGCTTCAGTTAAGAAGTGGTATAACTTCAGCTGATTTTTTTTTTCCATATTTCTTTTTTCTTACTTATTTTGAAATAATAGTTCATTTCATCTTTTTCTTTGGCTATAATACTGAAAAGGCTTAAAATAAAATTTAATTGTTTGGGTCCTCTTAACTTCAATCTCTCAAGCAGTAAAGGGAGAAGAAGCTGGAAGTATGGGCTGGATTTGGTTTCTTAGTGCCCAGGCTGGGGTTAAGGTGTGGGGACGGGAGGTGGAGGGGAATAGGTTGTTTACAGTCTCATCTATTTGTGTTAGTATCACACAGTTGTTGGCTTCCTTCTTTTTTCCTGGGATAGGTTCTTGTTACTTGTTTTTGTTCTCTTAGCATTGTAGGGCTTGGTTATGTCACCCTCTGCTTCACTGTTTCTTTGTTTCTTAGGCCAGTGTCTTTGGCTTGGGTAGTGGTTTGTTGTTTTCTCCTTTTGCCTACTTTATGGCGCTCTTTGTATACTCTGTGTGTATTTGGTGCACCTTTTCTTTGTGATTTTAATATATTTGCTTATTTACCTATAAAAAAATGGATTTAATTGGTGGGTCCTGAGCTATGATTAACTTGTAAAAAATATTGCATTCGTATAGCCTCGCTCTGTCATCAAATTGAGAATGCATTTTTTTTCTTTGAAAAACCTTTGTCTTTCTATATGGTGTTTTTTTTGGTCCCAAAAAAAAAAAGAATGTTATGATAGAGACAAGTTCAATGGTATACTTTTTCAAGTTCTTTTAGTAGAACCACTTCATGTATATATGCATATGTATATGTATATTTAAGTTTATATATTGGCTAATGTTCTTAAGATATAATATTATGGGTTTTGGGCATAAAAATTTATCAAATATACATAGGTACATCTGTATGTATGTATAAAAGACATTTTCAATGGATCACTAACTGGTGTGGCGAATAATAGAGGAGAAGCAAATGAATTTCCAGGACAATTAGGCCTACATTAATGATCCGCATTTTTTTTTATAAGAGTATTGTATTACGAAAAAGCGCTAAAATAGCAGCTTAAGATGTACAAGAAAGAGATACTCACCCCCTTGCAACTGAAACAAAAAACCTATTCAACAAGATGTACAAAAAACAACCTTCCCTCAATGGGAACCCATCCAATCAATGAAATCAATTAGCATTGAAGGACCATCTTTTATAAACAATTTAGACTCCAACCAAAGTAAATATACAAAAAACGCTTTCAGCTTTTAGGATCCACATTGAGCCACTATCTTTTGATATCTGTGTTGATGATTGTACTGTACTGGGCTGGACGTGTGTAAGAAGTAGTCCCATGGTGGATATTACTTTTCTAATAATGTAGGTAGTTCTAGAAACTAGAGGATGGATTAATTTCCAGTTAGAACAATGTATGTTATAAAACCCCCCCTTTTCTTTAAAATAAAATGTTTTTGACCCCCTTGTTATCATTAACATACTGGGTTTTGTTCAAGGCATGAATCAATTCATCTCTTGGGGGATTGATTTTGAATTTTTTGAATATGTATGATATGTGTCTGGAACCTGTTTAGGCTTTTTCCCATTTGTATCCATGTCCAACAAGTGTGCATGTTTCCATGTCTACTTTTAAGGAGTGACTGTGCTTTAGGGGAACATATAACTTGCCTGGACAAGTTCACAAATCTTCATGCTTGATCCTGTTCAGTTGGTGGTTTTTGCTAAAGATTTCATATGCCATGTGAAAGTTTTTTAAAACTGCTGTTGTGTGATCATTTTGAAATGTATATATGCTTGACCCTGTATTCAAGGGCCTGGTATTAGCATCCAGTTCTGGCTGCCTGGTCTAATTGAGGGAATTTTGGTCTTTGGATTGGCATTCCAATCTTAGGCTACCAAATGCTATTTCTCTGGACTTTATTCAGTGATCCAGGAATACTTTAGAGGAGAGATTTGGTCTTTTTTCTTCTTTTTTTTTCATTTTTTTTTTCCAGATGTCTTCTGTTTAGTGGGTTTTTTTTAATCCATTTTTTCTTCACCTTTTGTTGGGTGTTCCCTATATACCCATTGTGTACTAAGGCTTTGCCCCCTCTTTGTACTTCTATGTTTATTTGCTTATAAAGAATGCTATTTAAAAGGAAAAATGGCAGGATGTGATGTTCGCCCCTCATTTTGCACAAAACATAGTTGAAAATGGTAATGAAAACAAATCAATGCATGTAGAATTTTTAAATGGCTCAAAGCATTTTGTTTATGAACTAAAATTTATGAAGCATCACACTCTTGATGTGAAGTAAAAACCTTCCTTTCATACTTCAAAATGTACATGCTCATAAAGGAAGGCTTATAGTTAGAAAATTTAACAGAAAAAAAAAGGGATGGAAATGAATGAATAATTAAGATTTCAAAATAAAATTTTATTCCTAGATTTAAAAATAAAATAAAAAAGACTCTAAAGCATTTTATTTACAATACTTAAAAATTGGACTTTTGAATAATTTTATCATGTGATTTGGACCTTTTTGTCTAATGTGTGATGTACATACTTTTGGAGAAAAGTAGTTGCATGTCACAAGGTTGTATCTTGTACAAGCCCTGCACCTTGAGACGCTAGCTTCAATGGATTTAAAGCCCTAAGGCCAAAACAGTAGTAGATGTTTTACCTTCATTTTTCACGTGGAGCAGTCCTCAAGACATTGGTATCAAGTAACTTCTAAAACTGCAGATTTTTTACTGAATTTCTGAATAGAATAATAAGTGATAATTTTGTTTCTGCTTCAACTCCCTCAATTAGATGTGATATAATTTTATAATGTGCAACTATGATGCAGGATACAGAACCCAGCAGAAGACCAGGTGCTGGACGTGATGGTTATGCTTCACTCAAGATGCATCCTTTCTTCAATGGAGTTGACTGGAAGAATTTACGCTCACAAACCCCTCCTAAACTTGCAATGGAAGCGATGGTGTGACTTCAATTGTGCTTTAACTCTCTGTCTCTGTCTTTCTTTGTCCCTCTTTTCTCGTCTAAATCCAACTTCTGTTGCAGTTTTGCAGAATTTGGTAAAAGGACTCCTCCAAAGTAATTTATATTTCTGTCTTAACTTTTTCAGGCTCATTCAAGTGAAGGAGATGATGGTCAGGATTCATGGAACCCTGCACACATTGGGGATGGCTCGGCAAGACAAAATGATGGGAATAGTGGTGCCACATCATCTTCTGAAGCACCTGGTTCTGTAACTAGGCTTGCTTCAATAGATTCCTTTGATTCAAAATGGTATTGGTTTGACATTTTTAACTTGGTGCCTGGCATTGACCTTCTTACTGTTTGAAAACAACAATATCTTTCTTCAACATTGAGTTCTCTCTGCTGTGAACTTAGGGAGAGATTAATATTATATTGTTGTTTTTTGTTGTTGGTTGGTGAAATAAGAGTCAGAAGGTGAAAAATGCCTGGAAGAGATGGATTGGCATCGATTCTAAGTAGGTCATGTTTTGAGAACCCATTTTTTGTGGGTTTAGAACAAATCCATATTTGTGCAAAGCAAAAATTTTGGCCTTGGAGACACTGTTTTGAATAATCTTCTGGTGTGGTTGTTTAATTTTTCTACTTGTTTGGCTGTTGATTTAATTCTGATTTAGAACTCTGCAGCTCCAGCAAGCTGCATCAGCATTTGAGGAAATTCTAACACTGTGTTAGCATATTCACAGGCAACAATTTTTAGAGCAGGGGGAATCAGTTCTTATGATTTCCATGGTGAAGAAAATACAAAAACTAACAAACAAGAAGGTGCAGCTTATACTCACCAACAAGCCAAAACTGATCTATGTTGACCCTGCGAAGCTGATGGTAAAGGGAAATATAATCTGGTCTGACAACCCTAATGACCTCAGCATCCAAGTCACAAGTCCTTCACATTTCAAGATTTGCACGGTATGTCCCTTCTTTCCCAATCTTCTGTTTTGGGGCACATTTCCTTGGTCATTTTTTTACCTCTTCTAAAGACATTGCAATTGCTGACCACATGGACCTAATATTGGACCATTCAGCACTTTGTGAGATGTAGGGATATATTAGAACTAAAAGTTTACTCTAATTAAAATGACGAAAGAAAGCAATAAGAAAAAACAAAACAAACGTTTAGTGCCAAGATGAAACTAAGAAGCTTGTTCTTCTACTTAGTTTGCTGGTTGTGTTGTGTGATTTGTTGCTTCAAAGCTTGTTGGAAAAATAAAATAACATGAAGTAATAATGGCAGATGATTTGTGCCCCCAACCTATCACCTTTACATCTCACATCTTTCAATTTTCTGTATTCTTGCAGCCAAAGAAGGTTATGTCATTTGAGGATTCAAAACAAAGAGCATGGCAGTGGAAAAAGGCAATAGAGGGGCTTCAAAATCGATGAAATCTGTTTCTGGTTTCAACAACAAATTCTTTGGATATTTGACATTCTAGAGGAACAAGGGGATCCTTAACAGTCGGATGCTCCTGAGAAATATTTATTTACTGAAAAAGAGAGATTCAAGTTGCAGAACCGGCTTTTCAAAGGTGCAAACCATACCCCCTCCAATCCCCCCTTCCCTTGTGGCTTTGGAACTCAGTTTGTTACAAGGGGATATTCTGCCCATTCTGCATTTGTATGGTATGACATGCACACAACGGCAAATGCAAAATGCAGGGTTTGTTGGGGATGTGTTCATTACTTGTTTATTGTAGAAAAGGTACAAGCCATTAATGAAAATTTATTATGTGAAATCAGTACTGTGGCAATAGAGATTCCAACCACTTAGGGTTTGTTTTAAAACAACCTGATACTTTTCAAGTATTCCATTTTGTTCTTGTAGAGATGGATGAATTTTGCTCTGAATGGTATCAGAATAGCTGAAGCTTTCCACACTGTTCAATTGTAGCATACAGTGCTTGTTTTGCAATTTGATGAACTTTCCCTTTTGGTTAGTCTACTTCACTTATTGGCTCATTTCATTTCACCCTTTAGTCTATTCCTTTAGGCTTATGTCAATGTCACTCTCTTGGATTGGCAATGGAAATGCTCATGCTACAGCAAAATCTGGGTTCTCACAGGAAGATTAAAAAATTTGAAGAAAAGAAAAAGGAATAGACTAAAGGGTGCTTTCTAAATGACCCTTAGGCATTGACTGCTTTCCTTTGAGGGGTGTGAAATGTGAATGTGGCAACCAGTTTTAAAATAAGGGCACGTGTGGCACCTGGAAATCTATTTTAATTTCCCTGTTTGGATTACTTGTTAAAAATGAAAAATATAGGAATAAAAGTTCCATTTAGATAGAAATCAAGACTGGATTTTATCATGATTTTGATTCATGTTTTTTAGCACATGCCATGATTTAACTTAGGCCTTATTTGGTAATTGTTTTTTAAAACAGTTTTGAAAAAATAGTTTTTAAGAACAATTTTTAAAAACTATTATCTAGTGTTTTTGTAGAATAAAACTTAAAATTATTTTTAATTTTAATATTTTAAAAATAATTTTTATATTCATAACTTCATTTTTAATCATTATATATATTTGTATAATTATTTTTTAAAACATCTCTAAAAAAAACTATTGAAAACAACTAAAAGAAAAGAAATTTTTTGAAAACAACATATTTTTTGTTTTATGAGAATAGAAAACAGAAAAAAAAAATAGAAAATAGTTTTTGATTCTCAAATATATTTTTTTTGTTCTAAAAACTAAAAAAATATTCTTGAAAACAATTGTCAAACAGGACCTTAATTGTTATTTCTATTTTAGGTAGGAAAAAATTATAAATAAAGAAAAAGATTAAAAAGAATTTATAAGTTTTTTCTCTTATTTGATTATGCATTAAAAAATATTAAATAGACGAAGAATGCATTTTCTCCAAATTTTACTTATTTTTATCTAATGAAATGAAGGAAAAAATGTAGGAACATTTCTCTTTTCTTTCTTCTTCTCCTTCTTCTATAACATTTAAAAGCGAGAAAATGGTTTTGTACAAATCATACATAATTTTTTCATTTTTTTGTTCTAAAAAATAAAAAATTGTTCTTGAAAACAATTGTCAAATATGACCTTAATTATTATTTCTATTTTCAGGTTAGAAATGTTGTAAATAAAGAAAAAGATTTTAAAAAAAATATAAACTTTTTCTTTTATTTGATTGTGCATTAAAAAAATATTAAATAGACGGAAAATGCACTTTCTCCAAATTTTACTCATTTTTATCTAATGAAATGAAGGAAAAAATGTAGTAACATTTCTCTTTTCTTTTTTTCCTCTTCTCCTTCTATAACATTTAAATACGAGAAAATGGTTTTCTTGAAGTTTTTTTTCCTCTACTTTCTATAACCAAACATAGTGTAAGCATATTCCATGTGATGTGCATTGAATGAAAGAGAGGTGTTGTACAAATCATACAATAAGACAGGCAATAATACTGACCAACTTTAATTGTCCATACCGGCCGCCAGTTCTGACCAAGTTTGCTTTAAATATAGGATTTTCTTTAGCCCAATAGCCAGACCATGGCTTCAGAGCAAGCTGCAAAATGTTTAGTAATAATACTACTATCAATCACCTTACTGGTTATTTCTGTGTCAGCTACACCATCAAACAAGAGAAAATCCTTGAACACCATCAAGGAAGTGAACCGTAAGGGGCCATACATAGGTCTCATCACGGTCGTTCCACCTGAAGAGGATGCTTTTTTCACGACAGGGGCTTTTGAGATTAACCCACATCACCCTTTTGTGGATCTTTCAGGTGGGTACCCTCCATAGACTTCTGTTGATTCTAAAAGGTTTGATTGAGTCAGGTAAAATGACAGTTGGGTGTTGCAGGGAGGCGATTCAGAATCGGAAAAGTCCATGGGAGGAAAGTCATCTATGTGAGATGTGGAGTTGGGATGGTATATACTAACTTGTATTCACTTTTTTAGTTCTTTGCGGGGAAGTTAGAAATCATTCCTCCTTGAAGTTCTTCTGTGAACAGGCTTTAACCTGATTTGAAATGTGTCATTGCCTCAATTAGGTGAATGCTGCTGCAGCAACACAACAAATGCTGGATCTGTTTGACATAATGGGAATTGTCCATTTTGGTATCGCTGGGAATGCCAACAACTCCATGTCTATAGGAGATGTCACTATCCCCAAACAATTTGCTGATACTGGCATCTGGGATTGGCTGGTATGAGTAATTCTTTTCTATCTACAGTTGCTCTAGATCTTTTATGTTTGTACTTCGTCATGGCAGCTTACATGTATCATATTGCATCGCTGATAGAAACCCAATGGAATATTGCCCTCCGACGATGTTGCTCACTTAGACATTGGGAGTTATAATGTTCCTAAAGGAGGAGTGAATCTCTTGGGACGTATTGGATATAGTTATGAGCAGTTCTTTTCTGAGACGGGCAAGCCTGACGCTGCTCAACCGTTGGTTTGGGCCAAGATAAGCCAGCATTGGCTACGACTCGCTGCTAAATTGGAGGTCAGATAGTAGACTCTTATTTCTTTTTATGTCAAGATTGTCATGGAAACAAGGGAAAGGTTGTCATAGAATTTGACCATTATCAAGAAAACCACTCAGCCATATCATGACAAACACTAAAAGAGAAAGAAGCCACCCTTCTTGTGGAAAAGGAAAGGAAAATGATTTTCAAACACTTCATTTTTTTATTACTTTTTGGTCAATGTCTTCTCAGTGAACAGATGTAAAATGGGAATATATGTGGCATTAACAAATAGGACTTCGCCAAAGCCTTTTTTGATTGTCAAAAATCAGTCAAATGTAGTTTCCCATTGATTTTGATCTTTTTGTCTTACAACTTCAGGGCATGGAACTGCAACAGTGTGTTAACTCAAGCAACTGCCTCCCACAAAAACCTAAACTAGTAGTTGGGCTTAGGGGGTCAACATCCAACATTTTTGTGGACAATGCAGCTTACAGAGACTTCCTGTTTCAAACTTTTCATGTTTCATCGGTGGATATGGAGAGTGCAGCTGTAGCAATGGCAAGTTTCCTCCCTTCTCATTCTGGTTTTCCACAAAACTATTATAGCAGAGTCAGAAATAGTTTCAGTTTGCACTGGGCATGACTCTGTTGGCCTGGGTTTAGGCTAATAGCTTGTGTCACTATCACTCTTAGCTAAACCTTGAGAATGATTCAAGTCCCTTACTCCTAAGATCATACTTGGGTTGCAAAAGTTGTGGGAATTTGCATTCATCCCTCTTTGGCATTGAATTATGCATGCAGACATTTCATCATTCTTATCGGTGGGCATGCAGTATGATGCATTTTGCGTTTCTTATTGTTCTTCTGAGGAATTTATGTATCAGCCAAGATACTAACTGGCATTGATGGTTTTTCAGACAACCTTGTCAAATGGCTTCCCTGTGATTGTGATCCGAGGACTATCAGACTTGGCTGGGGGACAAGCAGGGCAGAACTCAATCCGGATATTTGGGCCCCTTGCAGCTCTCAATGCAGCCAAAGTTGTCATTCAATTTATTAGGACACTCTCAGATGATCCTTCTCAACGCTAATTTTTCCTTCCAACATTGTGGTTCACCTATTAAAGCTAGGATTAGAATAATAAGAAGGAAAAATGGTTGGTAAATATATGATTACTTGTATTTCCTTAATATCACTGTCAATTCCTGCTAGTGAAGGCACTTGGAGTGTAGTAGGAGCTAAGATAATGGGCATGTAAACAAGCATGACATCTATAGTTCTTGTACCATGGACTGATCATTGAGAGGAAAGTGTTGTGAAGCCGGCCTCAAGGGCACTAGAAAGATGACAACTCCATTAGCTTTATCTCCTCCTCTCAGAACCTCTGGGGTGGAATCTAATAAAAAATCTCAGTTGCCTTAGCCTGAAAATGAAAATACCAAGGAATGAATTTGGCTATCAATTGCAGTATTGGTACACATGAAATCCCGTTAAATTAAGACCTATCAAGCAGATCATGAATAAAGAAAAAGGAAACTTAAAAGATATTTATATTCTTACAATCCCAATTTGTTTTACATCTCCCAGTACATATAAAAAGGCACTTTTGCAAAGTCCATGTGATTCAATCAATAAATTCGTATGTCTACTTTGTGATATATGAGCATTTTTCCTTGAATTGTGCTGTTTTTTTATGATCACATATAGACGGTAACCATTGATTTGGGCCCAGATAAGCCAGCATTGGCTACACCTCCTACCAAATTGGAGGTCAGACAGCAGAACTCTACTCATGGATTCTATTTTAATTCAAGGCAAAATGGAAAAATATGATGAACTCTTGGTGACATTGGAATCCTGATAGTCTGGCTCTTTAGTCTTTACTTCCACTTCTGGATCCATCCTTAATTGGCTTGGCCCGTGGCTTGGCTTAGGGGCTTTAACTTGATACAACTCCCACCTGTCCTGAGTGGTTGACCAGTCCGATTTCTTCCCAGCCCGTTTGAGATGCTTCTAAGAACTTTTCATAATTGCATGGACATCATTTTTCCATACTTCAGAAACAGTGCCCAAAGCCACCTAACTTCCCATGGCCACGCTCTTACCTTTTTTAACATTTTGGTGGCAGGGTGCGGCCCCCACCTGCACAAGAATCCAATGTGGTTGACCCTCAAATTCTTTCCCACTCTTACGTCTTCTCCCTCATCATCTACTTCCCTCTCTGATCTCTCTCTCCCTAGAGATTAATCATGGATGCAGTTGGAGGAGCTGTTCTTTCTGCTTTATTTGGGGTGTTGTTTGACAAGTTGACCTCGGCAGATCTCACGTTTGCACGCCGAGAGCAAATCCACTCAGAGCTCAAGAAATGGGAGAAGACACTGATGAAAATCAATGCAGTGCTGGATGATGCTGAGGAAAAGCAGATGTCAAACCGCTTCGTCAAGATCTGGCTAAGCGAGCTCCGAGATTTGGCTTATGATGCGGATGATATACTGGACGAGTTTGCCACCCAAGCAGCTTTGCGACCCAACTTGATTTCAGAATCTCAAGGCAGCCCAAGCAAGGTATGGAGCCTCATCCCTATCTGCTGTACTACTCTCATCTCTCCAACTGATTTTATGTTCAATGTCGAGATGGGGTCCAAGATTAAGGACATCACAGCCCGGTTAATGGATATTTCTACCCGAAGGATAGAGCTTGGTTTGGAAAAGGTTAGTGAACCAGTTTCTACTTGGCAAAGACCACCCACTACATGTTTGGTGAATGAGCCTTGTGTTTATGGGAGGGACAAAGATGAAAAAATGATTGTTGATTTGCTCTTATGGGATGGGGGGAGTGAAAGTAAAGTTGGTGTAGTCCCCATTGTTGGCATGGGTGGAGTGGGCAAGACCACACTTGCTCGCCTTGTGTTCAATGATGAGACCATCAAACAATACTTCACTTTAAGAGCATGGGTTTGTGTGTCTGATGAGTTTGATATAATCAGGATCACAAAGGCTATTCTTGATTCCATTACTACCCAAACCACTGCCCTGAACGACCTAAATCAACTTCAAGTTAAATTGAGCGATGCCTTAGCTGGAAAAAGGTTTTTGCTAGTTCTTGATGATGTGTGGAACAAGAACTATGGCGATTGGGTTCTTCTACGGTCTCCTTTCAGTACAGGGGCAGCAGGGAGCAAAATCATAGTCACGACCCGCGATGCAGAGGTTGCAAGAATGATGGCCGGATCTGATAACTATCACTATGTGAAGGCTCTGTCCTATGATGATTGTTGGTCAGTGTTTGTGCAGCATGCATTTGAAAATAGAAATATTTGTGCACATCCCAGTTTGGAGGTGATTGGAAAGAAAATTGTGCAGAAGTGCGGAGGCTTGCCATTGGCAGCAAAGACCCTTGGTGGCCTGCTCCGCTCCAAATCAAAGGATGATGAGTGGGAAGATGTATTGTATAGCAAGATATGGAATTTCCCAGACAAGGAAAGTGACATTCTCCCAGCATTGAGATTGAGCTACCACTATCTTCCTTCACATTTGAAGAGATGTTTTGCATACTGTTCTATATTCCCAAAGGACTATGAATTTGATAAGAAAGAGCTGGTTTTATTATGGATGGCAGAAGGTCTAATTCAACAGTCGCCTAAAGGGAAAAAACAAATGGAGGACATGGGTAGTGACTATTTTTGTGAATTACTCTCAAGGTCATTTTTCCAGTTATCTAGCTGCAACGGATCGCGATTTGTGATGCATGACCTTATCAATGATCTAGCTCAATATGTTTCTGAAGAGATATGCTTTCACTTGGAGGATAGTTTGGATAGTAACCAAAAACATACTTTTTCTGGAAGCGTTCGGCATTCATCATTTGCTCGTTGCAAATATGAGGTGTTTAGAAAATTTGAAGACTTCTATAAAGCAAAGAATCTACGAACATTCCTAGCACTGCCAATTCATATGCAATATTATGACTTTTTCCACTTAACTGCTAAGGTATCTCATGACTTGTTGCCGAAATTAAGATACTTAAGGGTGCTATCTTTAAGCCATTATGAGATAAGAGAATTACCAAACTCAATTTGTGATTTGAAACATCTGCGGTATCTTAATTTGGCATGCACTATAATTCAAGAGTTGCCTGATTCGCTGAGTGATCTTCACAATTTACAGACGTTGGTATTATTCAGGTGCAGGAGGCTTAATAGATTGCCCAGAGGCTTCAAGAACCTAATTAACCTTCGACATCTTGATATTGCTCATACACATCAGTTAGAAGTAATGCCTCCACAAATGGGGAAGTTGAAAATGTTGCAGACATTGTCAAAGTTTATTGTGGGCAAAAGCAAAGAGCTGGGAATAAAGGAGTTGGGAGATCTATTACATCTTAGAGGGAAACTTTCCATTTTGGATTTGCAAAATGTGGTCGATATTCAAGATGCAAGAGATGCCAATCTAAAAGATAAGCACCATCTTGAAGAGTTACTAATGGAATGGAGCAGCAACATGTTCGATGATTCACAAAATGAAACAATTGAATTGAATGTTCTCCACTTTCTTCAACCTAATACAAATCTGAAGAAACTCACAATCCAATCCTATGGTGGTCTGACATTCCCATATTGGATAGGAGATCCCTCTTTCTCTAAAATGGTGTGCCTGGAACTCAATTATTGCAGGAAATGCACATTACTACCATCGCTTGGGCGACTTTCATCACTCAAGAAGTTGTGCGTTAAGGGCATGCAGGGAGTGAAAAGTGTGGGCATTGAGTTTTATGGTGAGCCTTCTCTATGTGTAAAGCCTTTTCCATCTTTAGAGTTTCTAAGATTTGAAGATATGCCAGAATGGGAGGAGTGGTCTTCATCAGAATCATACCCTCGTCTCCGTGAGCTTGAGATACATCACTGTCCTAAATTGATTCAGAAACTACCCAGTCACCTACCTTCCCTTGTAAAGCTTGATATCATTGACTGCCCAAAATTGATGGCTCCACTTCCAAGTCTTCCCTCCCTTTGTGACCTGATTGTAGCAGAATGTAATGAGGCAATGCTGAGAAGTGGGGGTGATCTCACCTCACTCATCACCTTAAGACTGGAAAATATTTCAAATCTTACTTTCTAAATGAAGGGCTTGTACGTTTCTTAGGAGCACTTGAGGTTCTGGAAATTTGCAATTGCAGTGAGCTGAAATTTCTGTTGCAGAGTGGGGTTGGATTTGAAAATCTTTCCTGTATTCGACATTTGGTAATTGTAATGTGTCCCAAACTAGTACTGTTGGCAGAAGATCAACCACTGCCTTGCAATCTTGAGTACTTGGAGATAAATAAGTGTGCTAGCCTGGAGAAGCTGCCAATTGGACTGCAAAGCCTCACATCTCTTAGAGAGTTGAGTATCCAGAAATGCCCGAAACTCTGTTCCTTGGCAGAGATGGACTTCCCTCCTATGCTAAGAAGTCTTGAGCTTTATGATTGTGAGGGGCTTGAGTCACTACCTGATGGGATGATGATAAATGGCGAAACCAGAAACTTTTGTCTCCTTGAATGCTTGAAGATAGTGCATTGCCCATCTCTCATTTGCTTTCCAAGAGGGGAGCTACCCTCCAAGCTTAAGGAACTGGAGATTATAGATTGTGCAAAGTTACAGTCTCTTCCAGAGGGACTAATTCTTGGTGACCACACTTGTCATCTCGAGTTCTTAAGGATCCATAGATGTCCATTGCTCTCATCCTTCCCAAGAGGCTTGTTACCCTCCACCATGAAGAGATTAGAGATTCGGAATTGTAAACAGTTGGAGTCAATTTCATTGTTGTCCCACAGCACAGCACTCGAATATCTGCGGATTGACAGATTGAAGATTAATTTTTCAGGGTGCCTCCACAGCCTTATGCATCTCATTGAACTACACATATATAGTTGTTCAGGATTGGAGTCATTTCCAGAAAGGGGCTTCTCCTCCCCTAACCTGAAAATGCTTCATATTGATGATTGCAAGAATCTCAAATCCCTACCTCTTCAGATGCAAAGCCTCACATCTCTTCAAGACTTGAGGATACATGATTGTCCAAATTTAGTTTCCTTTGCAGAAGAGGGTTTGTCCCTGAACTTAACATCATTTTGGATTCGAAATTGCAAGAACCTGAAGATGCCCCTATATAAATGGGGCCTCCATGGACTCACTTCTCTTCAGACTTTTGTCATAAATAATGTGGCTCCATTTTGTGATCATGACTCTCTGCCTCTTCTGCCTAGAACTCTAACCTATCTTTCCATCAGCAAATTCCACAATTTGGAATCCTTGTCCTCCATGGGACTCCAAAATCTCACCTCTCTTGAAATACTAGAGATCTACAGCTGCCCAAAGCTCCAGACCTTTTTGCCAAAGGAAGGCCTGTCTGCCACACTTTCAAATCTTCGTATCAAATTCTGTCCCATTATTGAAGCAAGGTGCCGAAAGAACAAAGGAGAAGATTGGCCCATGATTTCTCACATCCCCCGCATAGATATGGATTGAACTGCATTCTAAGGTATCCCATACTTATGGTTCCATCAGGTATGCTCATTCACAACATACTGTTCTTGTATACCATTTTGTTTATACTAAGCAATCTTTTTACTAAAATGAAAAAAATTGCTAGGAGGTGGCTTTTGACAGCATTTACAGGGCTTGGGGCTTTCTCTCCACATTCTTCCTCTTATTGGCCCCTACATATCCATGTTCAGCCATTCATTTTGGTGAATCCCCTATGAAATGCATGGCAGGAGGTGGAATTGGATCATGCAGCAGACAACAAAAAAAAAGGTAAGATCTATATATTGACAAACAGCGGCTTCTGAAGAAACTATTGGTTAACATTTTCTCTTAAATCTGTGTTCCTCGTATCGGTCTCTTCATCAGTTTCCTGTGAGCAACTTCAGCTATACAACAATGTGTAAAAGATGAAAAGGATCTCAAGCATACACATCTCTTATTTATTGTACCATTGTTTTGGTCCTCAATCACTCCTACTCCAATCTGAAGTTCTCTTTTCCAGTTTTGTAGAAAACAACTTCCTCACTTATTTTGCCCATTAAATGAAATTATCGCTTTGGTTATTACAGTACAGCCTTTATGTTTGAAGTTGAAATATTACTTGTGCTAAGTGATGGCATACTGGATATGTTATCTTGAATACAGACTCTCTTATGTCTTACCATCTGTGCTCACTAAATATTTCCTTTCTTCCATTCTACACTTTTCTTTCTTTCTTTCTTTCTTTCTTGCTTTACTTATTTTTTCTAAACGGCTTGGAAGAAGTATCAAAGCACTTTGTCCAAGACAAGATGTATCACTTCCCTCTATTAACTATTTATCTTCATAACTTGTGGTATATTTTTCAGGCATTTTCTGCAGAGAGCCCCTTGACATCAGGAGTAGCATCTAGCGGTTCTCTGTTTCTTCCGTATAAATATGACCTCTTTTAGTCGTAATAACATGGAGAAGCAGCCAAAATGCTGTATTTCCCACCTCTATTGGAGAATGGAGAATCATAAGAGTGCCAAAACTTGTGTTCTTCTCAGGGACTGGTTTGCCGTCCATGCTTAGAAGCATTTTGCTTGGCAATTGGGGAAGTGTCCAAAGGTGGCACCTAACTGTAGGATGATGCTGAACAATGACAAACTGGTTACTACCAAAATTTCATATGAATGGAGTTCAGCCAGTTAATCTGGATGTGGTCTCTTGGCTCATGATTTATTTTTCCTTTAGGCTATGTTTGGTTCCCGGAAAATTTGAGGGAAAATGCTAGGGAAAGAAAATACAAAGGAAAAGTAGAAGGAAAGAAAAAGTGAAGGAAAATAAAAAAATAGATTAAAAGTTGATAAATTATTTTTTTTGTTACTTCAAACTCATTTTATTTATTTTAACTCATCAATATAAAGATTAAATAATTTAAAAATATATAATTTTTTAATTAGTTTTAATTATATTTGATTTTCTTTGATATTTTTCATAGGACATCCAAACATGAGAAAATCATTTTCCTTAACATTTTTTTTCTTTCCTTTGTACTTTCCGGGAACCAAACATAGCCTTAGGCATTTTCCATGCGTGCATTGAAAGAAATTTAATGTTGTCCTGATGTAATGGAACTATCTAAAGGGGATGAATTGGTAGTCCCTTAATTAATTCCCAAATTTTATTCTTACAATCATTTGTCTATTTCATTTCCAAGTCATTTCCAAGTATGGTATTCCATTTCAACCAAATGTGGTACTCCATTTTCAGTCATTCCCAAATGTAGAATCCTATTCCAAGTGTAAGCTACAAGTGTTTGTTGTTTAATACGTTAATCTTAAAATAAGATAATAAAAAAATATGATGAAGGACGGAAATTTAATCTTTTTCAATTTATTATTTATTGTAATGTGAATAGTAGAGGGGCAAATGTAACTAAATGGATCAAGGCAATAGATCGTGAATCCACCATGCATAGGTCCAATTCTCGTCGTTCGCCCATAACTAAACTAAACTAAATCATCTGCTATAAAAATGATTTTTTTTATTTCCTTATATTCAAAGCATCCAAGCTTTTATAGAGAGTACAAAACATAGTTTATTCCATAATGTCTTGAAATACTATTATCATAAATTGATTATTGTGTTATAGGAGATGATTATTATTAAATCATAAACATCTAGGTGGGGGTAAATTCGATTTAAGGACATAAAATCAAACTCTAATCTTGATCAACCTTATTTGCGACTTTAATTTTTATCTGATTTATTTATTTTACATATTTATTAGTCCATATGTTTTTAATAAATTGGACAAAAATCTTAAGACAAATTTCATTTTATTGTTTGATTCTTAAGATTACCATAAAATAAAATGGTAATCCGAACCTACGGATTATATACATATCACTAACATCATAAAACTATATTTTGAACCATATTTTCTAACTCAATCCCCCGTCTTGGGCAAGAATACTATAAGGGTAAGAATTAATATTTGGTTCTTTTTAGACAAATACAATTTAAAAAGTCTTTGGAATCTTACATTCATTCATGAAAAAAATTACTATTTTAATTTAATATATAATCAAATGGTTTATTTTATCTTGAAAATTTATTATATCATCATTGAGGTTTATTTATTAATCTATTTTTCAAAATTTTCTTGTAATTATAAAATCATTATTTTTTGCTTTTTTAAAAAGTTAATTTATTAATATTAAAAATATAAAAATCTATTTTTCAAAATTTTCTTGTAATTATGAAAATGATTATTTTTAATTTTTTTAAAAAGTTAATTTATTAATATTAAAAGCATTTTTATATTTATGTGACATATGGGAAAAACATTATTAGAACCACTTTTTCAAATTGTCGTAAAAATGTTTTATGGAGGCGTAACAAAGGAAAACACTTCCGCTAAAACCATTTCAACCAAAACCACGGGGGCTATTTTTGTAATTAAAATCGATAAAATTTCCACCAAAATTCTTTTTGGTCAACCCGCACAAAGCAATTGATACCCGATCACCCAGAGATTTGATCATGGTAGGTGGTATTTGCGTAATTATAAAGAATACTAGGGCTGTTTCTTGATAACCTTAGGACTATTTATCGTTTTACCTGTCTAGGGTTTTCAGCAGAACCAAAGGAGCAGAGCAACGGTATCGGTCGTCGGTAGCCATGGTTCTCAAGTACGTTAGTTTCCTGTTTGTTTAGTGAGAAAGTGAGGGAAGACCAATGAAGATTAGGGTTTTGAATATTAGATTTTACATTATCTGAGGCTCTTAATTTTTCTCTTTTGTATTGGAACTGTATGAAACACAAGATTCAAAATTTTCGTTCGTTTTCTGATCTTTTCTTGTACGCAATTTTCTCAGTAACGAAATGGAGGGCAATGTGTGCCCGTTCGTTCATTATCTGCTTCTTTTTGCGTGCCTTTTTTTTTTTCTTCCCTACTTTTGGAATGCGTCATAGTTTGCGATTGCTGTGAGCTGTTCTCTCCCATCAAACCCTAGTTCTAGTGATATATGCATTTTTTTTTTAAATTTGAGATCATCCTGGATTTGGTATTGGGATTTCTTATGTAGCCTGGGAGGCGTTTTATATTTGATAAACTGCAAGCAAATCGTTGAAAGGAGGGTTTGTTAGATTTTTTGGGTGAAAGGTTGTTGGGGATGAAGCTTCTCAAGGGATCAACGAGCACTGCGTATCCACCAATTTAGGTTTAAAAAAGATATAAAACTGACACCCTTTATCAGAGACATTTCTCCTGATATTCTCAGATTGATAATCATAAATTGTCTTTCCTACCCATAGTGGTTGGGTTTTTGGAATGTGCATTGTCATCAACACTTAGATCAATAAGATCTCTGGAGATTGTTTATTTAGCTTCTCTTCTTAACTTGTGTCGTAGTCATTGATTTTCATTTAGCTAAACTGAATAGAGCTTCGACCTAATTTTGGTTCATTTATGCAAATCATATCTCCTGTGCCACTTCTGCAGCTGATCCTATTTCCTAGTAGTCAGTTACTCAAGTAACTTGCTAATGGGTATGACCTATCTGGCCAGTCTTAGATTCTAGAATGTGAACTTCTCTATGGATATTCATATTTTTTTTTACTAATTTAAAGATGTAAAAGACTATTGCATACCATTTGTGCAAACTATAGTAAAATATATTATATAAGTTCCACTTTATGATCAGTTTCTTTTTCTTAATTTTAAGAAGCCATATTGGTTCAATATTTTCTAAATCATCTGTGGAATATTATTACTAGATGAAATATGTTGCTAATTATTCATGACTTGAGCAAATCGTTATGAACTCTTCTAGAATAGATGTATATGTTTCAATGCTTCCTCCTGGCTGTAACTAGTATGCAGGCACCTCTTCTACCCACCTTCCACCACATTTGCACACATGAACAAAGGAAACGAACAAAAAGAACCTTTGACTTGGACAGCTAAAATCTAGCTGAAGGAGATGCATGTGCTTGGGTTGGGAGGTGGAGTGTTGAAAAACCATTTGTTAGATCTCTGTGAGCATGTGTCCTATAAGGCAAAAAGGTATTCGTATTTTGATAGAGCTGATCCCAAGCATATGGGTATAGGGCCTTGTTGAGTTGAGTTGGAATTGATTCTAGGAATTCTTGTGGAATCTCTCAGATGTATTCATAATTTTTTAATTAATTCTGAGATCCTGGGCAGTTCTTGCTGCAGAATGATGTACTGTATCACATCTTTGACATTATGGTTAAGGAACAGAATGACAAATGAAAAATAGAAGTTAGTTTATAGGATGTGCATGGGACTTTTCTATGGGCCTATAAATGTAATTATAATATATTTGAAATAACAAACATGTGATTGGTAGCCCTTGAGGCCTGGTTCAAGGAGGTGGGGATGGGGATGTGGGAGTTCTGGGTTTGAGTCTTAGCAGAGAAAATAATAATAAGAAGTTTTACTTTAAAAAAAAATCTGTATTTTCTTAATTACCAGTAGTCTGAATGAAAATGGTGTACTTTGGTTTCTTTTTGGATAGAATAAGTAATTAACTCATGCATTCTAATATGCATAGTTCTGCCACATATTCTATTATCCTTGATCTTTATGTCCCTTGTTGATACCGTTTTTTATTTGGCGCCGATTGACTTCTATGAAAATGCTGATTGACTTCTATGAAAATTATAATGTGTGTCTGCAATCTCATTACTTAATATTGGTCTTTCAGGACTGAACTCTGTCGCTTTAGTGGTGCAAAGATATACCCTGGTAAGGGTATCAGATTTGTTAGATCTGATTCACAGGTAAAAATGTGGATTTAATTACATATTTTCAAGTCTCATATGAATATTTAATTTCCTTGATTGCCTATCAAAAAATATTTAATTTCCTTGATTTATTTGGAGAGCAGTGTTGGGGTTGTTATTGTGCTTTTTATATTCTGAATGTCCATTAATATTTATATAATCTCATAATTGATCAATCAATTGTTAGGTATTTCTATTTGCCAATTCAAAATGCAAGAGATACTTTCACAACCGACTTAAGCCTTCAAAGCTTACCTGGACGGCTATGTATAGAAAGCAACATAAGAAGGTGGAATGTCTTTTAAAGATACTTCATTCATTGAAAAGTTTGCTATATGCAGCTGTATCATGTGGTTGGACATTACAAATTTTCTTCTTTCATCTATATGCAACTCACGAAGGACATAGCTGCGGAGGCTGTGAAGAAGAGGCGCCGTGCCACCAAGAAGCCGTTCTCCAGATCCATAGTTGGTACTACCTTGGAGGCGATACAGAAGAGGAGAACTGAAAAACCAGAAGTTCGAGATGCTGCTAGGGAGGCTGCTCTTCGGTATGATTTCTTTCTGCTTATTAGTTTGCCTTGCACCCACCCTTCACCAGTTCATGCACTCTATACCATGCCCATTAGCACACTCTCACAGGGACATAATCATATATAAGTTGCATCTGCTGGATGGTAACTGACATTTTCTGGGACCAGATCCACCAGGACTCAGATCCATGTATAAGGAATCTGGATCTAGAAGCTCTGTTACTGCAACAAGAACCGACCGCTTAGCCCCCTGTTTGAGTGGTAATAGGTTTCTTTTAATTCTATCTTCTGAAGAGCCTTATAATGTGCAGTGAAATTAAGGAGAGGGTCAAGAAAACCAAGGACGAGAAGAAAGCAAAGAAAGCAGAAGTGATGGCCAAAACTCAGAAGTCTCAGAGCAAGGGTAATGCAGGCAGGGCTGCCGCACCAAAGGGCCCCAAACTAGGAGGTGGTGGTGGAAAACGCTGAGCTACCAGCTCTGGATAGGTAAAAGCTAGGAAGTTGTCCTTTTGGAAGATACTGTAGTGAATTTTAATCATTTTTTTTTAAATTTTGTGTTGGATATAGTTCCATCTACTTAATTTTTGAAGTGAACTCGAGGAGTTTTATACTTTTTAAGTTTCATTCATGCTCTTACCTCCTAACCATTGGTTGATTGATGCCATATTTCATTACCTAGTATTGGGCCACTGTGAAACCCTAATTCATTATCGAAACATATGAATCCGAGATTTGTGGTCTAATTTGACGACTACATACATTCTTGAAAGAGGTAAAACTCAAATTGTCATTCAGGTCTGGAATTATATGCATGATAAATGATTATTTTTATGGAAAGTGTTATAAATGGTATTGAAGGCTCCAACACTGAGCATTTGATTCTGTGTTGACACTTCTGTATTTATTTAAAATGATGGGAAATGGTTCTCATATTATTGTTCTTGGGTAAGCACCGCTATGGGAGAAAAAAAAACCTCAACAGGATCTTGAGCATTTCACACTGCAAGAATTGCTGTGATTCCATTTGTCTCCTTGATATGGTTTTCCATGAGTCAGAACAGCCGAGTTGCTGGGTTTTCTGCTGTATGATAAATTGATAATATGCAGGAAATCTCCCTAGTCTGATTAGGATTTTGAGACTGACAATTTGATTGCAGTGTCTTATAGCTTATATGCCATCATGTCCACTCAATCTTTTTGGAAGTCCATACCCAAACAACTTATGAAGGAAACACCCAACCCAACCCAACGAGACAACGAATTTACTCGAGTCTACCAACAACATTGTAGCTTCTCATAGGCTATTTATCAAATTCCGATTTTTCCTTTTTTTTATTCTCTTATTCCTTCCAAGTATAAAATAAAAAAGGGAGAATTATGTTTTAGGGGTAGATGGGCCTCCAAATTAACAAAAGGTCCGTGTAACTCTTCAAATTGAGCCCAAAACTCAATGAAAGTATGAAAATTGAGTTGAAGGATATTATCCTTCAGTATTTCCAAAAATGCCCTTTGTTGATTTTGAGAAAAAAATTAATATTTTTGAAAAATACTTTTATTTAATTTAATATTTTTTTAAAATATTTTTGATTTAATTTAATATTTTTTAAAAATACTTTTATGTAATTTAATATTTTTTAAAAATACTTTTATTTAATTTAATATTTTTTAAAAATATTTTTGATTTAATTTAATATTTTAAAAAAATACTTTTATGTAATTTAATATTTTTTTTAAATACTTTTATTTAATTTAATATTTTTTAAAAATAAATTTATTTAATTTAATATTTTTTTAAAATAGTTTTATTTAATTTAATATTTTTGAAAAAAAATTATTTAATTTAATATTTTTGAAAACCACTTTTATTTAATTTAGTATTTTTGAAAAAAAAATTATTGAAAAAAAATTATTTAACTTAATTTTATAAAATATTTTATATGTGTTCTTAAAGGGTATATTTGTCCGTTACTATTTCATATCCTTCAACTCAATTTGAAGAGTTATATGGACCTTTTGTTAATTTTTGGGTCCAGCTGGGCCCAAAACACAATTCTCCCAAGACCTACCTAATCCCACACCCCATCCCATATTAGTTTTTAAGGCCAAAGAGCCATTTTTTAAGGTGGATGATACCCTCAAAAAGTTCAGAATGGTTGTCATGAGTGGTGTACCTTTTCTATATTCCATCATCACGGTATTTGTTTTTTCCCATTCTTTCTAGCACTTTTTTCAGCTTTCTTGTAAGGTTAAAAACAAATGATGACAAGTTTTCAGGAAACGTGTGGGGAGTGGTGGGAGGTAAAGCCTTACTACTACCACTGCAACGTGTGTTTGCAACTTTGAATAAGAAAGAGATATTCCTAATCATTATTAGTTTCAATTCTGCCAGTACTCATATCAATTTATTTTATTTATAAAATTTATTTTTTAGATATATTCAAAGGCAAGGAGGGCGGGGGTGGGTATTTTTTTTTTAATCCTCTGATGGAAACATGGAAATTATTGATTTTTTTTTTTTTTTAGGAAAATTAAAGGCATTAATTTTTTTTTTATTTATTCATTAAACAATTACAAAATTGCTATATTTGTCTTTTTTTTTTGAGTTCATAAATACTTATTACTTAATAATTTAAGTTGATTTTAAGTTAAATTATATTTAAATTATTGACTTAAAATTTATTATTTAATTCTTATTTTAATTATTAAGGTTGTTTGATAAAATTAATTTAAGATTTATTTTAAATCATCAAATTAATATATTTATCATCATAAAGTATAATTAGGGTAAAGGAGGTGATGCAATAATGAAGATTATGGAAAGAGAAATTATAAAGGTAATTAAGGTAAATATTGATAAAAATGTAAAATAAAGATGTAAGAAGTTAATTATTTTTACGTTATTTTTTATTTTAAATTATATCATTAAATTATTTTACTAAATATACTTAATTTATTTAATGATTTAAATTAATTATTAAGTCACTTTAAGTTAGTTTATCAAACATCCATTTAATTTTCTTCACATGTTTTTAACATTGTTTTTTTTTTTTTTTATAATTAAAGTTCATAAAATTAGAATATCCTTTTCTGTTTGGGATGATTGCAAAATTTATATATAGATTGACATTTTAGCTCAAATCTAATAAGTAAGGAACCAAATCGAATAGGGTTATTTGATTAAAATGGTGAATGAAAACCCAATTTTCATTTGGA
Organism: Vitis riparia; assembly: GCF_004353265.1. NCBI lineage: Eukaryota > Viridiplantae > Streptophyta > Magnoliopsida > Vitales > Vitaceae > Vitis > Vitis riparia. The sequence continues at coordinate 21,207,484 of NC_048443.1, read as the reverse complement.
CAAAAAAACCTTTATGACTCATGAGATAAACATGAACAATCATCAATAATCAATAAGTTAAAGAAAAGAAGAAGAATAACATTGCATTCAAAGCTTTAAAAAGAGGGTTTTATAGTTTCATATATATTAAAAACACATGTCAATTTATATATATATTATTTACAAAAGAGTATCAATCCTTTTATTAGGAAAAATATTTTTATTAGTATAAAAGATTTTTTTATAATATTTATTTTAGAGAAAAAAAATTGTAAATTCATTTACATAAATATTTCAATCCTTTTTTTTTTGTATATATTTCATTAAAAACGATTTTTTATTTGATTTTATTATAATGGATTTATTGAAAATTGATTTTATCTTTATTTAGTTTAAGAAGAAGTCTCCCAAGTTTGTTACAAAGATTCTTGCAATTTATTTCTAAAAAGGTTATTTCTACTTTATAAAAAAAAAACTTCAAATTTATTATTTTTAAAAAAGGCTTCAAATTTATTTCAAGAAAACATTAGGAAAAATTTTGTCCTTATTTTATTTTTAAGAAAATCCAGTTTATTTAAAAGATCATATCTCACTTTTTTTTAAAAGCAAAATGATTTTTTAATTTATTTCTTTTAAAAGGTTTCATAATTTTATTTTTCTTTTTTAAAAAATGTTTAAAATTTATTTTTAAGAGAAAAAGGGTTCATATTTATTTATTTTTTAAAAAAAAGGTTTGGGATTTATTTTTGAAAAGAAAGAAAGGGTTTCATATCTTTTTTTATTTACTTACTTAGTGACTCAAAAATAAAAACAACTAAAACTATGCAATATACAAAACTAAATAAAATATATAGAATAGATAAATATAAAGGGAAAAAAAAACAATAAACTATAACCATTTAAATGAAGTATATTTAAAAAAATGAGATCGATTCTTTCAAAGATAGAAACTCATATTTTGTCATTCATTTTATCATCAGAAAAGGTTTTTAATCTTAAGTTTTCAAATGGAACCAATATGAGCAATTAAAGGTCACTTGTGCATCAAGTTCCAATGTTTATTGTATGTTTGATTTGTGGTTGACTAAAGTATTCAACCAATTGACCTAAATAGTTGATCGATTTAGGGGAATTTTCTTAAATGATTGGCAAAAAGCTTTCGATTGAAGCAGAGCCTTGATCGGTCAAGCTAAAGACTTGACCCATTGACTCAATGCTACATTAATTATCATCTTTTACTACCTAATAGCTTGTAAACATTGGTTGAGCCTTATTGTGTTTAATAGTTAGGTTGAGCTTCTATCTCCTATATAAAAATCTATTCTTCATGTTCACTTATCTATAGAGCCTTAGAAAAGAATTTTGAGTGTGCTAAATTTAAACTTGAATTTCATTCTTAGTGTACCTTATCAATCATAGTTTATATTGTATCCAATGAGCAAAATTATAAATAATGAGTTTTAAGCTTTGTAAACTCAATCTTGTAACCTTGTGAGGGTAGACTCAAATGTGTGGTATCACTTATGGGAAAATTCAAGTATGAGACATCACTTGATAGTTTGCCAAGTGTGGGGTATCATGTGGAGAATCCAAGAGTGAGACACCTCTTGATAATTGTTGAATGTCACTTGAAACCAAGAATCTAAATGTGCAAATATATGATGTTTGGTTTGAAGCTTTAAAGATAGTGAAATATGAGTTTGGATTTGAAATGAGAGGATAGTGGATGTAGATTGGGTTGAGTTCAGGTCGAATCATTACAAAAATCTTGTGTTAGTATTCCCTTCTTTATATATATATATATATATATATATATTAGTGTCTAGATAATTGCTCATAACAGTTTAATTTGTTATTTGCATTCATTTTGTAAAAATTGTTAAATTAATAGAAATAAAAATGATAAATGTTTATTGTATTTTTATTTGCAATAAGTTGTTTCATCTATTATGATTAAACAATAATTAATGTGTAATAATTAGTATTTTATTTTTTAATGAATTAATATTTTATAGATAATCATAATTATTTCATTAATAATGGTTCAAAATCAATATTGTATTTATAATAGTGAAAATATTAGTCATAATCTAATTGTTTCCATTTATAGCATTTATTTATTTTTTTCAGTTTTTTTTTTTTTAATTTTAAATTTCAAAGCATTCTTTGAAGTTTATATGAAGGATAGTTCAAAATTTTCAAATGATTTCTCAGTAGTGCTTTAATATTAAAATGAGCCCTTAAATTAAAAAAAAAAAAAAAGGGTTGTGCCCAACAACAATCCCATGCATGAAAATTCTTAAGATTCCAAATAAGAAAAGAGAGAAGGGAAACATGAACAAGAAAGAACACGACTCCAATGGGGATCAAACCCAGAATCTTTGGTTTTGTAGACTAACGCCTTATCCATTCGGCCATGGAGTCCTGATACTCAATAGAGAGGTTAGGCATAATCCACATTCTCACTCTAATTGATTTTTTTTCCTTCAGCCACTTATGGCTTATTTGAAAGACATCCTTCCTTTTATTTCTTTTCTATTTTTATTTTTGTTTGAGTAGTTGACAACTTAATTTATTAACGTTCATCTTTTTAATTTCATGTGTTTATAAATAAATTGAGACAAATAATTTTTATTAACTTCTTGTAATGTAAAAATGGGTTGGTTGTTGCTTATTTTTCATATTTGTATTTTCTTTTCATTTTTGGATACTCAAGAGGAATTTTATATTGCTTTTTTATTTGAAATTAATTTAATACATAGGAAAAAAGTTGGGTTATGTTTTAAAATTCGAGTTCAAATATATATTGATTAATCGTCGAATCATATTTACTTATTATAAAATAAAATAATTAACTTGCAATATGTGATTGGATTAATATGTGCATGGATAAAAAAGTAATTAATTTTTACATAATTATAAGCTTTTACTAGAAAGATGGAAAAAATATAAAAATATATGGGTTGTTTAGAGGGCTGACAATGGGTAGGTTTTCTTTGGGTAGGGATGACCTGCACCCAACCATGTAAATATTGTCTACTTTAGACCCAAAGGGGCTCTCATGATTTTAAAACACGTCTACAGGTTAAGGAGAGTTCATACTTATATAACGTCAGAAACTTTTCCCCTATTCGATGTGGGATGCCACAGACACCCCCATGAAGACATAACGTTCTCGTTGTATCCTACAAGATTGCGGGACCAAACAAACCCTTACACTGAGGTCGGGGATCGGTTCTGATACCATTCTATAACGACTTGCACCCAATCGTGTAGATATTGTTCGCTCTGGACCTAAAGGGGCCCTTACGACTTCAAAAGGCGTTTACAGGGTTAAGAGAAGTTCATACTTATACAACGTCAGAAACTTTTCCCCTATTTGATGTGGGATGTCACAGTACCCACCTCATCGGGAACGTAATAGGATAGATATGGGAGGATTGAGGAGTATAAATGGGTCACAATTAGGTTTTGAAAATTTTAAAAAAACCTTAGTTAAGGTTTGGGGCAAGTTCAACTATTGTCTTAGCCCATCCCACCCTGATTATGAATATAATTGATTAAGAATTATTTTATTTAATTTATTTTTATTTTTATTTTTTATACTTATAAAATAAAAAATTAATTTTTTAAAATAAAATTTTATAATATTCATTTATTTGTAAATTATATTTATCATTGATATATGACGAACAACCAATTTGTACAAGGTTTTACTTAACTTAAGCCTGCTAATCCTTCATAGACTACATAACCAACACCTTCTCACTTTAGCTGCATGCGTTCATCTTCCATAATATACTTGGAGTCCTCACCAAGTTTGATCTTGATCTCTTCTTGAAGTTCAATCAAGAAGAAAATGAGTTTTCACCCAAAACCTAAATAGATAGGAAATTGAAAGATGAATGGAATAGAAGAATCAACCCATTTTTTTTTTTTAAGGAAATCTATTGGAATATAGTTTGGAAATCAAGATGAAAAAGGGAATTTTCTTGACAACCAAACACCCTTAACTAGATAAGGATAGAGAGAGCTCAAGAGAGAAGGAGAATGGTTGCAGATATCTATTCCCCAAAATAGGAAGCAATTTTAGGTTTTAAATGGAAAGAAGCCCTTGATCCAATGGTTAAGAAAAAAAAGACCTGAATTGATTTGACCAAAACCTGGATCGATTTTGGAACAAGACATTTACACACCTAGACAAAAATAGTTGTCTTGGCTTCCTCAACTCTTTTTAGAAACAAATAGTTCTAGAAGAAACACTTTGAAAAACTTTGGTTGATTCCATCTCATCCATCTACAACCTCAACTATATACCTTAGTCCCTTAGTAAATTCAATATCTTGATCTTCATTAGGCTAGTAGTCTGAGGAAGGATTTGGAAAAACTAAGTTAAATACTTAGGAAATTTGTCTGGAATTACTAATCTAGCTAAACACTCATAAAAACATAAATACTTGTATTACTTTATCATAAAGTTTCCCTTATTGTTTTTGGGTCTTTGCAAAATCATCAAATAAGAACAAGTGAGAACAATGTGCTCTCCATATGTCTTTTAAGTGTTTTTTTTTATTCTAACGAATGGAAACCACAATTCCCAACAAAGCCTTTATATTCCTCACAATGCTCTCCATGGATAGTTTATGCTATCATGAAGAAATAATTCGAATATTGATGAGTACAAGAAGCAGCACATCGCTTATCACAACTTTTAACCTCTACAAAGATGAACATGACATTTCCATCACTAAGTTACAAATGATAGCAATCACTTCATCTTCTTTAACTGAAGCACAATTTTTTTGGTAGTTGAGTTTGAATTTCTAGTAGGGTTTTTGCATTGAATCAACTTCAAGGAAGCATTAGTAGATCTTTAATTAGATTTACAAAAGTAGTACTTGTGTGCAACATTCCAACTAGTCCTTTCTACATATTGTTAATGAGTAAAAAAATGCATGCAATTCATATTTGAGTCTATCTATTTTCATGAAAACTTGAGGAACTTCCAATCCATAGGCACTTGATGCCTGCATTGCATGAAACCTTTTGTTGCATCAAAAACCCTAAAAAATACTTTGCAAATGTGAAATTTCGATAGCTAGTACTAGTAGAAACTAATGATTTCAAGAACCCAATTGAATTATGTTATTTACATATTTCACAACAAAAAGAGCAAATTTGATCAAGATATACTTTGTGTGATTGCTATGAGATTTGAGAAGGACTAGAAGGTGATCAAAGAGCTATTCTACAAGAGGAACAATGTCTCTCTTGATGATGTGGTAGTCAAGACACTTCAAACATTACAAGGATGGTATAAATAGGTTTTTTTTTTTTTTTTTCGCATGCTTGTTAATGTGTGAATTGAAGCAATTAAGGCTAGATTAGTTGGATTGACATCAACTTTAGAGCTTGAGTTGATTTGAGATATCACTCAATTAGATTGATTAATGTACAACCTAAACTTGATTAATGTACATCTTCAATCTTCTTGGTTAGAGGAGTTCCATATTGCTTATTATATTCCTCATCAATGTCCTTTATATCAACATTGGCTCGGGTTACAATAACTCGAGTTAGGGCTTCTTTTTCATCCTCGTTTGCGTTAACTTTCATTGCCGAATCTAAAATCTAAGATTAAAAAAAAATATAGTCCAAGAAATGCTTCAACAAAAAAAAAAAAAAAAAGATTATTTTTTTAATGTGTTGTAGTGAATTTATCTCACCTTATTGAAATACATCGGAGGAGCATACAAGCAATAAATTGTGTTCTTCAAACTTGTCTCATCAAGATCCTAAACAATGAGGAATTATATTAAAATGAATATTTTTGAAAGCTAATTCAAGGAAAAAATGAGTTTTAATAAATATTAAAATGAAAAGAATTGTTCAAAGTAACACAGAAATGAGAATTGTTTTTTTTTTTTTTTTTTTTTTTTAAAGAATTTATAAAAAAGACTGGAGTTTAAAAACAATATAATGAATAAGAATAAAAATAGAGTAAAAAAAAGGCACATGAGTGGACCACACAAATAATGTTCCATGATTCAAAACAATATGTTTTTCCTTATAATTTGTATGTCCATAATTTTACATGTTAAACTATTAGCAAAGTATATATTTCAATTTAATTACTTCTTAGAATATATTTTGTATGTGAAAATAAAATAAAAATAAAGATAAATCATAACATCGCGTAAAAGAGAAAAATTAAAATCCAAAAAACAAAAAAAAAAGAATTTTGTATCCACAAGATTGAAATTTTAATTTCATTCTTATATTTAATAAGTAATTTGGACTTAGAAGTAATAAATAGGAAATGGAATAGGTTCTTTTTATTCCTATACCCATTTTCTATTCTAGGGTTTCAAATACATAATTCTTTTTTAACTGTTTTGAAGTGAAAAAGTGATAATAGTAGAGGAAAAGGGAAGAAAAAGTGATAATAGTAGAGGAAAAGGGAAGAGAAGGAAATACAAGAAAGAGGAAAAAGGAGCAAAGAAAGAGAAAAAAAAGAACATAAAATAACAAAGAAGGATAACAAATACTAACTTTTAAGTTAAATACTAATTAACCTTCATTTTTTTTTTCTTTTTCACTTTATTCATTTATTAATGTTTAAGTAAAGAATAAAAAGTGCATTTGATATGGAGGAATTAAAATATGATAGGAATGTTGGATGACATGTATTATGTAAAAAAAAAAAAAAAAAAAAATCATTTTTTTATAATAATATATATACTTAAGAAAAATTGTGTTTTCACACATTCACTCATTTAAAAATAAGGAAAAAGTGTGTTTTCATATATTTGCGTAAAAATAATTACAAAATAGGAACTTTGTAAAAATAATTCAAGTTTTATGCACTCATCTAGTCAAATATAGTATCTATATCATTAAAATATAGTATTTCAATGATCAAAATTGTAATTTGAGCAAAAAGTGCATGAAATGCTAATTATTTTTAGATAACTACTTGAAATTTGCATTTTATAAACTTGAGTTCCCATTTGGTGGTTTTTTCATATAAATGTATGGAAACACATTTTTTTTTTACTTCTCATTTCCATTTTTGAAATAATTCAAATATAATAATGATTGGAAAATAGAATAGATTTCCTATTCCTATTTCATATTCTAATGTTTCAAACAGGCCATAAGAATTAACAAATATAATATCATGATTATGTTATACCTCTTCAATTTTCTTGTTAAAAGTCTCCTTGTAACATTTGAAGACAACCTTGAGCTGAGGCTTGCTTCTTGTGCTAGAATCCTTACAATCTCTTCATCTTTGAATAACTTCTTCTTATCACCATGTCTATTAATGGTTATACCAAGTTTTACAGCCTCTGATCTAACTGCCACATCACTAATTCGTGATCCTTCATTTCTGTACGTACTTACAAGTGCTACCAAAAGCTGTTGATACAAGAAGCAATTTTTCATTACATTATTTCATGTTGATAATAATATTTGTTACATGGTTTCTTTATGTGGTTATGAGTTTTTAGTTATCATTAGAGAGAATGTGTTTGATTAAAGCTCTCCAAAATCAAAGATGTGGGAGGAAAAGATTTATGTTTCGTTGGTGGGCAAAATGGGCTTTCAAGTTTCAAATTACGACATACAATGGGCTAGGTTTAGTCAAGAACAAGACTTTGAGTGTGTTTGTCTTTTTAGCTTTTTATTGAAAGCAATTTGCTTTTGGACTTTAAGTTGTTTGTTTTTCTACTTTTCATGACTTATTATAAATTTTTGGTTGAATAGAAAAAACTAAAATATTTGGTTGAATAGAAAAAATCAAAATATTTGGCTTTTTCTAAATGGATAAAGTACCATGTTGTTTTTCTTTACCTTTTAATGCTTAATAGAAATAAAATATTAAAAAAACAAACAACCTAATAGTTAACAATATTAAGCACTATTTAGTTTTAATTTCTATTTAAAATTAAGTAAAAAAACAAACACCACCTTATGCTTTTTGGCCCATAAATGAACTTCAAATTGGATCCAAAATATGATAAAGCTTGAAGTCCAATTTATTATGGTTGGGCTTAGGGGTTGTACAGATTATTGGATGGAGTTTTTGAAGTGTTGGACCAAACTAAAATGAAATCTCAACTATTGAGTTGATATTTGATGATATTGATAGATAATTAAACTAAGAGCCCGTTTGACAATGATTTTAAGAAGTGTTTCTAACATTTTTAATGCTTAAAAATTTATATCATTCAAGTGTTAGAAAGACTAGAAACATTTTCTAAAATTACTGTCAAACGCACTCTAAAAGTATATTTGACAATAGTTCTAGAAAGTGCTTTTAACTTAAAAAGTGTTTTTGAAAAAAATTAGATGTTTAGTAAAATTTAGGAAACACTTCTAAAAATATGAAAAATCACTTGTAGTATTGAAAAGTCACTTATAGTATTTTTTGGAGAAACACTTGATATATGGTTTTTGTAAAAATATTTCTAAAGAAAACACTTCCATTAAAAATACTTTAAGTTGCCAAACGCACTTTAAGAGTGTATTTGACAGTGTTTCTTCTTGAAGTGTTTTTAGCCTAAAAAGAGTTTTTGAAAAAAATTGGATGTTTGGTAAAATTTAGGAAACACTTCTAAAAATATGAAAAGTCACTTATAGTATTTTTTTGGAGAAACACTTGACAAATGATTTTTTTAAAACAAAAATTTGTAGTGTTTTCTACATTTGTCCAAATAGTTGATTTTTCTTCAAAAACAGATTTCTTTTTTCTTTTTTATACTAGAAGTGCTTTCTAGAAATACTATCAATCGGACTCTTAAATTACCTTTCAAATATGACCAAATTGCTTTCTAAATATGATCATCTTACATAATTATGACCATAGTAATTCTTGATTGGTTCATTAACATGACTATATATATTACCTCTCACAGTATCCTAACCGACACTGCACCATATAAAACTCCATTATTGAGAAAAGACACAATTATAGGACTTTCTAGGAGTCCAACTAATGGGGACAAAAAAAAAGTTCGAAACTCCAATTGTAGAAGAGTAGGCTCAAAAGATCATTTGCAATTGCATATCCTTAAGCCCAACCATCATTTATGGAGAAAATATATGTTAGAAATAAAGACGAATGCCATCTTTTTAAGAAATAATTAGTCAAAATGCTTTAATAAATTAATAAGATAGAAATGCTCTTTACTTGATTAAAAATTGCATAATATCTCACTAATCTAAGTCAATTTTTATTTTCAAATAAAACAACTAAAAGTAATGCTCATACACTTCAAATATAGTTTGATGCAAAAAAGAAAAAAAGAAATAAAAACATAACTAAAAGTAGTATTAACCTAGCGTTTGATGCCTTCAACTCAGGAAGCAACATCTTCCTCGATGGATTCACTGTAGAGGGACTAGTATGCTTTCCTAGCTTCCAAGAGCTCGTCTGATGATTTGATGCATGCAAGTTCAATGAGTAAGCCATATGCTTGAGGGTGTCCGTTCAAAGCCTTCCTTACCATGCGAGCATCTCTTTCCCAAGGATGCATGGTCCATTGCACCACAACATCCTGACCACAAAAATGATAAAAAACTAATCATATTATTGTAAAAACCAATATTTAAGTCATCATTTGTCTCCCTGTCTTTTCTAATTGGCTTGTAATTTTTGTTTTCTCATAAGAATTAATTTTTTTTAAAGATAAAATAATATATAAATATCTTTAATTTTATGTTTCGCATAAATACCTAATTTTATATTGGACATATAGATACCTGAAAACGCAGAAATTCCTTTACTAGAAATGCAATATGATAATCTTGCCATCTCGCAAACAAGAATTATTTATCCTTAAGAAAGATGGAAGAACTTTCATTCCTAAAAGTTGTCAAGTCTTTTGGATGCCATTTTACTAAGATCTCCATCATTGATTTCTCGTCAACTCCAAGTATTCCTAGAAAGGTAAATCAAGATTATTTCAACCTTCTAATCAATATTAATAATGAAAGAACAAAGAAACAACTTGAAATCATATGGGACATGAGATCATATGAAATCATCCATATTGTCACAAATTTTGACTAGAATTATTAAGTAAATAACATACCACAATAAGTACAACTAGAGTAAACATTTTGAATGTAAAAGAATGCAGTTGTTTGTGATTTAGAAAAAATAAATTAAGTCAAGGGAGAAGGAGAAAGAACCAGAGAAAGCCTTTGTGAGAGTGCGACTCTCATTTGGCAAAGACATAATTTTTCTCCCTTCTTCGTTTGTTTTCTTTTTCCTTCTTTTGATGGAGGCAACAAGAATGGTGGCCTTCTTTACCTCCATCATGGAATTAATTTTATAAGTAAGCTAAGGGGTATTTAGGGTAAGTAAGAAGACTAAAAAATGGAATGACTTGTGGGAGGGGGGAAATGTCTTAATTGCATGTCAACATCATAGTGTACTTGCTTAAGTTATTTTTGAAGTTTTATCCATTTTTAAGACTTGAATATTTTCAATTTGATTTTGAGTCATACTTGAGAGTGATTTTAGCTACTACAACTATTTTTATAGAGAATTATTTAGTGTCTATGTAAATAAAAAAGCAGTAATTTTGATAGTATTCCTAGTAATATCAATTTTTTAGAAGAAGCATTTACCAATAGGACTAGTTTAAGAATCATTTCAAGAGATTCTTAAAAAATTTTAAAGTAATTTTTAAAATTTTATCAAATGCCTAATTTTAATAAAATTTCCAAAATTATTCATTTTTTTCCATTAAATAAAGTGATTTTAAAATTTTATTAAATGTCTATTTTTTTTAAATTTTCAAAATCACTCTTAAACACCCTCTCATAATCAATTTTCTAAAACCTTTCTTCTATACATTATTGTAAAAATTTAACTTAAAATATTATCATGTCCCCATACAATTATTTAATGAGGAATTATCAAGAGAAAGGTCATTAATGACATTAATAAATCATAGAAAAAAAGATGAAACATGTGTTTGATTTTCTACTTTCTTTTATTGGATGGAAAAAAAATACTCAAAATATTTTATAGAAAGGGAGTTGGAAGGAGAATAGGGAATGCACAAAGAAAAATATTATTTTATTTTATCAACATTAGTCCATTTTGTCTATTTCATGACTTCTTTGTTGAATTAAAAATCGAAGGTGAATCTTAATGATGAACTACACCTAGAGAGAGAGAGAGAGGGGGGCGGGGGGTGGGGCGGTGAATAGGTGATTTTATAAATACCTTTTGAATCTGTATAAAATCACTTATTCGCCCCTCCCAAGTCCCCCGATCCCCTAACATATATTATCATTCCCTTTGAATCGTCACAATTTATATTCCTTTCTTTTAACAACTATTTATTTATATTCCTTTCTTTTAACAGCTATTCAACAAAGGATAAAGAATATCACAAGCAAGAATGAATGCAATAATACCCTCCCACAATTTAAAATACAGTCACATGCAAATGCTTAAACACTCCTTAATTACATTAATTCATAAGACAATTATCTTCCTAATGCATTTCCAATTACCTCTTGATATTATTAACAATATGAATAAAAATTATTCAAGAATATCCAAAAGGTAATACACCCATTTCAGCTCATATTTCATCCTTTCAACATACATGCTTAAGTAACAAATGATATCTAACATTGGAAAGGAATCAAATAGTAGAATGAGAGCAAAAGAGACAATGACACAAGATTTTATGTGGAAATCTCCTTAGATATTAAAAAACTATGATCTACCAATGATAAAAAAATTCCACTATCAAGAGTAACCAATGCGTAGAAGGTTTTACTTAACTCAAGTTTGCTAATCTTTCACAGATTGCTTAACCAACACCTTCTCACTTCAGCTGCATGCCTTCATCTTTTGGAACATTCTTGAAGTCCTCACCAAGCTTGACCTCGACTTCTTCTTGAAGTTCAATCAAGAAGAAAATGAGTTTTCATCCAAAACCTAAATAAATAGTAATTAAAATATGAATAGAATAGAAGAAGAAAATGAGTTTTCAGCCAAAACCTAAATAAATAGGAAATTGAAAGATGAATGGAATAGAAGAATCAACCCATTTTTTAAGAAAATTTGATGGAAAACAATTTGGAAATCAAGATCAAAAAGAGAATTTCTTAACACTAAACACTTAATTAGATAAGGATAGAGAGAGCTCAAGAGGGAAGGAGAACGGCTATAGGTATCTCATCCCAAAATAGGAATCAATTTTAGGTTTTAAATGGAATGAAACCCTTGATCCAACGGTTAAGAAAACATAAAGAAAAAAGCAACCTGAATCAACCTAACCAAAATCTAAATCGATATTGAAACAAGGCGTTTAAACACTTAGACAAGAAAAGTTGTCCTGACCTCCTCAACTCTTTTAAGAAATAAATAGTTCTAGAATAACTAATTTGAAAAACTTGGTTGATTCATTTCATCCATTTACAACCTCAACTACATCTTTTGGTCCCTTAGCAAATTCAACATTTTGATTTTCATTAGGCAAGTAGTCCAAAGAAGGATTTGGAAAAATTGAGTTAAGAGACACTTAGGAAATTTGTCCAAAATTATCAACCTAACTAAATACTCACAAAAACATAAATACTTGTATTACTTTATCATAAAGTTTCCCCTATTGTTTTTGGGTCTAGAAAAATCATCAAACAATTTCTGGACAAGGTGTCACTAGATATTGCCGATGCCAATGAAGTTGTGCTTGTAGAGATGAGTCTCAAGTAGAGAAGGAGCATTGCTAAAGAACAAGTGAGAATGATGTGCTATATGTCTTCTAAGTGTTTTTTTTTATCTTTAAATATGTTCTTTGAAAACACAATTTTGAGAAGACATAGAACAACATTGTTTTTTAGGTCACCATTTGTCAAACATGTTTTTAAGTGTTTTTTATTCTAAAGAATGGAAACCACACTTTCCAACATAGCCTTTATATTCCTCAATGCTTTCCATGGATAGTTTATGCTATCATGAAGAAATAATTTGGATATTGATGAGTACAAGAAGCGACACATCGCTTATCACAACTTCCAACCTCTACAAAGATGAACATAGCGCTGCCATCACTAAGGTGCGGATAATGGAAATTACTCCATCTTCTTTAATTGAACCACAATTTTTAATTTTTTTGGTAGCTGAGTTAGAATTTCTAGTAGGGTTTTTGCATTGAAGCAACTTCAAGGAAGTAATAGATCTTTAATTAGATTCATGGAAGTAGTACTTGTGCGCAACATTCCAACTACTCCTTTCTACACATTGTTAATGAGTAAAAAGTGAATACAATTCATACATGATTCTTTACCTATTTTCAGGAACTTGATCAGGGACTTCCAATCTATAGGCACTTGATACCTACATTGCATGCAACCATTTGGTGCATCAAAAACACTAAAAAATAATTTGCAAAGGTGAAGTTTCCATAGCCAGTACTTGTAGAAACTAGATTGTCTTGATTACTAGTAAAATTCTAATGATTTCAAGAGCACCCATTCCAATTGTGTTATTTGAGTATTGCATAACAAAAAGAGAAAATTGATTTAGTTATACTTTGTGTGATTGTTTGAGACTTGAAGGTGATCAAAAAGCCATTTCTGATTAATTAAATTTTGTGGTTAAAAATAATTGCTCATAGACTTAGAGCAACAAACTCACCAAATAATAAAAATAAAATAAAATTTGTGGAAAAAAAATCTTCTTCACAAGATACTAATTTTAATCACAAATTAGTTTGTGCAAAACCTCATATTTGTTGTAGTGGCATTACAAGGATGGAATAAGTAAGTTTTCTTTTAATTTTTTTTTTGCATGCTTGTTAATGCATTGATCGATGCGACTAAGGTCAAATTAGTTGGATCGACATCTTAGAGCTTGAGTTGATTTAAAATATCACTTAATTAGATTGATTAATGTACAATCCAAACTTAAAGTAGGGTTCAGAGTTTATGATTTGGTTCAGAAGAAGTTGCCAATTAACCTAATGCCCAAAAGGCCATTTTTTAAAAAAAAAAAGAAAAAAAATGCTATGAAGATAGGTTTTTTGAAATTAAATGTTATTGTCACGCACTATCCTTAATCCAAATAGAATATTATTATATAACCATGCTTCAATCAATTAAAAGCATGCTTTGGAACTCAATCATACTAGAATTAATGATTTATTAAAGTTTCACTTCATAGGAACACCACACTTTTTATTATTACACATTGCTCTTGCAAACATAGGAAAATAAAGCATTAGTAGAGTTTGATTCAAAGAAAAAGAACAAGTCCATCAAGAGAGGCATTCTTAATCACTTCCTTTAGGCAGAGCTCTTTGGACCAACGTAACCAAGAAATCTTTATAATTTCCAAGAGCTACATCTTCAATCTTCTGGGTTAGAGGAGTTTTATATTGCCTATCATATTCCTCAGCAATGTCCTTCATATCAACATTGGCTCGGGTTACAATAACTCGAGTTAGGGCCTCTTTTTCATTCTTGGTTGCATTAGCTTTCATTGCTGAATCTAAAATCTAAGATTAAAAAGAAAAAAAAAATGCTTTAACAAATAAAAATAAAAAGATCATTTTTGTAATTATAGTGAATTTATCTCACCTTACTGAAATACACTGGAGGAGCACACAAGCAATAAATTGTGTCCTTCAAACCTGATTCCTCACCGAGATCCTAAATAAATTAAATAAGGAGAAATTATATTAAAATGAATATTTTTGAAAGCTAATTCGAGGAAAAATGACTTCTAATAAATATTACAATGAAAAGAATTGTTCAAAGCAACATGAGAACGAGAACTGTTGTCCTACTTATTTATTTATTTTTTCTAAAAAGAGAATTTATAAAACAAAAAAAGAATAAAAATAGGGGAAAAAAACTGCATAAATAATGTTCCATGGTTCGAAATAATATGTTTTTCCTTATAATTTGTATGTTCATAATTTTATGTGTTAAACTATTAGCAAAGTATATATTTCAATCTAATTACTTCTTAGAATGTATTTGGTATGTGAAAATAAGAAAAAAAAAAAATCATAACATCATGTAAAAGAGAAAAATCAAAATTCGAAAAAGATAGAATTTTGCATCCACAAGATTGAAAATTTAATTTTATTCCTATATTTATAAATAATTTGGAGTTACAAATGAATAGAAAATGGGATGAGTTTTTTTTTGTTCCTATTCTAGTGTGTGAAAAGCTAATAATAGTATAGGAAAAATGATGAGAAGGTAATATAAAAAAGAGGAAAAAAGAACAAAGAACGATAAAAAAAAAAAAAAAAAGATACGGTAACAAAGAAGGATAAAAGCTACTAACTTTAAGTCTAATATTGATTAACTTTCACATTTTTCTTTTCACTTTATTCATTTGTTAATGTTTAAGTAAAGAATAAAAAGTGCCTTTGATAAGCAAGAATTAAAAAAAAAAGAAATAAAAATTTTTTTAGTATTTTTTTTTATCTCAATTTTTGAAATAAAATAATAAATGAACTATGGAATAGATTTCCTGTTCCCATTTCATATTCTAATATTTCAAACATGCCCTAAGAATTTACAAATATAATATCATGACTATGTTATACCTCTGCAATGTCCTTGTCGAAATCATCATAGTAACATTTGAAGACCTCCTCAAGATGAGGCTTGCTTCTTGTTGTTAGAATCCTTACAATCTCTTCATCTTTGATTAGCATCGTCTTATCACCCTTTCTAATGGCTTTATTAAGTTTTTGAGCATCCAATTCAATTGCCTCATTATTCTTTCGTGATCCTTCATATCTGTACGAACTTACAAGTGCTACCAAAAACTGTTGATACAATAAGGATTAAAATATCGGTAATCATGGATATATCGATACTTATTTTATAGATATATCAAATATATCGGGACATATCGGTGAATATTTTATAGTAAAAATATAATGAAAAACTAAAAAATGATAAAAAAAAAATACATATATTGAAGTTATTTTATGATATATATAATATATAATAATATATATATATAATATATATATATATATTATATATTATTTAAAATGTTAATAATTTTATTTATAAATTTATATTTTTATTATATTTAATTACTATAATTAAATTAACTTATTTACAATAATTTTATTTTCACTAATTTATAATACATATATACTAATAATTTTATTTTAGAACTAATAATATGTAACATGCATCTTATGAAACCAGACCAATACAACTTTATAGCAAGTGACTTAAATTCCATGCAGAATAAGGGTTCAAGTCTGGTGGTGTGCTTTGGGTGAATAATTTTCTAATGTTTGTGGAAAGGATGCTCCACTTATGCATGAGTGTGGATTGGTTACAACAAGAATGCATGCTTTTGAAGGATGATGGATGGTGTGGGTTGCAGCAAGTTGGGCGGATGCTTTTGAGCCATTTCAAAGCTTTATAAAGGAAAAAATAAATAATATTGATAAAATTTAGAAACACTTTTAAAATTGAAAAATCACTTGTAGTACTTTTAGAGAAATACTTGATAGAATATTTTTAAAAACACTTTAAAAAAAATACTTTCACTAAAAATATTTTGAATTAAAATACTGTTAAATGCATTTTTAACAATGTATTACAATATTTTACTTAAAGTGTTTATAGTAAAAGTATGTTATTTACAAGTGTTTTTAGATGATTTTCTAATTTTTAAAAATATTTTTAAATTTTTTTAAATGATTAATTTTTCTTTAAGAACCATTTTTTTATATACTAAAAGTACTTTCTAGAAATATATTAACACTCTAAGTTACCTTTCAAATATGACCAAGTTACTTTCTAATATGATCATCTAATTATGATCACATTAATTCTGATTGGTTCCTTAATATGACTATATATATTACCTCTCATAGTACCTAACTAAGACTGCACCACATAAAACTCCTTTATTGAGAAAAGACACAATTATAGGACTTTCTAAGAGTCCAACTAATGGGGTTTTAAGGCTCAAAATAGGTGGCTTGAACCCAAAAAAAGTTCCAAACTCCAATAGTAGAAGAGTAGGCTCAAAAGATTATTTGCAATTGCATATCCTTATGCCCAACCATCATTTATGGAAAAAATATATGTTAGAAAGGAAGACAAATGCATTTTTCTTAAGAAATAATTGGTCAAAATGCTTCAATAAATTTATAAGATAGAAATGCTCTTCACTTTATAAAAAATTGCATAACATCTCACTAATCCAAGTCAAGTTTATTTTCAAATATAATAATAAAAATATGATCATATACTTCAATACGTTGATGCATTTTTTTATATACTAAAAGTGGTACTAACCTGGCGTTGGATGCCTTCAACTCGGCAAGCAACGTCTTCCTCGATGGATTCACTATAGAGGGACTGGTATGCTCTCCTAGCTCCCAAGAGCTCGTCTGATGATCTGGTGCATGCAAGTTCAATGAGTAGGCCATATGCTTGACTGCCTCTTTTCAAAGCTTCCTTGCCATGCGAGCATCTCTTTCCCAAGGATGCATGGTCCATTGCACCACAGCATCCTGACCACAAAAATGTTAAAAAAACTATCATATTATTGCAAAAACCAATCTTAAGTATCTTTAGTCTCCCTGTCTTTTGTACTTCCATTGTAATATTTGTTTTTTTATAAGAATTAATTTTTTTATGATAAATAATATATAAATATCTTTAATTTTATATTAACATAAATATCTAATTTTGTATTTGATATATAGATACCTTAAAACGCTTAAATTCCCTTTTTAGAAATTTAAGAAGAATTTCTTCCATTTCTCAAACGGGAAGCGTTCATCCTTCAAAAAGATGCAAGAAGTTTCATTCCTAAAAGTTGACAAGTGTTCTGGTTGCCATTTTACTAAGATCTCCAGCATTGATTTCTCGTCAACTCCAAATATTCCTGGAAATGTAAATCAAGATTATTTCAACCTTCTAATAAATATCAATAATGAAAGAACAAACAAACAAACTGAAAAATGTTTGAATATGGGAATTATGTAACATTTGCTCTCCAGATCTGATATTGTATCTAAATTCAAAATTGTTATATTAATTTGTAGACTGTATTCATTAACCAGTGGGGAGAAAAAACTATAGTGTAAATTGCAAAAAAAGAAAAAGAGAAAAGAAAAAAGTTTCATATGGGACATGAGATCATATGTAATCATCCTTACTGTCACAAATTTTCACTAGAATTATTAAGAAAATAATAGATGAATGAGTAGAAAGTATATTGTAAAAGAAGGTAGTTGTTTGTGATTTAGAAAAAAACAAAGTTAAGAGAGAAGGAGAAATTACTAGAGTGAGAAACAGAGAAAGACTTTGCAAGAGCATCTGACGAAGACATAATTGTTTTCCCTTCTTTGTTTGTTTGTTTTTTCCTTCTTTTGATGGAGGCAACAAGAATGGTGTCTTTCTTTACCTCCACCATAGCATTAATTTTATAAATAAGCTAAAGGGGTATATAGCGTAAGCAGGACCATGAGACTAAAAGATAGAATGACTTGTGGGAGGGGGGAAAGGTCTTAATTGTTTGTCGTCATCATAGTGTACTTGCATTCATTTATGGGATTCTTAAGTTATTTTTGAAGTTTTATCCACTTTTAAGACTTGAATCTTTTTAATTTGAATTTGAGCCAGACTTGAGGGTGGTTTTAGCTTATGAAAAATGTTAAAAATATTAGGGCTCCTTTGAATTTGACAAGGAGGCTTTTGGTCTATAGCATTTTTTATAATAGTACTTCTAGCTACTACACTTATTTTTATAGAGAATTATTTAGTGTCTATGTAAATTAAAAAACAGTAATTTTTATAGTATTTTTAGTAATATTGATTTTTTAGAAGAAGCATTTATCGATAGTACTAATTTAAGAATCGTTTCAAGTGATTCTTCAAAAATTTTAGAATAGACAATAAAGGATTTTTATTCCCCAACAATAATGGAAATACTATGTATTGCTAATTTAGATTATGAAATAGCAAGAGAAATTTTGACACTCATAAATGTTGACTTCTCTAAATGCATTCATGAAAGTTAAAGTTCATAATAGACAATATTTATATATAGAATTCTCAAATTAGAAGGATAATTTTTTTTTAATTATTAAAAAATAGAAAATATATGCATAAGATAACAATGAGATATATACTCCAACAAAGAATCTTGTAAAGAGGTTTCAAAATTTTGAATTATTTGTTTATTAAAGGAGCTCCTTACGAGGAATATTCAAAAGAGGTTCCAAATTTTAAGACTTTTAACATGTTCAAGAAATCTATATTTATGCCAAACTTGCTCTTGGAGAAGGGCACATTATCTAGCTTGGTTAATTAGAAGTGATAAGAGGTTCCAAAGTTTAGAATTCTTCTCATATTATAGAAACCATATTTTATTTTATTTTATAATTTCTTCGAGAAACATTTCCATCGAAAGGTGCAAGAAAGTATTTGACAGAAGTGTCTTTGCACCACTTTTTTTTTTTTTTTTTAAAAAATAAAGATTCGAGAAAAATGCAAACGTATTGTTTACATGTAATCATTTTTTTTGACATAAAAAAGTAGAACAACCTTCAAAATTAAGTAATTTCATTATCAAACATTCATGAAACTATTGTAGATTCCATTTAAGGGACTAGAGGTTTAGAGTATTTTTGGAACATTGAAATAGAAATTAAGAATGAAAATTCATTTTATTTTCTATTTACTATTGTATTTGAATTACTACTTGTTCTCACTGAAACTAAAATCCATTCTAGCCAGGATTTTAATTCCCTTTATTCTACATAGTATTTTAATTTTTCTTTATCCCCATTCTTATTCCCATTCCTATGTAACTAACTTACCCTTACTTTTCTTAAATAGTAAGAGAAGGTTGATTTTTTAAAAAAATATTCTCATTTCAAAGTCAATAGGCTAACTACTCTTTGTTTCTTGGCTAGGAGGAAAGAAATCTTTTGAGTTACATATTATGTATCCTTAACCATTTTTCTTCCTTGTGAAGCAACTATATAGCTTTGACAAAGACTTCCATTCAATGGTGAAGAAAAGAAATGTGCTTCTATGTTCATGAAAAAGGATACCCACTTGTGCCTCTCTTTGTCTTTGTCTCTGTCTCTTTATTAAAATGAATAAAGTAGATCTAATACAATTACAATGGATGACGTTGAGGATTCACATAAGAATGACGTATTGGCATAATGATCAAAGAACAAAATAAAGTTACTAATCTGTAAATATGAAAAAGAAGCAACAAATTATGAGAGTCATCTACACTTCAACTTTAACTGCATATTTTGCTTTAGATAAGATATGTAGGTCCTTAAATGATCTTTCAAGTTGAATGAAACATCACTTTCAACATTAGAAAAAAATTAAAAACAAAAAGAAGAAAAAATCACAATTTTTATGCTTATTATTTATATTTCTTAGTTAATACAACATATTGGTTAGGCAATTTTTAGTAAATACATGATAAAATATAATCAAATTAGCTAGAATATTAAATTGATCTTTTGATAATTTGATTTTTAGGTAGGTAAATGTTTCGGTGGTTAAATAATAATAATAATTATTATTATTATTATTATTATTATTTTATAAAGATTAGGCAAAAAAATTTCTTATTATGGGTTATGTCACACCCAAAAATTGAGAACATGACTTAATCTATACTCAAGATCCTACCATGATTCCACACTTCAAATATGATTAAGAAGAAGAAATAATCACGTTCATGAGCATAAACCACTAGATGTAAAATAGACAATTTTACATCTCATCACATTGAACATCAAATGGGAGAGCTTGAGAATAACATAGAATAGAGCTCAAGTAATAATTAACTTGTCACACACCAAAGTTTAATCCATGGTACATCATGATAATATAAATAAGTACTTTGGATCTGATGCCCAAAGACATGTCTATGCCTCCTATCACATCCACATGGGATCTTCTTAAGTTAGCTTTCACCTGTTTTAGAATCCCAATGTCCTCTCCTTTAAGGCTTTCACCCTCATCTTTGCCACCATCAATTAAAGAGTAGGAACCCACCTTTATTGGTACTAACAACCAATGGTTTCCAACATCTCTAAGGCAAAACCTTTATCAATTCCAAAAATTCAAACCTTCACAACCAAAGAGATACCTACCTATTTGGTTCCTCAAGGAACCATCCCTGCTCAAGGTTCAAGTAGTAGCCCTACAACAAACCATGAGCTGATAACTGTAGCTTTGCATTAATCCATTATAGAATGCTTGAGCTCAAATACAACGGTTACATGCATGAAATATGTTAAAACAATACATACTTAATGGAAATCCATGAAACCAAATTTTGGAAAGGTAACCAACGGATGCTTAATCTTAAAACAGAAGCTACCCTACCAATGGTGAAAATCACCAAAAATCAGTGACTAAAGTAGTTTCTTTTTCCTATGATTCAATTGATTTAGGTGTTGCAGGTAAGTAAATTCATGGAGAAGAAAATGCAATGGAGAAAGATGAGGAGTGTTGGTGAGCTAAATTATCTAGTTTAATTCAAGTTTAAAATTTTGTTTCCAAACATTACCAGATCCACTCTACATACTTCACTGAGACTATATTGGTCATTGAAGATTGAGTTCATCAATTTATGTATGCTGTATACAGTTGAGTATGAAATGAAAGTGGTTAGTAAGCTTAATGGTAAATAAAAAGGCATAGGATGGTTTTATGGAAAAAGTGGGCTAAAACACTGCCAAGTTGTGAAAACATTTCATGGAGTGCTCAAGAACCCAAGGTGCTCAACTGCCCTTGATAAGCGCTTAAGCACTCAAGCCATTTTTTTTTATAATAAATTTGTGGTAAAAAAAAAAAAAATTCTTTTACCCAACTTGTTAGGATTTTGTTATATAGATATGCCTTCTAGAGTTTAAAAAATCTTCATGTGCCCTAATATGATATATATATAATATATATATATATATTTTGCATCCTTACCCAGTTTTCCTTTTTGTGAAGCAACCATATAACTTTGACAAAGACTTTGATTCAATGGCATGAAGAAAAGATATGTGCTCCTATGTTCATGGAAAATGACTCACTTGTGCCTCTCTCTCTCCTAAAGTTAATAAAGTAGATCTAATATGATTATAATGGATTACGTTGATTCACATAAGAATGACATATTGGCATAATGATAAAAAAAAAAAAAGAAATAAAGTTAAAAATCTATAATTATGAAAAAGAAGCAACAAATTGTGAGAATCATGTTACACCTAAAATTTAAGTACACATTTTGCTTTAGATTAGATAGATATGTGGGTCCTTAAATGATCTTCCAGGTTAAATGAAATATCACTTTCAACAAAAATAAAATAAAAATAAAAATAAATAAAAGAAAAAAAAAACTAAATAAAAAACCACAATTTTTATGCTTATTATTAAATTTCTTAGTTAATATAACATATTGGTTGGGGAATTTTTAAGTAAATATATGACAAGATTGGCTGAAATATTAGATTGACCTTTTGGTAGGAAAATTGACAAAATTGATTGAATAGCAAGTGGAAAAAAATTTCCCTAACCAATATGTTATATTAACTAAGAAATATGACATAGACATGGACATGGCATTCTATTAGCTCGAAATGGCATGTACATAATTATTGCCACCAAAAGGTGGTTGCCCTCTACTTTGGATATAAAGGACAAGTGGAAAGCAAATTTTGTGCTTGGAGTTAAGATCATAAGGGATCACTCAAGAAGACTTCTTGGTTTGTTTCAAGAGACTTATATTAAGAAAATTCTAGACCAGTTTTGGATGCAAAATTGCAAACCTATTGACACACCTATCGAGAAAAGTTACACCTCGAGTCTTGATCAATGCCCTAAGAATGATGAGGAAAGGAAATAACTGGCAAGAGTTCTTTATGCGAGTGCAATTGGAAGCTTGATATATGTTATGTTGTGTACTCGACTTGACATATGTTTTTTAGTTGGATTGATTAGTCATTACCAAGAGTAACCTAGGCCCTGTTCAATGGCGAGCAACTAAGAAGATTTTTTGTTACCTCAAAGGGACTAGAGATTTTGTCCTCTGCTATCAAGATGGGGACTTAGAGATTAAGAAGATACTGCAATGCAGATTGGACTAGTGATAGAGATGAGCGCAAATATACTATAAGATATGCTTTCTTACTGAATGACACTACTATTACTTGGCATAGTAAGAAACAATCCTACATTGCTTTATCCACCATGGAGTCATAATATGTCACTTGTTTAGTGACCGTATAGGAGGCTGTTTGGTTGGGGAGATTATTCCAAAACCTAAAAGTCATGGATTTAGCCAAATAGCCTATCACTATTTTTAGTGATAACATAGCTGCTCTAGCATATAGTTGGATATGTGAAGCTTGGTTGAAGCTTCAAGTATAGTGGATACCTCACTCGGTTAGGAGTTTGAGGAGAGTGAACGTAGGCAAGGGGTGTCGAACCACTATAAAATTGGAGTTTGCTTTCTCTAACTTTATCTCTCTATATTTTGCTTGTTTTGTTTGAATTTATTGTAATTGAAAAAGAATTTTTAAAACCTAATTTAGCCCCCTTTTGAGTGTTTTCCTCATTAAGATTAGCCTTTATTTTCTCAATATGTATTTAATTTTTGGACTCCTACCTAAGTTGATAGATAAAAGTCAAATGTGAAGCTATTCCACAAATTCATATGGCATGAACAAAGCCAAATGTGAGACCTTAGGTAGGTGCTTGATAAACGATTGTGCTAAGAAACTCAAGTTAGGCACTTAGGGAGACGACTAGGCTAAGATTCCTATGACATTAGAGAGTGACACACCCACTTTTGTGGGAGCTCCATCTTGACATACATATCATAATACTATATGTGCTATCTACAACTATAAGAGAGAGTTGTTAGATGGATCCCTGCTCCAACATTATGTGAACTCTTATAGACTAGTTACTATAAAGTTTACTCTATACCCTTGAACCTAGGACTATGTCATGCAGCAAGGGTAAAATGTCACTACTTTAACATGTAATCCAAGGGTCATGAATGATACGGTCGAATGGAATATGTTAGGAAAATAGTCAAACCTAAATGAATTGACATAAGTGGTTGGGGAAGATTGCTAATAACACACCACTATTTGTAGCTCATATATCAACTTTGTGTTCGATATAATTATGAGTACAAATATGTATATGAGTTGAGGTTAAACATTTCTAATTGAGATATGACTCATTGAGGGGTTTTTTTTAAAGGTGCTTGAACTGGTATGATTAACAAGTCTGGGCTATAAATGAGATATTTTATTCCGAATGATTTGTTGCGCTAGTGAGATGGACACTTAGTATAAACACTCCTACTTTATAGCTTCTCATCATGCAACACATTTCTTTTTCTATATGAAAAAAGTGACTTGATGCAAGATTAAGAGAAAAAAAAGACAGATTTTGGCCAATGTTTATGAGTGGGAGATGTTAGAATTAGAATTTTAGTTTATTTTTTTAAAAATTCATTGTCAACATATGGGTTAAATAAAAGGAGGATGAATAAGTAGATACGATTCCATGAAACTCAAAATTTGTTTTTGAATTAAATTAGTTAAAAAAAAATAGAATGAAGATTATTATCCATTTAGTTTGGAATCCTTATCTTTCACTAATAGGGCTACTTATAAATAGTAGGTTCAATGATGAGTCTAACAATCCTTTCTCCAAAGGTTTGAGCTTCTTCATCTCTCTTTTATTTTCTCCAAATCAAGTTTTTTTTTTTTGGTGTCCATTTACACTTAGAATTTGGAGACTAGAATAATAAAAAACTCTAGTAGTTTCTTTGAAGAAGGAAGTTACCAACATTAGAGATTATAATTCAAGTTACAAATTAATATCTTCCATGTATAGATATTTATTTGGACTATAGTTTTATTCTTTTCTTAAGCTATCTTTATCCCCACATTCAAGGCCCTATGTCCCTAGTGCTACAAGGTCTTTTCTTTTTAGGTCATGTGCATAGTTGTCTTCGATGAGCATAGGTTTTGAATTTAGGGATAGTGTTTCGATTTTTATTTGGAGTGATGTCATAATATTAGGTCTAGGATTATTCATTTAAGAGGAGAGTTTATTTAGGATCGTTTATCATTTAATTGATTCTCTAATTATTATTTTTCTAAAAGGTTTGAGTGGTGCCAAAATTGTTAATTTTCATTTAAAAGTGTGTTTTTCTATTTCTATCCCTTCAATCACTTGAATTCTTTATCAAAATTTAGTAACAAAGTAAAGAAGGAATTTGATATAATGCCAAACACATAAGGTTGAATGTTGTATCCTTGTCTATGAAATCTTCTTAAGTTTAACTTTTGTATGAAGTTACGATTCAAGTAAATTATGAAATCATGCCTGTTGATTTTGTATTTTGAAAACTCATGTTTGGTTTAGTTCAAAAATTAAAATTTCTTAAAGTGAAAATGTTACATTGATCGTGTAGTAAATTGCATTTTTAAACTAAGAGTCAAAGTCGTCATTTGTAATAGTATGAATTACCCTTAAGTGGAATAGACCACTGCATGGAATAGGATAATATCTTATGTTTGAAAGGTGGTTTTCGACAATTAAGGATCATAACTCCACATTAAGTACTATAATTAAAAAAAAGACGAAAAAAAACCTATGTTATGCCGCAGAAGTAATATTGTTGTTGTGCTTGAATGATCAATGAATTGTTATGTTATAAAAAAATTGGTCAAACTACAATTCAATCGAATGAGTTAGTATAATGTAATGGATCCGACATGATTTAAACAAAGGGCTTGAGCTAGTTAAATGAATCATTTTAGTTAAATAGCAAGTTGGGCACTTAGGCAATAGTTTTAGTTATTTGATTTTATAATTATCATATCCCTTTCACTCTTGAAATGGTCTGACTTCAGGTTCACAATTAATCTAATTGTTTGGATAATTTAGTGAAGTGGTTACATGATTGAGATCAATTGTTTATGAATTGCCCATGATTTATATGATTACCATAATTTCTTGAGTATTAGTGAGATGAAAGCTTGCAATTTGAGTATAGGTCATTCATGTATGTGTTATAATATGTTTCTTAGTGGTACATAGTGTTTTTGGACACTTTTTTAAGAACCCAATGCATAGCTCAAGCATTTGGATCACTAGAGCGGCTGCTTGAAAATTGAAGAGTGTTTATTTGTGAATTTTCTAGTTGTTTTCAAATATAATTTCAGATTCTTTCATGCATCTTTTTTCAATTTTTCTATCAGATGTCCTTCCATCAAATTTATTGGAGAGTTTTTCCTTTTTCATTTTTTGTCTTAGGTGGTGTTTGTTTTTTGGTTGAATAGAAAAAGTCAAAATATTTATTTTTTTCTATTTAGCTAAAAGTAATATGTTAATATTAACCGGTATATATTAACATGTTCATTTTGGCTTATACTGAACCTATTAAAAACAAATTCACTTTACTTATACGGGTTGATATTAACATGTTCACTTTTTACAGCTTGGGTTTTTGCCATGTTCTACAAATACACATTCTATCCCTCTTCTCATCATATCTAGTTCTAAAGAGCAGCTGCCAAATATATCCACTGTGTCTTCATTAGGCTCTTATCGATACAACCCAGATGATTCTGGATATTATAGGGTCTTATGGGGACCCCTCATGCTTTGGGAGTCTTTTGTTCCTTATCCAATCATAAGCTTCGTGCTAGATGCTAGCCAGTTTTGACTTCTAGCATGACCTATCAATGCTTGCAATTGGCTTCCATTGACGATAGCTCCTAGTCCAAGCCTGTGAGCCACACGCAAGGATAGTTGGTTGACCTTGTTTTGATTGTTGAGGAGGTAGAGATACAAGATATCAAAGGGCTTATTGCACGTGGACCCGAATTAGGGTGTTAGGTGACCTAGTGAGAAGATATGAATGAATTAATAGATTGATAAATTCATGCCAAATTTTTTTTTTCCTCTTAAGTAAAAGAAAAAGAATATATAGACAATTAAATAAAGATAATAAAAAATAATATATAGAAGAAAAAGAAAATGTCTTACTCTCACTCAAATTAAATTCATCTCGTATATATTGATCATCATTTATTTCTTCCATCTCTCACAACTTCAACCTATCATTTTCTTTACGTATGAAATATAATTTAAACAAAAACCATTAGACCAAATGAAATTAGCTAGATGATCGAAGGCAATCCTCTAAGAACAGATTAAACAAGAAGGAAAGCAACAGCAGCCGTGGTTGCCATTAGAAGCTAATACCCAGACACCGAGATCCCATAAGCAGAACTGGGTGCTGGTGCTGTGGTGGTGGAGGGGGAGGGGGCCGGTGCAGGAGACGCCCACCCTTCCAGCACAGTGATGGCAAGCTTCTGTCCGTAGTTGGCACAATGGTCGTTTACATCGCAAATGTACCACTTCCTTCCAGGGGTGGCCAGTGTAATCACATCATTTCCAATGGTAAGAGCTTCATTTGGTGGTGGTATAGTGCAGTTCGTGAAGACGGTACCATTCACTTTGAAGACATTGTGCCGCCCCACCGTGTATTTGAAGGCTGAATGTATGAGAATTGATAACAGGACTTTTAGCAGCTTGAACAATTGCGAAGACTGCAAGGGCAATATTCAACTGTTTAGAAGCCATTGCAGCTGATTAAAGTTGAGGAGTATTGTAATTCATGTATCAGCTAATTCAGTGGTTTCTTGGATTGTTGATGTTCATCCTAGGCACTAAAGGGTCTATTTATAGTTAATGTTTAGATCAGAATTGTTAGAAATACTGAAAGATTGTATTGTATTTCATAGGAGAAAGAATATACATCAGTGCCTTTATATAGGAGGCATATGTGTGCGGTACAAGTAACCTAACTGGGCCTAAAGCCCATAACATAATATACCCATATAATATACCCATAATATACATTAACAGCCCCCCTCAAACTCAAGGTGGATGTGAGACCAACTTGAGGTTGTCAATTAAATCACGAGTGCGTCTTGTAGGAAGTGACTTGGTGAAGATATCTGCAAGCTGATCTTTGGAGGAGACGGAGAAAAGCTTAAGAGCACCATGGACAAGATGATAACGGATAAAATGACAATCAATCTCGATGTGTTTAGTCCGTTCATGAAAGACATCATTGTGAGCAATATGAATGGCACTCCGGTTGTCACAATAAAGGGAAGTAGCAGAGGAGGTGGACACACCCAAATCCTTAAGAAGCCATCTTAGCCAAAGGAGCTCAGATGTGGTATCAGCAAGGCACGATATTCTGCTTCAGTACTGGAGCGGGCCACAAAAGTTTGTTTCTTACTTCTCCAAGAAATCAAAGAAGAACCAAGAAGGAAGCAGTAACCTGTAGTGGACCTGCAATCAGTAGGATCTCCTGCCCAATCAGCATCAGAGAATGCACGGAGTACAAGAGGAGATTGAGCTGAGTAGAAAAGGCCATGAAAAATGGTACCCTTCAGGTATCGAAGAATGCGCAGAACAGCAGCATAGTGAGTTGATCGTGGTGCAGACAAATACTGGCTCACCTGATGAACAGCATAGGAGATGTCTGGACGAGTAACTATGAGATAAACTAAGCTGCCAACCAATCGTCTGTAAAGAGAAGGATTGGACAATGGTTTCCCCCCGGAGGGTGTCAGATGCGCATTAAGTTCTACTGGAGTGTCAACATTCTTACTGTCAGTGAGTCCGGCTTGAGACAGCAGATCAGAAGCACACTTGGCTTGAGTAATATAAAGACCATCTGTGGAATGAGTAATTTCAAGACCCAGGAAATAGCTGAGATGTCCAAGATCTTTCATCTCAAACTGCTGACTGAGAAAATCCTTGAGTTCTTGAATGTCACTAAGGTCATTACCAGTTATGATCATATCATCCACATATAGAAGAAGCAAAATAGTGCCTTTATCAGTACAATGAAGAAATAAGGCAGAATCATACGGACTGACAGTGTAACCCAAGCGAAAAATAGTGGAGCTGAACTTGGCAAACCAAGCTCGTGGGCTTGTTTAAGACCATAAAGTGCACGTCGAAGATGACAAACCTTGTTTGATTCAACAGAGAGACCAGGAGGAGGTTGCATATAGACTGCTTCACTCAGATCCCCATTAAGGAAGGCATTTTTAACATCCATCTGAAAAAGGTCCCATTGACGAGCAGCAACAACAGCTAAGAGAGCACGAACAGATGAGATACGAGCAACTGGAGCAAAAGTCTCTTCATAATCAATCCCATATTCCTGTGTAAAGCCTTTGGCAACAAGACGAGCCTTGTAGCGCTCAACGGATCCATCAGAGCGAGTCTTGATCTTATAGATCCACTTACAACCAACCACAGACTGTCCAGGAGGGAGAGGAACCAGGTCCCAAGTATGGTTTTTGGTTAATGCATCAAGTTCCTCTTTCATAGCAATCTGCCATAAAGGGTCAGTAGAGGCCTCACGATAGGTTTGAGGCTCGTGAAGTGTAGCAAGGGTAGTGTAACAATGATAGTCAAGTAGGTGTGGAGGGATGGATCTTACCCGGGTTGAGTGGCGAGGTGGAATGTCTTGTGGAGGATCTTCAGGCAGAGTAGGAGCAGGGGACCCAGTCTCAAAGTGGGGTAGCTCGTCATCAATCTGTTCATCTGCAACCTGTCTAGGAGAAGCATCAAAAATATCTGGAGAGAAGTCCAAAGGAGGAGCAAAAGTATTTGTAGAAGGAACAAGAGACTCATCTGGAAAGATTTCTAAAACAGAGGAGTTAGTCAAGGAAGAACGAAAGTGAGAGAGTTCAACAAACAATCGATGTTCCCAAAAGACAACATTACGAGAAACACGAAGACGATGAGAGACAGGATCATAACACCAATATCCCTTTTGAGTTTCACCATAACCAAGGAAACAACAGAGTCTAGAGCGAGACTCAAGTTTGTTGTGCTCATGAGACTGAAGAAGAACAAAACAAACAGATCTAAATGAGCGAAGGTGATGATAGACAGGGGGTGACCCAAAGAGACGCTCATACGGAGTCTGATTATGGATGACAGCACTTGGAATACGGTTAATTGCATGAACAGCATGAAGAGCGGCTTCACCCCAAAATGGGGCAGGAATTTTGGCAGAAAGAAGCAGAGCACGAACAGTGTCAAGAATATGACGAAGTTTTCTTTCGGCTTGACCATTTTGCTGAGAGGTACCTGGACAAGTTAGATGATGTACAGTGCCATAGGAATGTAACAGAGCTTGAAACGCATGTTGAGTATATTCAAGAGCATTATCAGATCGAAAAGTTTGATACGTTTGGAGAATTGTGTTTCAATCATTTTGCAAAATTGCTATATATTGATAAAATTTCGGAACGAGATTTCATAGGGAAAATCCAACTATAACGAGAATAATCATCAATAAAAACAACAAAGTATCGAGATCCACCAATACTAGCAACAGGAGAAGGTCCCCAAACATCAAAATGAATTAACTCAAAAATACTATTAGAAATGGATTCACTGTTATTAAAAGGCAAAGCTGGCTGTTTTCCTAACTGACAAGAAGTACAATAAAAAATGTCTTTAGACACAGAACCCAATAGACCCCTAGACACTAACTGTTGTACCCGAAAAGATGATGCATGACCAAGACGAGAATGCCAAAGTGCAAGAGAAGGTAAGGAAGAAACTGCAGCAGCTGCAGTAGCAATAGAAACAGGAGCAACAGGTGGAAGATGAAGATTGCTCACGGGAAACATACGCCAACTCTAGGACCGGTCCCAAGCTCCTGCCCCGTCCTCGGATCCTGCACAATACACCCAGAATAGTAAAAAATAAGCGATAACCTAGTTCAGCTAATTGTCCCACAGAGCACAAATTATAGGATAGGTCAGGAACATGGAAGACTCCAGGAACAGAAAGATTAGAGGTTGAAACAAAACCTAGACTATTCCTATGCATGGTGGAACCATCAGCTATATGAATATTTAGAGGATGTGGTGCAGGGTCAAGTTTGGAGAATAGGGATGAGTGAGGTGTCATGTGATTGCAGTAGGCAGAATCAAAAAGCCAAGTTTGAGACTTACCAGGTAGAGCAGATAAGGCAGTGGAAAGAGATGCATTACCAGCCATACGAACAGCCTGAGCTATGATCTCCTGTAGTTCAGTGGAGGAGAGGTTGATAGTAGATCCAGAAGACTTGGACTCAACTGAGGTGGAAGCCATTGGCGGAGTAGGCTCAATATTAGCAGCAGCAGCAGTAGATTTGTTATGACGGTAACAAGTCTCAATGGTGTGGCCAAGATGCTTGCAATAGTTGCAGAACTTTTTGTTGGTCTGCTTGCGACGATTGCTAGAGCCATAAGAATCACCTGATTGCTGGGGTTGCTCTATGAGTGGAGTAGATGGAGTAATAGCCAAAACATTGAGCTTATTCTGGGCTTGAAGGGTTGCAAGGCGAGCTTCTTCTCTAACCAACTCATTTACAGCAGTATCAAGAGAGGGAGCAGGACTGCGATTGAGTAGCTGACCACGAATGGGCTCAAAGTCCTTGTGAAGTGACATCAAGAATTCATAGAGGCGAAATTCATCTCTAATGGAAGCATATTGCTGAGCATCTTTTGAGCATGTCCAAGTTGGATCAGAAAGGTCAATTTGGTCCCAAATAAAGCGAAGCTGATCATAATAGTCATTGATGGATTGCCCTGGTTCTTGCCTGAGTTGATGTAATTCAACCACTAACTGATATTTCAGGATCCATGAGTAGTGGAGTACCTTTTGGCCAACATATCCCATGCAGATTTTGCATCATCAAAGCTGCCCATCAGATTGGAAATAGAGGGAATGGAAGTGTTCCGAATCCATGTGAGGATCATGTGGTTATGACTATCCCATTCAATCATGCGATTAAGAAAAACAACATCTCCTTCACTTGCTCCCTTGACAGGAATAGTCATTGCACCAGTACAATAATGCCAGAGCATGCGACCCTTAAGAAAACTGCGCATAGCTTGAGACCAAGATAAGTAATTTTTATTTCCCTCCAATACAGTATTGATGGGGCGAGAAAGAAAAATATCCTTTTTATCCATTTAGAGACACAATATGCAAAAACAAACTGTAAAAGTGAAATCTACGCGAAAAACTGGGTAAGGAGAACCTGGTCAACTGTCAAAGTCAACGGTCAACACTGGTCAACGGGTGGTCAACAGTCAACGTTGCCAAAGTCAACGCGGGTCAACGGTCAATGCTGGTCAACGGATGACGTGGAGATGATGTCAGCTAGGGCTAATGTGGCACTGACACGTCAGCAGTGGTGACGTAGCTAGGGCTGACGTGGCGCTGACGTGGCAGAGAGGATGACGTACGGGCTCCGATGGCGACGAGGTTTCCACGAATGTGTAGATCGGCGCTGGACGATCTCAGTGGTACCGTCAAAATTGAAATCAGAGCAATATTCGCAGCGGTGATGCGAAAAACAGTGATCTTGTGCGGTGTGAAACTCCTTAAGGACGGTGGCTGCAGGTCCGGAACCCAAGGACGACGCCTGGATGACGTCGGAGGTTCAACGGCAAAAGGCTGCGGCGGCAGTTGTGATTGGCGGAAGCGTTAAAAAGAAAGGAAGTCACACTAATGAAGACAGACTGCTAAGAAAGGGTCAGAGCAGTGGCTCTGATACCATGTTAGAAATACTGAAAGATTGTATTGTATTTCATAGGAGAAAGAATATACATCAGTGCCTTTATATAGGAGGCATATGTGTGCGGTACAAGTAACCTAACTGGGCCTAAAGCCCATAACATAATATACCCATAATATACATTAACAAGAATATTGTTGAAAGGGTCTAAAACATGAAGAACGGGCTGGGTCTACAGGCCACAAAGCGTTGCCGCGGAAAAAAGCTTTGGTTAGTACGCAATTATTCCATGAGTAATTAATATTATTGTATGACAATTGTAAACCCATAATTCTCTTGGCCGTTTTCTTCGGTCCAGACATACACACTCGAGCATTGAATGGTCAATGTTTAGCTTTAAAAGCACAAATTGAAGTTCCCTGGAAAAGTGAATCTTGGGGCCGGCTTTGTGGCTAGGTGGACATGCATAACGACAAAGTGTTGTTGTGCCAAGCCCAACTCAATTTTCATCACCTTAGCCTAAGTTGATGCATGGGTTTTGGTATTGGGCTTGTGGTAACCCTAAGGTCCAACCTATCAGGGATGAGGAGCGTTTTTTTTGTTCTTAGCTCAGTTTTTTGTGCCCATTATCATGGGCTACAGTTGGCCCTGTCTTTGGCCTAATATATCAGTTCGAGTAAAAGTAGATTACAGGGCAATAGTACAGAAGAGTATCCACCAGTCCTCTTTCTAGGGTTTTAAACTTCATCATTCTCTTGCAATCTCCGTCTTATTCTTTATTCATGCTTAAGGAAGGACTATAGTGATGAGATTTGTTCCTATTTCTTTCTAGTTGTGGGCTTATCCTTGTATTAATTGAAAGCTTATATTCTTGATCACGGTATTACCTAGGATATCTTAAATTAATAACCTTTAGACTTATTTCTGATTGATTAAATTAAGTTTATTTTCTCGTTTTGATTGATCAAGTGCATTTGATAACAATCATGAATATTCAGTCACACATGGAAAATCACCTATAGAGATTGTCTCAACGCTAAACATATGAAAACCACTAACTAGTCAACTGATTGTAGTCAAATTTCACTAAATATAAAATACTAGTACACAATTTTATAAAATTGACTGGTGTGGAATATTTTTTTTATTATTATAAAAATTAGTTTAATTAAATTGTTTCATTTTTTTTCTTTTTGAACATTTATAAAATACAAATGTAATTTTTGCTTTTCACAAAAATAAATTATAAAAGTTTATAATTTGATACCATCCCTACCTAATAGTCCTTAGGAGACGGTACATAGACTTAGCAAATAAGAGAAATAAATAAGTAGTGAGGTTTGAACTTATAACCTTTGATAAAATAATATACTTTGGTATCATATTAAATTTGTCAATTAAAGCTTTGTTAGGTACAAGGATTAAAATAAAAAAAAATATAGAAATATCGATGGTTGAATTTGACGAAAATATCGGATAAAAATTTGAATAAAAAATATCAGTAGAATAGAAGTAAATAAAAAATTATAGAAATACTGTTAAAACTACAAGAAATGATAAAAACAACTAATAATCCACTAATGAAAGTTATTTTTCAAAGACTATATTACCAATATTGAACTTTGGATAATGATATATAATACTTGAAAACACATTTAATATTAAATAAATTATTTATCTAGTTTATACATATTTAAAGACATAAAAGTAACGATGAAATATAACATTATTTTTGTTTAAAAATATTTATCATTTTATTTATAAATTTATGCTTCATTTATATTTGATAATTATAATAAGAATACACATGTTAAAGTTATTTCGTAAGTGTAATTGATATAGGTATGTATTATTATTACTTTTAATTAAATTATTTATTTATTATTGTTTTATTGCTTTCTATTTGTGTACATCAACTGGGAATTGGTGGAACTCCTACATAAACATCATTTTTCAAAAACCTTCTTTTGATCAACTTATTCAATATATTGAACACTTGAAAATAAAATTTGATTTGACCTATTTATGATGTTTTTTTAAAAAAATTTCGTGATTGTATGATATTTTAGACATCTTGAATATGAATTTAGAACTTTGTTTAAATTAAAAAGCAATTCTAAAATAGAAGATATAAATGACTCTTTTAGGGATTCTGTTTTCACCCGATTTTGGACATTCAAAATATTTTTGTAAAAATCAATTATTAGGTGACCTTGTAAATTTTATTTGATATATTTACTTTATTATAGACTTCTTGAAATTGACTTTACACACATAAAATATTGAAAATAGTTTCCCTAATCAAAAGATTTTTTTCCCCTTGTTGCATTCACTGTATTGCCCTATTTTTGAATAGAGGAGTTGTTTGATTGTTTTTAAAATTGATTTGTGTGCCTTCTGATCACCTTGTATTTATTTTTCTTGTAAAGTAGACATTCTAAACATTTTGAGTGATTTTTTTGTATGATTTTTTGGCACTTCTATGTTAGTTTAAAAAACCATTTTATGCATACTATTGAATTTTGTTATGGTCTGGACCTTTAGAGATGTTTCTGTAAAATTGGAATCAATCAAAACTTTACTAAATTTCTTGGCCTTTTGGTTGATAACCTAGACATATAGAAGAGGCCTCCAAAAATTTTTGTAATTAAAATCCACTTTTAGATATTGTTTTAGGATTTATTCTTTAAAGGTTCTTGTTGTGATTGCATGTTGGGATTTCTATACAATGTTTAACTTACCTTTTAACTTGGAGTTAATTGATATGTCTTTACTTGATTTTGGCTTTGGTATTGTAATATAGACATAATGAGAATGCCATATGATTCCTCCCATGTTGAAATGATGTCTCTAGATATTTGTTTAGGATTTTTCAAGTGAATGCAACTCTTCTACCCATTTACTACATGTTTTTGTCTTAGTTACTAACTTTGATACTTATGACTACCTAAAGTATTAGTTTAAATTTAATAATGAGCTTATATGTATGTCCTAGGTGATAGATGATATTCCTTTGGAATCTTGCCTTTTTTTAGCTATACAAATGTTATATATATTAGTGTTTTTTTTATCATAGTTATTTATTATCATGAATTGTTCTAACCCTATTTCATCACGTGTAAGCACACTGTAAGTTATGCATACTATCCAGGTATGTCTCTCATGCCTTTTATCCCTATAATTATGCAAATATACAAACTTTGAGTGTGCAAATTTAGATATATGTTGTTGGTTTGTATGTTTTGTTTGTTACTTGATTATTTGAATGAGATGAAATGCATGTTGTATGTTATATTTGTTAAACTAACTTCAATATTTTTATGAAAGCGCTTTGGGATGTAGCTCAGGTATGCCAATCCCTTATTCCTACATGAGTGTTTCTTGTGGTATGATTGTTTGGTTATGAATATTATGTTGTTTACTCTTAAGCTTGATCACCTTTGCTTTCTTTGTAGTCTCAATCAAGCAATTAATTGTCATCCTTCCCTCAACCTAGCTAATAGAGACCTTTTTAGGGTTTAGAGGGGTGCTACACTTTAAGGTATCTTCCTAATAGGTAACTTGATCCCTAGACCTAGATTCGGGTTTTTCAAAAGTTTAAAGAGTCCTTTTTTCTTAGGGTTTTAGTTTCTTATTTTATTTTTCCTTAAATAAAATAATAAAAATAAGTGGCAACTCCAGTTTTTTATAAAATATAATTTTTCACCCAACAAAAATGAGTCTTGCCGATTGAGTGGGGATGCATGCGAAAAATATGGGTCCACAGTATGGTTGATGATGAAAATATTAGTAAATACAGATATATCGATATTTGGATTTTAAGGATACAAAATATGAATTTTGGAAGTGCACACTTAGAATTAGGATAAGAAATATTTCGTTTCATTCAGTGGGAACAATTTATACATATTATATGGCATTAGTACTTTAGTACCAAAATGAATATCGTTGTGGTTTCATCGCATTATTAGACAAATGGACCCCATTTTGTTGAAAGGATTGATAGTATTGATTGTAAGTTTGAACATGTCATACATAAATTTATGATATTAATAATAATATGTCAAACTTGAAAATACATTTAATATTAAAACTATAATCTATTTAATTCAAATGCATTTAATGATGTAAAATAAATTATGATATATGTATGATTTTTTTAATATTTATATTATTTATATTTAATTATCATATAAATGATATAAAAAAAAAGACTTACTAAGAAAATTATAATGATGGTTAGCAATCAATTAAATGAAATTTAAAATAAAATAATTATAATTAATTTGTATATTAAAATATTCTTTTAATATTAAAATTATAATCTATTTAATATAGTAATGTTTGTATAAATACAACAAAGTGCAAAGTTGGCCCAACGGTTGCCAAGGGTTCAATTTGAACTTTTTAACTTGGGTTTGAGTTGGCCAAGTAAGACGGTAAGAGGAGCATGAAAATATATTTGATAGAAATATTGGGAAATTTTTTAAAATATCGTTGATATATCAGTCGATGATAATCAATGATCAATTTCATATTTACCCCTCCCTTTCGTCCATGTGCATACTTGATGGTTAAAGTGCCCATGACTCCATTCCTACCTTTTTAAAACACCTCAATTCCTTGCTTAGTTGCCCCACCTATAGAAAAGTTTGTAATAAAATCGTTGGTTAGTCTTTCTTTATCATATTTCGTATCCGTGGAGCCCGATACCTAATATTGCAGCAAATCCCATTGAAACTTTAATCCTTGCATAGATCATGATGGTCAATACTATATATTAAGATAGGCTACAAAGTTACAATGCCATATTTGGCATTTCATCACATAATGAAACTTTATTATTCCACGTGAATTTGATTCATAAAATTTTCCATTTTAAAAAAGTTCAGGATCACTTTAGTCAATCATAAAGCCGTAGAAGTTCATTATCAACCATGGAAACTCAGGTGGAGTCGTGGATTAAAAGTTTGACATTGCTTGCTTCTTGCTAAATGTTCTAAGACTCCCAATATAATCAGCCCAGGTTAAGGTCATGTAAATTGAGTTTGGATTGGGACTTTTGTTGTTCCACTTTCTAGTTTTGTAAGAATGGCCTAGTGTCCAAGCCGGCCAGAATAACTTCTTCAAGGGACTTCCATTTGTGGTACTTTTGAAGTTAAATGTAATCATTATTTAATTTATACCTAAAACACACTAGTGATTGCTTAGAGAAATTATCATTCGATACTTGTGTATATATGTGTAGGCCAAGGAAACCGCCAAAACATACATGTTTTTATAATTGTCATACAACATTAGGCATGGCTTAACTACTTACCAACCAAAGTTTTCTCCGGCAACACCATGGTCGGCGATCCAACCTGTTTCTCAATTTTTTTTTTTTTTTTAAGGCTTTCAATGAGATTCTGCAGGTCAAAACATTTTGCTATAAATAGACTTTTAATTTAGACCCCAAGATGAAAATCACCGATTCAAGTAACCATTGAAGCTGATCATTAGAAGAAACTTGGTGACTACTCAACTTCAATAAGCTCCAACGGCTTTTAAGCGGTTTGTTGGCGCCATAGCAATCTTGGCATTTGTTCTTCCAGCTGTGGCCATGGCAACAGAGTTTACTGTTGGACATGACCAAGAATGGACCATCAATTTCAACTATGAAGCCTGGGCCAAGGACAAAGTATTTCATGTTGGAGATGAGCTAGGTAATGTAGCTCAAACCTTAAGCTAAGCTAGGATTTCATGTTCCTTTTATCACTTCCTTTGATTCAAGCTATTAAAAGTATTATGGTTGATTCTCATACATGCAGCCTTCAAATACACGGCGGGACGACACATTGTCTTTAAAGTGAATGGTACGGCCTTCACGAATTTCTCAAAACCTATATTTTTTTCTTCAAATAATTTTCAACAATAAATAAAAATCATAAGGCATGAATGCATCAACACTCTCCCAATAATTTATAAATGCAAGTCACATGCAAATGCTTCAATACTCTCCAACACAAATTTATAAAAACAAATTCCTTCTTCATATATTTCCAATTACTTGATATTTTTATCAAATTGAGCATAAAATTATTTAAGAATATCCAAAAGATAATTACACCAATTTCAACTCATATTTCATCCATTCAACTTACATGCTCAAGTAATATATGATATCAATAACTGGAGATAAATAAAAAAAAGTAGAATAAGAGAAAGAGAGACAATGACACCAAATTTTAGGTGGAAAATCTCTTAAGAAATAAAAATCCACGGGTATACAAGTGATAAAAAATATTCATTATGAAGAATAAAAACTGAATAGTGCAAAGTTTTATATAACTTAGGCCTACCAATCATTTTTGAACCACTTAATTAATACCTTTCTATTTTAACTTCACACCTTCTTTCGAAGCATACTTGAAGTCCACACCAAACTCAATATTAATATCTTCTTGAATTCACACAAGAAGAAAATGAGTTTTTGAAAGTATTAAGTAGTAGATTTGAATGTCCTATTTATAGAAGCCAAATTTCAAATCCTGAATTCTAATTTAATATCAGCCTACACTTTTGAATTTTCATAGTCTATCGTAGATTTGAACTTGATTAGCCAAAGGACATCTTTAAATCCACAAATTGGGTGGAAAATATATATGTTCTTCTTACTATTCTCAAGCTATGATTTATTTATTTTTTAAAATATTATTAAAATACGACCTTTTGCAAAATATTAAGACTTTTTCAATAAAAATTATCACTTGAAACCCATCTCTTGAAAAAATGAATTTACTGTAAATTGGTGACCCTTGATCTTGTATTTTTGTTCTACATAAAAAACATAAAAAATAAATTTTTTTTATTTATACAAAACTCATAACATGGATTTCATCAGGCATAAAATTACTGTAGTTTTAGAAATGTTTTTTTTTTCTAATTTTTTTTATCAGAGAATGATATTTTAAAAAATAAAAACCACAGCACTTGTGCAGAATGATCTTTCAAGTTAAATGATTTACTGTGAAGCAAGCAAAGCAATGCACGACCAGAATTCTAAGTGTCTGCCTGTGTTTTGTCTATCACTTTTTTCATTGAAACATATGCTAATAAATTTGCATGTAGACATTATAAATATATTGGTGTTTGACTTTTGTTCTTAATTTCCGATGTAGGTAGAGATGCCGAGGAGGCATACATTCAAAGGACTCCACTAGTCTCAAATATGTATTGAAACTGCATTATCAAAATCCGATTTCCTTTTTTTTAAAAGAACAATAAAAAGTAAAGGGTGAAAGAGAAAGAGAAAGAGATCATTTTGAACAAAAGTTCAAAAAGAAAAGCTAAAATGCACATTAGTTTGGTGAAAAAGGTTGTTTATAACCCCAAAAAGGTTGAAAATTTGGTGATGAAATCATTGGACTTTCTTGCCTTGTCGTATTTGTATCGAAGGAATGTGACACCCGATGTTTCAAGGCATTACATTGAAACTTTAATCCTTGGTTAGATCATGATGTCCAATACTATATACTAAGCTAGGGTACAAAGTTACAATGTCATATTTAGCATTTCATCACATAATGAAACTTCAAAATATTGTTCCACATGAATTTGATTCATAAAATTTTCCATTTAAAAAAAGTTGTAAACGCTCATTATCAACCATGGAAACTCAGGTGGAGTCATTGATTAAAAGTTTGATATTGCTAGCTTGCTAAATGTTCTAAGAGACTCCCAATATAATCAGCCCAGGTTAAGGTCACATAAATTGAGTTTGAATTGGGACTTTTGTTGTTTCACTTTCTAGTTGTGTAAGTATGGCCTAGTGTCCAAGCTGGCCAGAATAACTTCTTCAAGAGACTTCCATTTGTACTATTTTCAAAGTTAATCACTATTTAATTTATACCTAAAACACACTAGTGATTACTCAAAGAAATTATGATTCAATATTTGTGTATATATGTCTAGGCCAAAGGAAACCATCAAAAGAAATATGTTTTTAAAATTGTCATACAACATTAGGCATGGCATAAATGCGTACCAACTAAAGGTTTCTCCGGCAACACCCTCTGGCCGGCTGACCCAGCTTGTTCATGTTGTTTTTAAGGTTTTCAATGAAATTCTGCAGGTCAAAACATTTAGCTATAAATAGACCCTTAATTTAGACCCCAAGATGAAAATCACCTGTTCAAGTAACCATTGAAGCTAAACATTAGAAGAAACTTGGTGACTACTCAACTTCAATAAGCTCCAATGGCTTCTAAGCGGTTTGTTGGCGCCATGGCAATCTTGGCATTTGTTCTTCCTGTTGTGGCCATGGCAACTGAATTTACTATTGGAGATGACCAACGGTGGACCATTAATTTCGACTATAAAGCCTGGGCCAAGGAGAAAGTATTTCATGTTGGAGATAAACTAGGTAATGTAGCTCAAGCCTTAAGCTATGATTTCATGTTCCTTTTATCACTTCATTTTATTCCAGTTGCTAAAAGTATTATAGTCAATTCTCATACATACAGTCTTCAAATACACGGCAGGACGGCACAATGTCTTCAAAGTGAATGGTACGGCCTTCACGAACTGCATTATACCACCAGTAAATGAAGCTATTATCAC
Source organism: Vitis riparia (assembly GCF_004353265.1). Lineage (NCBI taxonomy): Eukaryota > Viridiplantae > Streptophyta > Magnoliopsida > Vitales > Vitaceae > Vitis > Vitis riparia. The sequence continues at coordinate 21,166,254 of NC_048443.1, read as the reverse complement.
TAGAAATGATGTAATTACACTGGCCACCCTTGGAAGGAAGTGGTACATATGTGGTGTAAACGACCATTACGCCAACTATGGATAGAAGCTTGTCATCATTGTATTGGAAGAGTCGGCGTCTCTTGCACCAGCCCCCTCCAACCCCACAGCACCAGCACCTAACTCTGCTCTGGGGATCTCTGGGTTCAGGTATCAACTTCTGATGGCAGCCATGGTTGCTCTTGCCTTCCTAGCTATTTGATGATCTGTTTTTGCTCCAAGAGTACCTTTGATCATCTAGTTTTCAAGAATTTTCTTCTGGCTTATGGTTTTTTTATTCAATTATTTTTTATATGATTGAAAGAAAATGGTATCTTCGAAATATGAAAGATGGAAAAGAGAAATGATGATGAATACCTGTTGTGACAGTTTGACAATTTTTTTTTTTTTTTAAGTTTATTGATGTTTGTATACCTTGTTGTTTTATTATTATTTAATTAATATAATATAAAGTTAATGTAGTAGTAAGAAGAAATAATGTGAGCCTATAGAAGCCTTTAGATTATTGAAGAATGATGAGTTATACTTTCAAAGACCACTAAAAGAATGGGAGGATATTGGTAATTTGTTTTCCATTTATAGAGACTTATGCTTGGTTTGGATTATGAAAATAATTAAGAAAGATTTTTTTTTTTTTTTTAAAAAAAGGAAGAAATCTCACATTCTCTTATTAGGTTTAATGTAAGAAAATTAGAAGGAAAATCAAATTCAATAAAATTTATTTGGTTTCAAATCCTTCACTATCAGATGAACTTCCTCCTCTAGTTTGGTGTGATAACAAAAGTGCAGCTCCCCTAGCTGCCAATCCAATCTTCCATGCCCTCTCAAAACACATTGATATAGATCTTCATTTTATTCTTGATAAAGTCCTTCATAAAACCCTTAGTAAGTATATTCCCTCATCTGGTCAGGTCACCGATATCTTCACCAAGCATCTTCCAAGCTTACAGTTCTCCACCTTTTATATCAAACTCTCTTTTGTCCCATGCCCTATAATTGAACAACATAACATTACTAGGAGTAGTAACTGAACCTCAACACTTGCAACAACAAGAACAGACTACCAGAATCAACAACCGCACCTCAAGACCTGCAACAATATGAGCAGACTATTGTTAATGATTAGTTAGACTGTTATCAAGAACTGCTAAAGCAACAACTGCAGTTAGAAGGATTTGTGTATATATATATATATATATATATATATATATATATATATGTAGTAGGCTTCAGAACAAAGTAATCAATAATAAATATCCCTATGATTTTTTTTTTGCTAAAACAAAAAAATCATTCCCTAGTAACTCGTAGCCTACTATGAATAGTGGCAATGATTGTCGAGGGTGACCCTAGAGGTGGAATGAGGAGTCTCTCTTTGTTATCTTATTATTCTTCTTGCAAATCCTCTTCTTATCCATGAACTCCTTTAACTTCCCACTTTTTACAAACTCTTTTATATGTCGTTTTGGACTTCAATACTTGTCGGTCTGATTCCCTCGATCCTCATTGTAGTCACAATACTTATGAGGCTTGCACTCCCCCACTATGACCGAAAAGGGTTTGGATGGTCAAAATCCTTTTAGTGACTTAATCTCTTAGAGGATGTGTTAGTAGACACTTTCTACAACATATAGTTGGTTTGGAACGATTTTCTAGATGAAGGTTAATATTTTCTCTACATCGCTTCTTCTCTTCCCTTTCAAGTTGAGAGACATCTTTCTTATTACTTCCCGACTAGTTACGAATTTGATCGAATGATGCTTCAAAAAGGAGGGCACCATAGGAGGTAACTTTCTTTATCACTGAGACTTCAGGTCTTCTCTGGCATGGTCTGTTTCCTTGCTTTAGCAAATAATCCCTATATGGTTGTCCATGTTGAATTAGAGAGTGAGTTAATCAAGTTTGAACCCTTTGGAAGTCCTTTGAAAGCCATCATCACTGCTTGCGTGGTGCATCACCAAACTTGAGATATTTCAATGTTAAATCACTGCAAATATGCATGCCTTTATTAACTCTCTTACACCTTTTGCTTCCAACCCCTTTTCCTATCAAATAGAGTGAATATAGTATGCTATAAACACAACTTTCAAAGCTCAAGATTAATTTGGACAAGCGTTGATGGAACCATAATAATGTTGGTACCTTCAGACATAAGGGGAAGACTTTGCATAATAAGTGGTTATGTACCATCATTTGGCATAAATGCATTAGATACTTGTGGGGATCACTAGTACTGCTAAACATGTTGAACTTCGAGAGAACAAACTCATTGTCGTAGCCTCCTCATGGAGAATGTCATGAGTAAATGGTGTTAAGACAATCTTTCACAAGACATGAAGACGATGAGCTCTACATTACTTTCTTGTACCAATAGTGGAGTCTTATTTGGTCCACCCCAGTTGCCTATTAAGGCCTTCCTCTAAGACAACAAGGTCATGCACCTCAGATAATGTTTTGATCACTTAGAATCAACAAATCCCTTTCTTGATCATTTTCTCTATAATGTTACTTTTTTTTTTTTTTTTTTGCATGCAACCCTTTGAATTTCACATTTTATTGAGCTAACACCCTTGTTTCTTTTCACTAGCTCCTCTATTCTTGGCAAGGTTTCCTTGTTTTCTTTCCTCATCCTCTTTTCCATTGTGGTTATCTACTCTTAGAGTTGTAGGAAAGCTGAAAGGTCCTCATGCAGTCACTTGCCACTTGAGTAAGTTTTCATTATGACTATCATTTAGGTTTTTCTACCATTTACCATAGACAACATCAATGTGTTTCACCCTCTTTAAAATGTAGCAACTCTATCCTTGAATATGACCTATCTTTGTGATATAGAAGAAGATAGAGTGGGGATTTGATTGACCCTATTTGATGGTCAGGTCAGTCCTCGATCATTAATAAAAGGACAAACAAATAGGAATAGAGTATATGAGGCAATAAAGACTAGGATAGTTTATGTGTACCTTGTCTTGGTTTAGCCTTAGAGTTTTATACTACCTTAGTTTAGCCATCAATTTTAGAAAGTGTTATGATAAAACCCTTAAAAAACATGACATGGTGTAATAATAATAATAATGGATTTATTATTCATTAACAAGATTCCAATTTCCTCAATTTATTTGTCCTATCAATGCATTATACTATTAAAGCATTTAAGTCTGATATCTTTTGCATTATACATGATTTAGGTTTATTAGGAGTTGTACAGAAGATCTAAGTCATAAGTTTTCTGTAAGTATTTAATTTGTCATAGCTAATTCATGAATTTAGACAATTTATTTGAGGTTGTAATACACTACCTCCTCATTAAGAGGATAACTTGTCTTGGTTATCGAGATGAGTTTCCTATGGCGAGTGTACTAGTGTGTATGGTAAGTTATGACATTAACTATCAAGTAGTTATGGGCTCTTAGCCTTGAGAGGACACTAAGCTTGTGCTAAAGTCATTAATGACTTTGACTTATAGGTGAGACCTTAAGGTGGTCAAATATTTCTCATGAATTAGGTCATTGTTAATGAAGATTGGTGGCAAAAGGTATAGTCAAGATAGCCACCATGATATCTCATGGATTTGAGAAAACATGTCCCTTTGGGTGATTCTAAGGACATGTGATCAAGAAATATATAGTTGTAGTAATTCCATAATTGGAATTTGATATATGTTCTTTGTGAGTTAGAGTATGCTAGTTGATAACATAATAGGAAGATTTAAGAGTACTTAAAGATTGTAAAGACAATTTTGAGAGATTGATAGCATATACCTAATTAGATTATACACACCAATTCATGGGGAACCTACATATGGTGAATAGTAGATCACATACTTGAGTTCTTGTATCTTATTGTAATATCATAAGATAGTAGAGTGTAGTTGACTCTCTGTAATGAGATTTTGAGTTAACTTCAAATTTGGATTCTAAGGAAGCCAATAATTTTTCTATGGGTCCTAGTAGTCTTTGCTCAAACTCGTATTTCTTGATAGCATGTTTACTGAGGGTTATTTGGATTCTTTATTCATATGTGTATATAAGAGCCTTTTAGTTAATGTGCAAGGTTGCACAAGAGCTTATGAATGGTCTCTATGGATTGGGTTAATTGATTAATTGAAGCTTAATAAGGTTAATTAATCAATTAGTTACTTAATAGATTAAGTACCTAAGCCCAAGATGGGCTCAAGTTGTTTAAGCTCACTAGAAGCTCTCTTAAGGGTTTAGGGTTTTACTCTTGCCATTACTGTCTTCCCATTCACTTTAGAGAGGAGAGCCTTAGGCTTTGCTTGATAACTATTTTTAAAAATAATGTTCTATTGATGGTACTAACAAATAATTAGACTAAGAGTGCGTTTGATAGTGATTTTAGAAAACGTTTATAGCATTTCTAACACTTAAATGATACAAATTTTAAAGTATTAAAAAGTTTGGAAACACTTCCTAAAATCACTGTCAAATGGGCTTTAAGAGTCTATTTGACAGTAATTTTAGGAAGTGTTTTTAACGTAAAAAGTGTTTTTGGAAAAAAAAATTGATGTTTGAAAAAATTTAGGAAATATTTTTAAAGATTTGAAAAATCACATATAATGTCTTTTTTTTTTTTTTTTAAGATGCACTTGATAGATGATTCATCTAAAAACACTTTAATTAAAAGTACTTCGAGTAAAAGCACTACTAAATGCACTTAAAAAATGTATTTGGCAATGTTTCTATTTGAAATACTTTTAATAGAAGTGTTTTGTTTACAAGTATTTTTAGGTGCTTTTTTAATTTTTGAAAAATATATTCTAAATTTTTCCAAACAGTTGATTTTTCTTCACAAATGGTTTCTATATATATATATATATTCTAAAAGTGCTTTTTAGAAGCACTATCCAACAGACTCTAAGTTACCTTTCAAATATGACCAAGTTACTTTCTAAATATGATGATCACATTAATTCTCGATTGGTTCCTTAATATGACTATATATATTACCAGTCATACTAACCTAACCAAGACTGCACCACATAAAACTCCTTTATTGAGAAAAGACACAATTATAGGACTTTCTAAGAGTCCAACTAATGGGGTTTTAAGGCTCAAAATAGGTGGCTTAAACCCAAAAAAAGTTCCAAACTCCAATAGTACAAAAGTAGGCTCAAAAGATTATTTGCAATTGCATATCCTTAAGCCCAACCATCATTTATGGAAAAAATATATGTTAGAAAGGAATATGAATGCCATTTTTCTTAAGAAATAATTGGTCGAAATGCTTCAAGAAATTTATAAGACACAAATGCTCTTCACTTTATAAAAAATTGCATAATATCTCACTAATCCAGGTCATTTTCTTTTCAAATATAACAACTAAAAATATGATCATATACTTGTACTAACCTGGCGTTCGATGTCATTAACTTGGGAAGCAACGTCTTCCTCGATGGATTCGCTATAGAGGGACTGGTATGCTCTCCTAGCTCCCAGGAGCTCGTCTGATGATCGAGTGCATGCAAGTTCAATGAGTAGGCCATATGCTTGTCTGCCTCTTTTCAAAGCCTTCCTTGCCATGCGAGCATCTCTTTCCCAAGGATGCATGGTCCATTGTACCACAGCATCCTGACCACAAAAATGTTAAAAAAAACTAATCATATTATTGCAAAAACCAATCTTAAGTCATCTTTAGTCTCCCTGTCTTTTGTACTTCCATTGTAATTTTTGTTTTCTTATAAGAATTAATTTTTATTTATGATAAATAGTATATAAATATCTTTAATTTTATATTAGCATAAATATCTAATTTCGTATTTGATATATAGATACCTTAAAATGCTTAAATTCCCTTTTTAGAAATTTAAGAAGAATTTCTTCACATTTCTCAAATGGGAAGCGTTCATCCTTCAAAAAGATGCAAGAAGTTTCATTCCTAAAAGTTGACAACTGTACTGGTTGCCATTTTACTAAGATCTCCAGCATTGATTTCTCGTCAACTCCAAATATTCCTTGAAATGTAAATCAAGATTATTTCAACCTTCTAATAAATATCAATAATGAAAGAACAAACAAACAAACTGAAAAATGTTTGAATATGGGAATTATGTAACATTTGCTCTCCCGATCTGATATTGTATCTAAATTCAAAATTGTTATATTAATTTGTAGACTGTATTCATTAACCAGTGGGGAGAAAAAACTATAGTGTAAATTGCAAAGAAAAAAAAAAAAGGTTTCATATGGGACATAAGATCATATGTAATCATCCTTACTGTCACAAATTTTCACTAGAATTATTAAGAAAATAATATATGAATGAGTAGAAAGTATATTGTAAAAGAAGGTAGTTGTTTGTGATTTAGAAAAAAACAAAGTTAAGAGAGAAGGAGAAATTACCAGAGTAAGAAACAGAGAAAGACTTTGCAACAGCATCTGACGAAGACATAATTGTTTTCCCTTCTTTGTTTGTTTGTTTTTTCCTTCTTTTGATGGAGCCAACAAGAATGGTGTCCTTCTTTACCTCCATCATGGCATTAATTTTATAGGTAAGCTAAAGGGGTATATAGGGTAAGCAAGACCATGAGACTAAAAGATGGAATGACTTGTGGGAGGGGGGAAAGGTCTTAATTGGATGTAGTCATTATAGTGTACTTGCATTCATTTATGGGATTCTTAAGTTATTTTTGAAGTTTTATCCACTTTTAAGACTTGAATCTTTTTAATTTGAATTTGAGCCAAACTTGAGGGTGGTTTTACCTTATAAAAAAATGTTAAAAATATTAGGGCTCCTTTGAAGTGAATTTGACAAGGAGGCTTTTGGTCTATAGCATTTTTTATAATAGTGCTTCTAGCTACTACACTTATTTTTATAGAGAATTATTTAGTGTCTATGTAAATTAAAAAATAGTAATTTTTATAGTATTTTTAGTAATATTGATTTTTTAGAAGAAGCATTTATCGATAGTACTAATTTAAGAATCATTTCAAGTGATTCTTCAAAAATTTTAGAATAGACAATAAAGGATTTTTATTCCCCAACAACAATGGAAATACTATGTATTGCTAATTTGGATTATGAAATAGCAAGAGAAATTTTGACACTCATAAATGTTGACTTCTCTAAATGCATTCATGAAAGTTAAAGTTTAGAATAGACAATATTCATATATAGAATTCTCAAATTAGAAGGATAATTTTTTTATATATAATTATTAAAAAATAGAAAACATATGCATAAGATAACAATGAGATATATACTCCAACAGAGAATCTTGTAAAGAGGTTTCAAAATTTTGAATTATTTGTTTATTAAAGGAGCTCCTTACGAGGAATATTCAAAAGAGGTTCCAAATTTTAAGACTTTTAACATGTTCAATGAAATCTGTATTTATGCCAAACTTGCTCTTGGAGAAGGGCACATTATCTAGCTTGGTTAATTAGAAGTGATAAGAGGTTCCAAAGTTTAGAATTCTTCTCATATTATAGAAACCATATTTTATTTTATTTTATAATTTCTTCGAGAAACATTTCCATCGAAAGGTGCAAGAAAGTATTTGACAGAAGTGTCTTTGCACCACTTTTTTTTTTTTTTTAAAAAATAAAGATTCGAGAAAAATGCAAGTGTATTGTTTACATGTAATCATTTTTTTGACATAAAAAAGTAGAACAACCTTCAAAATTAAGTAATTTCATTATCAAAACATTAATGAAACTATTGTAGATTCCATTTAAGGGACTAAAGGTTTAGAGTATTTTTGGAACATTGAAATAGAAATTAAGAATGAAAATTCATTTTATTTTCTATTTACTATTGTAGAAATAGAAGTATAGGAATAAAATACTTGTTCTCACTGAAACTAAAATCCATTCTAGCCAGGATTTTAATTCCCTTTATTCTACATAGTATTTTAATTTTTATTTATCCCCATTCTTATTCCCATTCCTATGTAACTAACTTACCCTTACTTTTCTTAAATAGTAAGAGAAGGTTGATTTTTTTAAAAATTATTCTCATTTCAAAGTCAATAGGCTAACTACTCTTTGTTTCTTGGCTAGGAGGAAATAAATCTTTTGAGTTACATATTATGTATCCTTAGCCATTTTTCTTCCTTGTGAAGCAACTATATAACTTTGACAAAGACTTCGATTCAATGGTGAAGAAAAGAAATGTGCTTATATGTTCATGAAAAAGGATACCCACTTGTGCCTCTCTTTGTCTCTGTCTCTGTCTCTGTCTCTCTCTCTACTAAAATGAATAAAGTAGATCTAATACAATTACAATGGATGACATTGAGGATTCACATAAGAATGACGTATTGGCATAATGATCAAAGAACAAAACAAAGTTACTAATCTGTAAATATGAAAAAGAAGCAACAAATTATGAGAGTCATCTACACTTCAACTTTAACTGCATATTTTGCTTTAGATAAGATATGTGGGTCCTTAAATGATCTTTCAAGTTAAATGAAACATCGCTTTCAACATTAGAAGAAAAAAAAAACAAAAAGAAAAAAAAAACTAAAGAAAAAATCACAATTTTTATGCTAATTATTTATATTTCTTAGTTAATATAACATATTGGTTAGGCAATTTTTAGTAAATACATGATAAAATATAATCAAATTAGCTAGAATATTAAATTGATCTTTTGATAATTTGATTTTTAGGTAGGTAAATGTTTTAGTGGTTAAATTATTATTAAATTGTTATTATTATTATTATTATTATTATTATTATTATTATTATTTTATAAAGATTAGGCAAAAAAATTTCTTATTATGGGTTATGTCACACCCAAAAATTCGAGAACATGACTTAATCTATACTCAAGATCCTACCATGATTCCACACTTCAAATTATGATTAAGAAGAAGAAATAATAACGTTCATGTGCATAAACCACTAGATGTAAAATAGACAATTTTACATCTCATCACATTGAACATCAAATGGGAGAGCTTGAGAATAACATAGAATAGAGCTCAAGTAATAATTAACTTGTCACACACCAAAGTTTAATCCATGGTACATCATGATAATATAAATAAGTACTTTGGATCTGATGCCCAAAGACATGTCTATGCCTCCTATCACATCCACATGGGATCTTCTTAAGTTAGCTTTCACCTGTTTTAAAATCCCAATGTCCTCTCCTTTAAGGCTTTCACCCTCACCTTTGCCACCATTAACTAAAAAGTAGGAACCTACCTTTATTGGTACTAACAACCAATGGTTTCCAACATCTCCAAGGCAAAACCTTTATCAATTCCAAAAATTCAAACCTTCTTAACCAAAGAGATACCTACCTATTTGGTTCCTCAAGGAACCATCCCTGCTCAAGGTTCAAGTAGTAGCCCTACAACAAACCATGAGCTGACAAGTGTAGCTTTGCATTAATCCATTATAGTATGCTTGAGCTCTACAACGGTTACATGCATGAAATATGTTAAAACAATACATACTTAATTGATATCCATGAAACCAAATTTTGGAAAGGTAACCAACAGATGCTTAATCTTAAAAACAGAAGCTACCCTACCAATGGTGAAAATCACCAAAGATCAGTGACTAAAGTAGTTTTTTTTTCCCGTGATTCAATTGATTTAGGTGTTGCAGGTAAGTAAATTCATGGAGAAGAAAATGCAATGGAGAAAGATGAGGAGTGTTGGTGAGCTAAATTATCTAGTTTAAAATTTTGTTTCCAAACATTACTAGATCCACTCTACATACTTCATTGAGACTATATTGGTCATTGAAGATTGAGTTCATCAATTCATGTAAGTTGTATACAGTTGGGTATGAAATGAAAGCGGTTAGTAAGCTTAATGGTAAATAAAAAGGCATAGGATGGTTTTATGGAAAAAGTGGGCTAAAACACTGCCAAGTTGTGAAAACATTTCATGGAGTGCTCAAGAACCCAAGGTGCTCAACTACCCTTGATAAGCGCTTGAGCACTCAAGCCATTTTTTTTTATAATAAATTTGTGGTAAAAAAAAAAAAGATTCCTTTGTCATACCCAACTTGTTAGGATTTTGTTATATAGATATGCCTTCTAGAGTTAAAAAAAGCTTCATGTGCCCTAATATGATATATATTTTGCATCCTTATCCAGTTTTCTTTTTTGTCAAGCAACCATATAACTTTGACAAAGACTTTGATTCAATGGCATGAAGAAAAGATGTGTGCTCCTATGTTCATGGAAAATGACTCACTTGTGCCTATGATATGACTTTGTGTTCATGGAAAAGATATTAGCTCATATATCAACTTTGTGTTCGATATAATTATGAGTACAAATATGCATATGAGTTGAGGTTAAACATTTCTAATTGAGATATGACTCATTGAGGGGTTTTTTTTAAAGGTGTTTGAACTGGTATGATTAACAAGTCTGCGCTATAAATGAGATATTTTATTTCGAATGATGTGTTGCGCTAGTGAGATGGACACTTAGTATAAACACTCCTACTTTATAGCTTCTCATCATGTAGCATATTTCTTTTTCTATATGAAGAAAAGTGACTTGATGCAAGATTAAGAGAAAAAAGACAAATTTTAGCCAATGTTTATGAGTGGGAGATGTTAGAATTAGAATTTTATTTTATTTTTTAAAAAATTCATTGTCAACATATGGGTTAAATAAAAGGAGGATGAATAAGTAGATACGATTCCATGAAACTCAAAATTTGTTTTTGAATTAAATTAATTAAAAAAAATAGAATGAAGATTATTATCCATTTAGTTTGGAATCCTTATCTTTCACTAATAGGGCGACTTATAAATAGTAGGTTCATTGATGAGTCCAACAATCTTTTCTCCAAAGGTTTGAGCTTTTTCATCTCTCTTTTATTTTCTCCTAATCAAGTTTTTTTTGGTGTCAATTTACACTTAGAATTTGGAGACTGGAATAATAAAAAACTCTAGTAGTTTCTTTGAAGAAGGAAGTTACCAACATTAGAGATTATAATTCAAGTTACAAATTAAGATCTTCCATGTATAGATATTTATTTGGACTATATTTTTATTCTTTTCTTAAGCTATCTTTATCCCCACATTCAAGGCCCTATGTCCCTAGTGCTACAAGGTCTTTTCTTTTTAGGTCATGTGCATAGTTGTCTTCGATGAACATAGGTTTCGAATTTAGGGATAGTGTTTTTGTTTTTCTTTGGAGTGATGTCATAATTTTAGGTCTAGGATTATTCATTTAAGAGGAGAGTTTATTTATGATCCTAGGATCAACTTTATGTTTATCATTTGATTGATTCTCTAATTATTGTTTTTCTAAAAGGTTTGAGTGGTGTCAAAATTGTTAATTTTCATTTAAAAGTGTGTTTTTCTATTTTTTATCCTTTCAATCACTTGAATTCTTTATCAAAATTTAGTAACAAAGTAAAGAAGGAATTTGATATAATGCCAAACACATAAGGTTGAATGTTGTATCCTTGTCTATGAAATCTTCTTAAGTTTAACTTTTGTATGAAGTTACTATTCAAGTAAATTATGAAAATCATGCCGGTTGATTTTGTATTTTGAAAACTCATGTTTGGTTTAGTTCAAAAATTAAAATTTCTTAAAGTGAAAATGTTACATTGATTGTGTAGTAAATTGCATTTTTAAACTAAGAGCCAAAGCCGTCATTTGTAATAGTACGAATTACCCTTAAGTGGAATAGACCCCTGCATGGAATAGGATAATATCTTATGTTTGAAAGGTGGTTTTCGACAATTAAGTATCATAACTCCACATTAAGTACTATAATTAAAAAAAGACGACAAAAAACCTATATTATGCCGCATAAGCAATATTGTCGTTGTGCTTGAATGATCAATGAATTGTAATGTTATAAAAAAATTGGTCAAACTACAATTCAATCGAATGAGTTAGTATAATGTAATGGATCCGACATGATTTAAACGGAGGACTTGAGCTAGTTAAATGAATCATTTTAGTTAAATAGCAAGTTGGGCACTTAGGCAATAGTTTTAGTTATTTGATTTTATAATTATCATATCCCTTTCACTCTTGAAATGCTCTGACTTTAGGTTCACAATTAATCTAATTGTTTGGATAATTTAGTGAAGTGGTTACATGATTGAGATCAATTGTTTATGAATTGCCCATGATTTTTATGATTACCATAATTTCTTGAGTATTAGTGAGATGAAAGCTTGCAATTTGAGTATTGGTCATTCATGTATGTGTTATAATATGTTTCTTAGTGGTGCATAGTGTTTTTGGACACTTTTTTAAGAACCCAATGCATAGCTCAAGCATTTGGATACTAGAGCGGCTGCTTGAAAATTGAAGAGTGTTTATTTGTGAATTTTCTAGTTGTTTTCAAATATAATTTCCTATTCTTTCATGCATATTTTTTCAATTTTTCTATCAAATGTCTTTCCATCAAATTTATTGGAGAGTTTTTCTTTTTTCATTTTTTGTCTTAGGTGGTGTTTGTTTTTTGGTTGAATAGAAAAAGTCAAAATATTTATTTTTTTCTATTTAGCTAAAAGTAATATGTTAATATCAACCGGTATATATTAACATGTTCATTTTGGCTGATCTTCATTTATTTCTTCCATCTCTCTCAACTTCAACCTATCATTTTCTTTACGTATGAAAAATAATTTAAACAAAAACCATTAGACCAATGAAATTAACTAGATGATCGAAGGCAATCCTCTAAGAACAGATTAAACAAGAAGGAAAGCAACAGCAGCCGTGGTTGCCATCAGAAGTTGATACCCAGACACCGAGATCCCATAAGCAGAACTGGGTGCTGGTGCTGTGGGGGTGGAGGGGGAGGGGGCCGGTGCAGGAGACGCCCACTCTTCCAGCACAGTGATGGCAAGCTTCTGTCCGTAGTTGGCACAATGGTCCTTTACACCGCAAATATATCACTTCCTTCCAGGGGTGGCCAGTGTAATCTCATCATTTCCAGTGGTAAGAGCTTCATTTGCTGCTGGTATAGTGCAGTTCGTGAAGACGGTACCATTCACTTTGAAGACATTGTGCAGCCCCGCCGTGTATTTGAAGACTGAATGTATGAGAATTGATTACAGGACTTTTAGCAGCTTGAATCAAAAGAAACTACAAAAGGAAAATAAAGTGACAGTTTAAGGCTAAAGCTACATTACCTAGTTTATCGCCAACCCGAAATACTTTGTCCTTGGCCCAAGCTTCGTAGTCAAAATTAATGGTCTAACCTTGATCATCCCCAACAGTAAACTCAGTTGCCATGGCCACAGCGGGAAGACCAATGCGAAGACTGCAAGGGCAATATTCAACAGTTTAGACGCCATTGCAGCTGATTAAAGTTGAGGAGTACTGTAATTCAATGGTTTCTTGGATTGTTGATGTTCATCCTAGGCTCTAAAGGGTCTATTTATAGTTAATGTTTAGTACGCGAATATTGTTGAAAGCGTCTAAAACATGAAGAACGGGATGGGTCTGCAGGCCACAAAGCGTTGCCGCGGAAAAAGCTTTGGTTAGTACGCAATTATTCCATGAGTAATTAATATTATTGTATGACAATTGCAAACCTATAATTCTCTTGGCCGTTTTCTTCGGTCCAGACATACACACTCAAGCATTGAATGGTCAATGTTTAGCTTTAAAAGCACAAATGGAAGTTCCCTGGAAAAGTGAATCTTGGGGCCGGCTTTGTGGCTAGGTGGACATGCACAACGACAAAGTGCTGTTGTGCCAAGCCCAACTCAATTTTCACCACCTTAGCCTAAGTTGATGCATGGGTTTTGGTATTGGGCTTGTGGTAACCCTAAGGTCCAACCTATCAGGGTTGAGGAGCGTTTTTTTGTTCTTAGCTCAGTTTTTGTGCCCATTATCATGGGCTACAGCTGGCCCTGTCTTTGGCCTAACATGTCAGTTCGAGTAAAAGTAGATTACAGGGCAATAGTACAGAAGAGTTTCCACCAGTCCTCTTTCTAGGGTTTTAAACTTCATCATTCTCTTGCAATCTTCGTCTTATTATTTTTTCATGCTTAATTGTAAGCTTATATTCTTGCTCACGGTATTACCTAGCATTTTGGTAACAATCAGGAATATTCAGTCACACATGGAAAATCACCTATAGAGATTGTCTCAACGCTAAACATATGGAAAACTAGTCAATTGATAAAACAACTAATAATCCACTAATGAAAGTTATTTTTTAAAGACTATATTACCAATATTGAACTTTAGATAATGATATATAATACTTGAAAACACATTTAATATTAAATAAATTATTTATCTAGTTTATACATATTTAAAGACATAAAAGAAATGATGACATTTAACATTATTTTTGTTTAAAAATATTTATCATTTTATTTATAAATTTATGTTTCATTTATATTTGATAATTATAATGAGATAGAAAAAAAATTGTTAAAAGGATTTTTCAAATTTTATATTTTAAATAATCAACTTATTCAAATTTAAAAATAATTAAAATTAGTTTATTTACTAAATTAAACTTATTAGAATTTAATTTTAATTTTAGTTACCTTATTGGTTTGTTGAAACAACATTATATATAGAATTTTGGGTCAAGTCAGCCTTTAATCCAAATAAAATATTAGCTTAATTTGAGTTTCTTTTGAAACTATTGTTTGAATTAGTAATTTTGGTTTGGTTTTGTTTTTTTTTTTTTTTTTTTTTTTTTTTTTTTTTTTAATTTCCATGAAACTGCAATTTGAAAGTAAGGTTTCAATATAAATTTATAGCCACAATTTTAATACTAAAACCATATTTTGAAACCTTATTTTCAAAATGTGATTTTAAATTTATACTAAAACCACATTTTCAAAATGCAGTTTTTATTTTTTTTATTTTTTAAAATAGAAGATAAAAGATGAAAGAGAAAGAGGTCGTTTTGAACAAAAGTTTCAAATGAGGGCCAAAATGCATATTTGTTTGCCCAATGGGGTTGTTTTTAACCCAAACTCTTATATATCTATACATACTCAAGTTGTGTGTACTTTTTTCGTTGCTTCTAGGCATTACTAATACAATCTCTCATTTATCTATAAATATAAAAAAAAATCTATACATACTCAAGGATGAAAATATCAATAAATATAGATATATTGATGCTTGAATCTTATAGATATATTGAAAATTACATCAATGGATATTTTGACAAAAATATCAGTGGATCGAAAATTGTTCAAAATTTATAAAAATGCTTGGAAAAACTTCAAAAAATGATAAAATAAACAAGAATACACATGTTAAAGTTATTTTGTAAGTGTAATTGATATAGGTATGTATTATTATTATTTTTAATTAACTTATTTATTTATTATTGTTTTATTGCTTTCTATTTGTGTATATCAATTGGGGAATTGGTGGAACTCCTACATAAAAATCATTTTTCAAAAACCTTCTTTTGATCAACTTATTCAATTTATTGCGCACCTGAAAATAAAATTTGATTTGACCTATTTATGATGTTTTTAAAAAAAATTCAGTGATTGTACAATATTTTACACATCTTGAATATGAATTTAGAACTTTGTTTGAATTAAAAAGCAATTCTAAAATAGAAGATATAAATGAGTCTTTTAGGGATTCTGTTTTCACTTGATTTTGGACATTCAAAGTATTTTTGTAAAAATAAATTATTAGCTGACCTTGTAAATTTTATTTGATTCTAGACTTCTTGAAATTGACTTTAGACACATAAAATATTGAAAATAGTTTCCCTAATCAAAAGATATATATTTTTTTTTTTCTTGCTGCATTCATTGTACTACCCTAATTTTGAACATAGGAGTTGTTTGATTGTTTTTAAAATTAATTCATGTGCCTTCTGATTATGTTGTCTTTATTTTTCTTGTAAAGTAGACATTCTGAACATGTTGTGTATTTTTTTGTATGATTTTGTGGCACTTCTATGTTAGTTTAAAAAATCAGTTTATGAATACTATTGAATTTTGTTTTGGTCTGGACCTTTAGAGATGTTTTTATAAACTGGAATCAATCAAAGCTTTACTAAATTGCTTGGCCTTTTGGTTGATAATCTAGACATATAGAAGAGGCTTCCGAAAATTTTTGTAATTAAAATCCACTTCTAGATTTTTTTTAGGATTTATTCTTTAAAGGTTCTTATTGTGATCGCATGTTGGGATTTCGATACAATGTTTAACTTACCTTTTAACTTGGAGTTAATTGATATGTCTTTACTTGATCTTGGCTTTGGTATTGTAATATAAACATAATGAGGATGCCATATGATTCCTTTTATGTTGAAATGATGTCTCTAGATATTTGTTTAGGATTTTTCAAGTGAATGCAACTATTCTACCCATTTACTGCATGTTTTTGTCTTAGTTACTAACTTTGATACTTATGGCTACCTAGAGTATTAGTTTAAATTTAATAATGAACTTATATGTATGTCCTAGGTGATAGATGATATTCTTTTGGAATCTTGCTTTTTTTAGCTATACAAATGTTATATATGTTAGTGTTTTTTTTATCATAGTTATTTATTATCAGAAATTGTTCTAACCTTATTTCATCACGTGTAAGCACACTATAAGTTATGCATACTATCCAAGTATGTCTCTCACACCTTTCATCCCTATAATTACGCAAATATGCAAACTTTGAGTGTGCAAATTCAGATATATGTTGTTGTTTTGTATGTTTTGTTTGTTACTTGATTATGTGAATGGGATGAAATGCATGTTGTATGCTATATTTATTAAACTAACTTCAATATTTTCATGAAAGCGCTTTGGGACGTAGCTTAGGTACGCCAATCCCTTCTTCCTACATGAGTGTTTCTTGTGGTATGATTGTTTGGTTATTAATAGTATGTTGTTTACTTTTAAGCTTGATCACCTTTGCTTCCTTTGCATCCTCAATCAATTAATTAATTGTCATACTTCCTTCAACCTAGCTAATAGAGACCTTTTTAGGGCTTAAATGGGTGCTACCTTTTAAAGTACATTCCCAATAGGTAACTTGATCCCTGGATCTAGACTCGAGTTTTTCAAAGACACGTTTTTCCAAAAGTTTAAGGAGTCATTTTTTCTTAAGATTTTAATTTCTTATTTTATTTTCCCTTAAATAAAAAAATAAAAATAAGTGACAACTCCAGTTTTTTATAAAATACAAATTTTCACCCAACAAAAATGAGTCTTATCAATTGAGTGGGGACGCATGTGAAAAATACAAGTCCACAATATGGTTAAGGATAAAAATATCAGTAAATACAAATATATCGATATTTGGATTTTAAGGATACAAAATATGAATTTTGGAAGTGCACACTTAGAATTAGGATAAGAAATATTTGGTTTCATTCAATGAGAACAATTTATACATATTATATGGGAATAGTGCTTTAGTGCCAAAATGAATATCGTTGTGGTTTAATCGCATTGTTAGACAAAGGGATCCCATTTTGTTGAAAGGATTGATAATATTGATTGTAAGTTTGAACATATCATGCATAAATTTATGATATTAATAATAATATGACTAACTTGAAAATATATTTAATATTAATCTATTTAATTCAAATGTATTTAATGATGTAAAATAAATTATGATACATGTATGATTTTTTTTTAATATTTATATTTTTTATATTTAATTATCATATAAATGATTTTAAAAAAAAAAAGACTTACTAAGAAAAACATAATGATGGTTGGTAATCAATTAAAATAAAATAATTAGAATTAATTTATATATTAAAATATTCGCTTAATATTAAAATTATAATTTATTTAATATAGTAATGTTTGTTTATATACAACAAAGTGCAATGTTGGCCCAACGGCTGCCAAGGGTTCAATTTGAACTTTTTAACTTGGGTTCAAGTTGGCCAAGTAAGATGGCAGGAGGAGTATGAAAATATCGATAGAAAAATTGGAAAAATTTTAAAATATTGTCGATATATCGACCGATGATAATCAGTGATCGATTTCATATTTACCCCTCCCTTTTGTCCATGTGCATACTTGATGGTTAAAGTGCCCATGACTCCATTTCTACCCTTTTAAAACACCTCAATTCCTTGCTTAGTGCCCCACCAATTGAAAAGTTTGTGATAAAATTGTTGGTCAGTCTTTCCTTATCATATTTGGTATTCGTGGAGCCCGATACCTAATATTGCAGCAAATCCCATTGAAATTGTAATCCTTGTTTAGATCATGATGGTCAGTATTATATATTAAGCTAGGCTACAAAGTTACAATGCCATATTTGGCATTTCATCACATAATGAAACTTTATTGTTCCACATGAATTTGATTCATAAAATATTCCATTTAAAAAAAGTTTAGGATCACTTTAGTCAATCATAAAGCCATAGATGTTCATTATCAACCATGGAAACTTAGGTGGAGTCGTTGATTAAAAGTTTGACATTGTTTGCTTCTTGCTAAATGTTCTAGGACTCCCAATATAATCAGCCTAGGCTAAGGTCATGTAAATTGAGTTTGGATTAGGACTTTTGTTGTTCCACTTTCTGGTTGTGTAAGAATGGCCTAGTCTCCAAGCCGGACAGAATAACTTCTTCAAGGGACTTCCATTTGTGGTACTTTCGAAGTTAAATGTAATCATTATTTAATTTATACTTAAAACACACTAGTGATTGTTGGGGTAATGATAGAACAAACCTGTAGTAATTCAAAAGAAGAAACAAGAAAAATTCGTATGGAAGTAAAAAGAGATTCGTTTGTTTAGAGGCTTGCAAATTGCAAAGTCCTAAAGATAGAATTTTGGCACCCTGTTCTTGATTGTAATAGTAAATGGTGTTTGTCTTTCAGGATACAACTCTTAAATGATTTAAAGAGTGCAATCTCCTATTTATATCCTTTCAAATGAAGTGTTGTGTCCCCTCTAAAAGTTGTGTTTCCTTCATTAGACATGTTCTTTTCATTCACCAATTTTCCAAAAATCCCCCACATGAATGAAAGGACTTGGAACATTATTGGAGAGACAGATGAGAATGCATAAGGTAAGGTGTCTTTTGGACTTGAACCTACCTTAGTGAATATCCATCGGATTTGCTCGACGACAAAGTGAACTTAAGTCTTGAACTTGTCCTCCTTAGTAGTAGTCAAGACAATGGATATCACACATAACTCATCTAAACACATTTTGGTTCATACGGTTGTGTTCATTTTGGTCCTGAACAGATCCTGACTTCATGAGAACTTTAGAGAATGAAGCCTTCACATTCTCATAGAAGTGACCCCACTTCTACCCTCATATATGTGACATCAGTTAAAAGTATTTTGCTATACTTCTTTTGGTATAAGATACCGATGTCATTAAATGTATAACATACCCTAACCTTCCATAGACAACACACTTATTTACATATATAGGAATGAGAATAGTGTGTTTTTCTAGCACAATCAACTCTTGCTAGTTGGCCTATTGAACCTAGATCTTGGGATCTCCAATAAACTAGGTTAGGTTTCCACTCGAGTCCATCATTTTATAGGCTTTAAACCCATTCCTCTCGTAGTAACTACAACTTGCTCTCTAGACAGTCCCTTTGTAAGTAGATCTGCTATATTATCTTTTGACTTCACAAAGTCGGTAGTGATCACTCCATTCGAGAGCAACTGTTTGATTGTATTATGACTGCGTCTTATATGCCTTGATTTACCATTATAAACATCATTTTTAGCCCTTGCTAATGTTGCTTGGCTATCACAATGAACACATATGGCCGTTACAAGCTTTGGCCACATTGGAATGTTTTCCATAAAATTTTGAAGCCATTCAGCTTCCTTTCCCGCCTTATCTAAGGCTAGGAACTCTGATTCCATGGTCGATCATGCTATACACATTTGTTTGAAAGACTTCCATGATATTGCTCCTCCACCTAAAGTGAATATATATCCATTTGTTGATTTAGATTCCAAACTATCAGAAATCCAATTGGCATCACTAAATCCTTCAATGACAGATGGATACCTTATGTATTGCAATCCATACTCAACAGTATACTTAAGGTATCTTAGTACCCTAATAAGAGCAAACTAATGCTCTTTGCTTGGGTTATTAGTGTATCTTGCCAATCTATTTATAGAATAGGCAATATTAGGTCTAGTACAATTTGTAATGTACATCAGACTTCCAATCACCCTAGAATACTCTAGTTGTGATACACTATCAGCCATATTATTTTTCAATTTACAATTTGGATCAAAAAGTGTAGCACATGGTTTGCTATCATAATGACCAAACCTTTTAAGCACACTTTCTACATAATGGGATTGGGTAAGAACATATCCTTCATGATTTTTCTTAACTCTAATACCAAGAATCACATTTGCAAGACCTAAGTCTTTCATGTCAAATTTTGATCTTAACATTTTCTTGGTAGAATTTATAATGTTCTTGTTTGTTCCCATTATGAGCATGTCATCTACATACAGTCATACTATGACATGTGAGTCATTAGTGCTCTTGACATACACACATTTGTCACACTCATTTATCTTGAAACCATTAGATAACATGGTGTGATCAAATTTTTCATGCCATTGTTTGGGTGCTTGCTTTAACCCATAAAGGGACTTGATAAGTCTACAAAATTTCTTTTCTTGTCCCTTTACTACAAACCCTTTAGGTTCTTCCATATAAATTTCATCTAAATCTTCATTTAGAAAGGCTGTCTTAACATCCATTTGATGAATTTCAAAATTATGGATGGTAGCTGTAGCAATTAACATCCTAATGGATGTAATTCTTGTTACAGGAGAGTAAGTGTCAAAGAAATCTAAACCCTCTTTTTGTCGATATCCTTTAGCTACTAAATGTGCTTTGTACTTGTCAATAGTACCATTAGGTCGTAGCTTTCTTTTAAATATCCATTTGCAACCAATTGGTTTATTTCCCGAATGAAGATTAACCAATTCCCAAGTATGATTTTGCATAATGGAATTTATTTCATTATATACTGCTTCTTGCCAATAAAGAGCTTCTGGTGTTGACATAGCTTCTTTATATGTTTGAGGTTCCGCTTCTATCAAGAGGGTGATAAAATTTGGTCCAAAAGACGTGCTAGTTCTAGCTCTTTTGCTTCTCCTAGGTTCAACATCATCCCTTTATTCATGTTGAGTTCTAAGCAAGCTATCATCAATTTTTCTTTTAATGATTTCATTATGTCTTTCTTTGAAAGGAAATATCTCTTCAAAGAATTCAACATCTATGGATTCCATGATGATATTATTAATATCAGGAACTTCAGATTTGATCACTAGGAATCGATATGCTGAACTATTTGAAACATATCCAATGAAGACACAATCAATTATCTTTAGTCCGAGTTTTGTCCATTTAGGTAATGGAACTTGCACCTTTGCAAGACATCCCCACACTTTCAACTTTTTATAGGAAGGTTGTTTTCCTTTCCTCAACTCATAAGGAGACTTTGATGTTTTCTTATGAGGTATTCTATTTAAAATGATATTAGCTGTAAGCAATGCTTCCCCTCACATGTAGTGCGATAACCTCGAACTATTTAACATAGAATTAACCATGTCCTTAAGTGTTCGGTTCTTTCTTTCAACAATACTGTTTTATAGTGGTGTATATGGTGCTGTAGTTTGATGCACTACACCATGTAATGCACAAAATTCAGAGAGAGCTATAGACTCATACTCTCCTCCTCTATCGGACCTTAGCATTTTCAAAGTCTTATTCTCCTGATTTTCAACCTCATTCTTGTATGTCTTAAAGACATCAATGGTTTCATCTTTGCTATGTAACAAATAAACATAGAAAAATCTACTATAGTCATCAATAAAAGTTATAAAATATTTTATGCCACCTCTAGTTGGAGTCATTTTCAAATCACAAAGATCATTATGAACTAATTCAAGTAGTTCACTAGATCTTTCAATTGATTTAAATGGCCTTCTTGCAAACTTTGATTCAGCACATATTTCACACTTTTGTGTTTCATTAATATCAAATTTAGGCAATAAACCTAAGTTTGCCATCTTATACATGGAACGATAATTAACATGTCCCAACCGAGAATGCCATAATTCACAAGATTCAACAATGTAAGCAGAAGACAAAGCTTTTATTGATAGTTGAAGCAATTACATTGTCATTGAATACATTGAGTTTAAACAAGCCCTCACTCATGTATCCCTTTCCCACAAAGGTTCCACCCTTAGTCAGCACAAGTTTGTCACTCTCAAATACAAGTTTAAATCCCTTCTTACTAAGAAGAGAAGCAGATACAAGGTTCTTCCTAATTTCAGGTACAAAGAGGACATCCATCAAGGTGAGTTTCTTCCCTGAAGTGAGATTCAGAACCACATCACCCTTGCCTTCCACCATAGATGAAGAAGCATTTCCCATGTAGAGTTTTTCTCCACTTTAAATCTTTTGGAAATTCACAAAGGAATTTCTATCACCACAAATGTGTCTAGTGGCTCCAAAATCAATCCACCAATCCTTCGAGTCCATCACAACATTTGACTCTAGGATTACAACAACAAAATTTTCAGATTCTGCCATGTTTGCTTAACTGGCTTTTCTCTTTCTTTCAGGTTTCTTCTCATCATTTTTGTGCTAGCAATCCTTGGCGTGATGGTCGGATTTTCCATAAACCCAACAAGCCCCTTTGATCTTCTTATTATCAGATTTTTTGTTGGCAGGTTTCTTCCTCTTTCCATTATTGAAGGGAATTTTCCTCTTCTTGGAGCACTCTCCTTCCATAATATGGGCCTTGGCTTCCATGAATGACTTACCAACAGATTTTTCATTCTTTCTGTTGTCTTCTTCAATCCTAAGCCTTACTTCAAATCCTCCATTGATAATTCCTTGCATTTATGTTTCAAATAATTGTTAAAGTCCTTCCATGAAGGAGGCAACTTTTCAATGATGGAAGCAACTTGAAATGCTTCATTGATCATCATTCCCTCAACATGGATTTTATTGATGAGGATTTGAAGTTCTTCAACTTGATTAATAAGAGTAATAGAATCAATCATTTTGAAATCTAAAAACTTACCAACAATGAATTTATTTGTTCCAGCATCTTCAGTATTGTACTTCTTCTCAAGTGCCTCCCACAACCCTTTTGTTGTAGTGAATGGAAAGTAGACATTATAGAGGGAGTCAACCGGGCCATTGAGAATGTAGTTTCTGCATAAGAAGTCCGAATGCTTCATGGCCTCTATAACATTGAATGTCTCCTTTGTTGGCTGTTCTGGTGCTTTGGGGCATTCCTCCTTCAGAACATGAACAAGGTTGAGGGTGGTGAGATAAAAGAGCATATTTTGTTGCCATCTTTTAAAGTCATCTCCATTGAATTTCTTTGGTTTTTCATGGTGTGTTCCTGGCTTAATAGGAACAAGAACTTCAGTGTTTGGTAAGGTAGAGTCTGACTTCAATGTTTGTTCCATGATCACTAAACAAAATTCTATCTTTAGATTGTTGGGGTGACGATGGAACAAACCTGTACTAATTCAAAAGAAGAAACAAGAAAAAATCGAATGGAAGTAAAAAGAGATTCGTTTGTTTGGAGGCTTGCAAATTGCAATGTCCTAAAGACAGAATTTTGGCACCCTGTTCTTGATTGCAACAGTAAATGGTGTCTGTCTTTCAGGATACAACTCTTAAATGATATAAAGAGGGCAATCTCTTATGTATATCCTTGCAAACCAAGTGTTGTGTCCCCTCTAAAGGTTGTCTCCTTCATTAGACATGTTCTTTTCATTCACCAATTTTCCAATAGTGATTGCTCAGAGAAATTATCATTCGATATTTGTGTATATATGTGTAGGCCAAAAGAAACTGCCAAAACATACATGTTTTTATAATTGTCATACAACATTAGGCATGGCATAATTGCGTACCAACCAAAGTTTTCTCCGGCAACACCTCGTCGCCAGCCATCCAGCCTATTCCTCTTTTTTTTTTTTTTTTAAAGCTTTCCATGAGATTCTATAGGTCAAAACATTTCGCTATAAATAGACTTTTAATTTAGACTCCAAGATGAAAATCACCGGTTCAAGTAATCATTGAAGTTGATCTTTAGAAGAAACTTGGTGACTACTCAACTTCAATAAGCTCCAATGGCTTCTAAGCGGTTTGTTGGCACCATGGCAATCTTGGCATTTGTTCTTCCTGTTGTGGCCATGGCAACTGAATTTACTATTGGAGATGACCAAGGATGGACCATTAATTTCGACTATGAAGCCTAGGCCAAGGACAAAGTATTTCATGTTGGAGATAAACTAGGTAATGTAGCTCAAGCCTTAAGCTATGATTTCATGTTCCTTTTATCACTTCCTTTTATTCCAGCTGCTAAAAGTATTATGGTCAATTCTCATACATGCAGTCTTCAAATGCACGGCAGGACGACACAATGTCTTCAAAGTGAATGGTACGGCCTTCATGAACTGCACTATACCACTAGCAAATGAAGCTCTTTCCACTGGAAATGATGTAATTACACTGGCCGCCCCTAGAAGGAAGTGGTACATTTGTGGTGTAAATGACCATTGCGCCAACTATGGACAGAAGCTTGCCATCACTGTATTGGAAGCATCAACATCTCCTGCACCAGCCCCCTCCACCCCCACAGCACCAGCACCCAGCTCTGCTCATGGGATCTCTGGGTCCGGGTATCATCTTCTGATGGCAGCCATGGTTGCTGTTGCATTCCTAGTTGTTTGGCCTGTTTTTACTCCAGAAGAACCTTAGATCACCTAGTCTTAAGAAATTTATTCCGTTTTATGGTTTTTTTATTCAATTATTTTTTGTATGAGTGAAAGAAAATGGTATGTTGGAAATATGAAAGATGGAAGAGAGAAATGAAGATGAATTTGTTGAGAAATGAAGTTTAGTCACAATCTCACATTTTATAATGCTATTATTTCGAAATATATATGCTTACTTGAGTTTCAAATTTTGTGTCTTTAACTTGAACATGCCAGTATACAATTCAAATTTGTGTCTTGAACTAGTAATCTTTAGAGCAAAATTACCAACCTAAACTAATACATTAGTATTAATAATTATAATAAATTACAAAAACCACTCATGTAATTCACTCGTACCTTAATTTAGTCTTTGAAGTTTTTATTTTTATTATTATTTTTAAGGTAATGTCAACCTTAAAATATGCTCAAATGTCAAATAAGTTTTTCTATTAATTTTTTAAATAAAAAAAATGGATGGAGAAACCCCTATGACAAGCAGTATACAAATTAAACATATCCAAACATATCATATACAAACTCATGTCAATGTTTATATGCTTGTCACATGGGTTTCTTCATCCATTTTTTTTTTTTTTTATGAAAAATCTTAAGGAAGTAGCTTATTTGATATTTAAACATAGTTTAAGAGTGATTTTCATTACAAAACAAAATTTAGGGGTTAAATTGAGAGATGGGTAAAAGTATAAGAGGGTGGTTTTATAATTTACAATAATAATTACTCAAGATTGCTATTTTATAAGACTTTATATCATTGTGTTCTAAATAATTGTGAGTGGTATTCATGTTTCTTTTATTGTATTAGAGTCAAGTGCCTAGTTTTTCCTAAGCTTTTGCAGTGTCTTGTATATTTGTGTGTAGGAATGAAGTCAGAGGGAAAGTGTGTGTTGAAAAGTATTGTTTAAAGCACAAAATGATCCACATATGAAGATTTACTCACCTCACTTGGCAAGTTTAGGCAGCAAGTGGACCACATTCAATGTAGCAAACTCACCTAAAGTACACCTAGGGTAGAGTAGGGATGGGGTAAAGTACCCCAACACCTATCATGTTTCCTTAGAATTTCTCAAAACCTATATTTTTTTTCTTCAAATAATTTTCAACAATAAATAAAAACCATATAAATGCAAGTCACATGCAAATGCTTCAATATTCTCCAACACAAATTTATAAAAACAAATTCTTTCTTCATATATTTCCAATTACTTGATATCTTTATCAAATTGAGCATAAAATTATTTAAGAATATCCAAAAGATAATTACACCAATTTCAACTCATATTTCATCCATTCAACATACATGCTCCAATAATATATTATATCAATAATTAGAAATAAATCAAAAAGTAGAATGAGAGAATGAGAGACAATGATACCAGATTTTAGGTGGAAAATCTCTTAAGAAATAAAAGTCCATGGGTATATACAAGTGATCGAAAATATCCACTATGAAGAACAAAAACTGAATAATACAAGGTTTTATTTAACTCAGACCACCAATCATTTCCAAACCACTTATTTAATACCTTTCTATTTTAACTTCACACCTTCTTTCGAAGCACACTTGAAGTCCACACCAAACTCAATATTGGTATCTTCTTGAATCCACACAAGAATAAAATGAGTTTTTGGAAGTATTAAGTAGTATATTTGAATGTCCTATTTATTTATTCTCGATAAATAACAAGTATGAAGCCAAATTTCAATTCCTGACTTCTAATTTCATATCAGCCTAAAATTTTGAATTTTCATAGTTTATTATAGATTTGAACTTTATTAGCCAAAGGACATCCTTAAATCCACAAATTGGGTGGAAAAAAAATGTTCTTCTTACCGTTCTCCAGCTATGATTTATTTATTTATTTTAAATATTATTAAAATACGACCGTTTGCAAAATATTAAGACTTTTTCAATAAAATTATCACTTGAAACCCATCTCTTAAAAAAAAATGAATTTACTTTAAATTACTAAGCATGTGACCATTGATCTTGTATTTTTGTTCTACATAAAAAATAAAAAATAAAATCTTTTTTATATAAAACTCATAACATGGATTTCATCATGCATAAAATTATTGTAGTTTTAGAAATGTTTTTTTCTTTCTTTGTTTTTAAATTTTTTTTTTATCAGAGAATGATATTTTAAAAAATAAAAACCACGGTACTTGTGCAAAATGGTCTTTCAAGTTAAATGATTTACTGTGAAGCAAGCAAAGCAATGCACGACCAGAATTTCTAAGTGCCTGCTTGTGTCTTGTCTATCACTTTTTTTTTTATTATTGAAACATATGCTAATAAATTTGCATGTGGACATTATAAGTATACTGGTGTTTGACTCTCGTTCTTAATTTCCTGATCTAGGTAAAGATGCCGAGAAGGCATACATTCAAAGTACTCCACTAGTCTCAAATATGTATTGAAATTGCATCATCAAAATCCGATTTCCTTTTTTTTAAAAGAACAATAAAAAGTAAAGGATGAAAGAGAAAGAGAAAGAGATTATTTTGAACAAAAGTTTAAAAAGAAAAGCTAAAATGCACATTAGTTTGGTGAAAAAGGTTGTTTATAACCCCAAAAAGGTTGAAAAATTGGTGATAAAATCATTGGACTTTCTTGCCTTGTCGTATTTGTATTGACGGAATCTGATACCCGATGTTTCAAGGCAGTACATTGAAACTTTAATCCTTGGTTAGATCATGATGTCCAATACTATATATGAAGCTAGGGTACAAAGTTACAATGTCATATTTAGCATTTCATCACATAATGAAGCTTCAAAATATTGTTCCACATGAATTTGATTCATAAAATTTTCCATTTAAAAAAAGTCGTAGATGCTCATTATCAACCATGGAAACTCAGGTGGAGTCGTTGATTAAAAGTTTGATATTGCTAGCTTGCTAAATGTTCTAAGAGACTCCCAATATAATCAGCCCAGGTTAAGGTCACGTAAATTAAGTTTGAATTGGGACTTTTGTTGTTTCACTTTCTAGTTGTGTAAGTATGGCCTAGTGTCCAAGCCAGCCAAAATAACTTCTTTAAGAGACTTCCATTTGTACTACTTTCAAAGTTAATCACTATTTAATTCATACCTAAAACACACTAGTGATTGCTCAAAAAATTATGATTCAATATTTGTGTATATATGTCTAGGCCAAAGGAAACCATCAAAATAAATATGTTTTTATAGTTGTCATACAACATTAGGCATGGCATAACTGCGTATCAACCAAAGGTTTCTCCGGCAACACCCTCTAGCCAGCTGACCCAGCCTGTTCATGTTGTTTTTAAGGTTTTCAATGAAATTCTGTTGGTCAAAACATTTAGCTATAAATAGACCCTTAATTTAGACCCAAAGATGAAACTCACCTGTTCAAGTAACCATTGAAGCTGAACATTAGAAGAAACTTGGTGACTACTCAACTTCAATAAGCTCCAATGGCTTCTAAGTAGTTTGTTGGCGCCATGACAATCTTGGCATTTGTTCTTCCTGTTGTGGCCATGGCAACTGAATTTACTATTGGAGATGACTAAGGATGGACCATTAATTTCGACTATGAAGCTTGGGCCAAGGACAAAGTATTTCATGTTGGAGATAAACTAGGTAATGTAGCTCAAGCCTTAAGTTATGATTTCATGTTCCTTTTATCACTTCCTTTTATTCCAGCTGCTAAAAGTTCTATGGTCAATTCTCATACATGCAGTCTTCAATACACGGCGGGACGGCACAATGTCTGCAAAGTGAATGGTACGACCTTCATGAACTGCACTATACCACCAGCAAATGAAGCTATTACCACTAGAAATGATGTAATTACACTGGCCGCCCCTGGAAGGAAGTGGTACATTTGTGGTGTAAACGACCATTGTGCCAACTATGGACAGAAGCTTGTCATCACTATATTGGAAGAGTCGGCGTCTCCTGCACCGACCCCCTCCAACCCCACAATACTAGCACCCAACTTTGCTCATGGGATCTCTGGGTCCAGTTATCAACTTCTGGTGGCAACCATGGTTGCTCTTGCCTTCCTAGCTGTTTGATAATCTGTTTTTTTTCCAGGAGTACCTTTGATCATCTAGTTTTCAAGAACTTTCTTCTGGTTTATGGTTTTTTTATTCAATTATTTTTTATATGATTGAAAGAAAATGGTATCTTCGAAATATGAAAGATGGAAAAGAGAAATGAGGATGAATATCTGTTGTGACAGTCTGACAATTTTTATTTTTATTTTTGAAGTTTATTGATGTTTTTATACCTTGCTGTTTTATTTTTATTTAATCAATATAATATAAAGTTAATGTAGCAGTATGAAGAAATAATGTGAGCCTATATATATAAGCCTTTAGATTATTGAAGAATGATGAGTTATACTTTCATAGACCACTCGAAGAATGGGAGGGTATTTTTAATTTGCTTTCCACTTATAGAGACTTATGCTTTGTTTGGATTATGAAAATAATTAGAAAAGAATTTTTATTTTTATTTTTTTTAAAAAAATGAAGAAATCTCACATTCCTTTATTAGGTTTAATGTAAGAAAATTAGAAGGAAAATCAAATTCAATAAAATTTATTTGGTTTTAAATCCTTCACTATCAGATGAACTTTCTCCCCTAGTTTGGTGTGATAACAAAAGTGCAGCTGCCCTAGATGCCAATCCGATCTTCCATGCCCGCTCAAAACACATTGATATAGATCTTCATTTTATTCTTGATAAAGTCCTTCATAAAACCCTTAATATGTATATTCCCTCATCTGGTCAAGTTGTCGATATCTTCACCGAGCATCTTCCAAGCTTACAGTTCTCCACCTTTTATATCAAACTCTCCATTGTCCCATGCCCTATAACTGAACAACATGACACTACTAGGAGTAGTAACTGAACCTTAAGACTTGCAACAACAAGAACAGACTACCAAAAGCAGCAATCGCACCTCAAGACCTGCAATAATATGAACAGACTATTGTTAATGATTAGTTAGACTGTTATCAAGAACTGCTAAAGCAACAACTGCAGTTAGAAGGACTTATATATATATATATATATATATATGTAGTAGGCTTCAGAACAAAGTAATCAATAATAAATATCCCTATGATTGTTTTTTTGCTAAAACAAAAAAAAAATCATTCCTTGGTAATAGTGGCAATGATTGTCGAGGGTGGCCCTAGAGGTGGACGGAGGAGTCTCTCTTTGTTATCTCATTCTTCTTCTTGCAAATCCCTTCTTATTCATGAACTCCTTTAACTTCCCACTTTTTACAAACTCTTTTATATGTCGTTTTGGACTTCAATACTTGTCAGTCCGATTCCCTCGATCCTCATCGTAATCGCAATACTTATGAGGCTTGCACTCCCCCACTATGACCGAAAAGGGTTTGGATGGTCAAAATCCATTCAGTGACTTAATCTCTTAGAGGATGTGTTAGTAGGACACTTTTTGCAGCATATAGTTTGTTTGGAACAATTTTCTAGATGAAGGTTAATATTTTCTCTACATCGCTTTTTCTCTTCCCTTTCAATTTGAGAGACATCTTTCCTATTATTTCCCGACTAGTTACGAATTTAACCGAATGATGCTTCAAAAAGGAGGGCACCATAGGAGGTAACTTTCTTTATCACTGAGACTTCAGGTCTTCTCTGGCATGGTCTGTTTCCTTGCTTTAGCAAATAATCCCTATATGGTTGTCCGTGTTGAATTAGAGAGTGAGTTAATGAGGTTTGAACCCTTTGGAAGTCCTTTGAAAGCCATCATCACTGCTTGCGTGGTGCATCACCAAACTTGAGATATTTCAATGTTAAATCACTGCAAATATGCATGCCTTTATTAACTTTCCTACACCTTTTGCTTCCAACCCCTTTTCCTATCAAATAGAGTGAATATAGTATGCTATAAACACAACTTCCAAAGCTCAAGATTAATTCGGACAAGCGTTGATAGAACCATAATAATGTTGGTACCTTCAGACATAAGGGGAAGACTTTGCATAATAAGTGGTTATGTACCATCATTTGGGATAAATGCATTAGATACTTGTGGGGATCACTAGTACTGCTAAACATGTTGAACTTCGAGAGAACAAACTCATTGTCGTAGCCTCCTAATGGAGAATGTCATGAGTAAATGGTGTTAAGACAATCTCTCACAAGACATGAAGACGATGAGCTCTACATTACTTTCTTGTACAATAGTGGAGTCTTATTTGGTCCACCCAGTTGCCTATTAAGGCCTTCCTCTAAGACAACAAGGTCATGCCCTCAGATAATGTTTTGATCACTTAGAATCAACAAATCCCTTTCTTGATCATTTTCTACGTTATGTTACTTTTTTTTTTTTTTTTTTTGCATGCAACCCTTTGAATTTCACATTTTCTTGAGCTAACACCCTTGTTTCTTTTCACTAGCTCCTCTATTCTTGGCAAGGTTTCCTTGTTTTCTTTCCTCATCCTCTTTTCCATTGTGGTTATCTACTCTTAGAGTTGTAGGAAAGTTGAAAGGTCCTCATGCAGTCACTTGCCACTTGAGTAAGTTTGCATTATGACTATCGTTTAAGTTTTTCTACCAATTCCCATAGACAACATCAATGTGTTTCACCCTCTTTAAAATGTAGCAACTCATCCTTGAATATGACCTATCTTTGTGATATAGAAGAAGATAGAGTGGGGATTTGATTGACCCTCTTTGATGGTTAGGTCAGTCCTCGATCATTAATAAAAGGGCAAACAAATAGGAATAGAGTATATGAGGGAATAAAGACTAGGATAGTTTATGTGTACCCTATCCTGCTCTAGCCTTAGGGTTTTATACTACCTTAGTTTAGCCATTAATTTTAAAAAGTGTTATGATAAAACCCTTAAAAACATGACATGATGTAATAATAATAATAATAATATATTTATTATCCATTGATAAGATTCCAATTTCCTCAATTTATCTGTCCTATCAATGCATAATACTATTAGAGCATTTAAGTCTGATATCTTTTGCATTGTACATGACTTAGGTGTATTAGAAGTTGTACAGGAGATCCAAGTCATAAGTTTTTTGTAAGTATTTAATTTGTCATAGCTAATTCATGAATTTAGACAATTTATTTGAGGTTGTAATGCACTACCTCCTCATTAAGAGGATAACTTGTCTTGGTTATCGAGATGAGTTTCCTATGGTGAGTGCACTAGTGTGTATGGTAAGTTATGACATTAACTATCAAGTAGTTATGGGCTCTTAACCTTGAGAGGACACTAAGTTTGTGCTAAAGTCATCAATGACTTTGACTTATAGGTAAGACCTTAAGGTGGTCAAATATTTCTCATGAATTAGGTCATTGTTAATGAAGATTGATGGCAAAAGGTATAGTCAAGATAGGCACTATGACATCTCATGGGTTTGAGAAAACATGTCCCTTTGGGTGATCCTAAGGACTTGTGATCAAGAAATATATAGTTGTAGTAATTCCTCAATTGGAATTTGATATATGTTCTTTGTGAGTTAGAGTATGTTAGTTGATAACATAATAAGAAGATTTAAGAGTACTTAAAGATTGTAAAGACAATTTTGAGAGATTGATAGCATATAGGTTTAGATCATACACACCAATTCATGGGGAGCCTACATATGGTCAATAGTAGATCACATACCTGAATTCTTGTATCTTATTATAATATCATAAGATACTAGAGTGCAGTTGACTCTCTATAGTGAGATTTTGAGTTAACTTCAAATTTGGATTCTAAGGAAGCTAATAATTTTTCTATGGGTCCTAGTAGTCTTTGCTCAAACTCGTATTTCTTGATAACATGTTTACTGAGGGTTATTTGGATTCTTTATTCATATGTGTATATAAGAGCCTTTTAGTTAACATGAAAGGTAGCACAAGTGCTTGTGAATGGTCTCGATGGATTGGGTTAATTGATTAATTGGAGCTTAATAGGGTTAATTAATCAATTAGGTACTTAATAGATTAAGTACCTAAGCCCAAGACGGGCTCAAGTCATTTAAGCTCACTAGAAGCTCTCTTAGGGGTTTAGGGTTTTACTCTTACCATTACTGTCTTCTTATTCACTTTAGAGAGGAGAGCCTTAGGCTTTGCTTGATAACTATTTTTAAAAATAATTTTCTATTCTTTAGGCAAAAAAAAAAGGAAAATATGTTTGAAAACCAAAAAACATAAAATATGTATTTTTAGAGATCATCTTTTAGTTATTTTCAATTGTTTTCTGAGGGTTATTTTAAAAAGTAATTATACAAATATGAAGAATGATTTAAATTAAAATACTATGGATAAAAGTTAATTTCAAGATATAGAAAATATGTTAATAACATTTCAAGATCCAAAACAAATTTTTGTACTACAAAATATCAATGAATAATTTTTAAAAATTATTCTAAAAATTGTTTTTTAGAACTATTTTGAAAACATTTCCCCAACAGAGCCTTAGCCACCACCCCTCTATGAGGCTACTACCACCTCAAGTGCCAGGAACCAGGGAAAAGCTAGCAATCAAGTGGAAGATCTCTCAGTTTATGAGATTCTTCATTGATTGGAAATGATTCGGGAACATCCATATCTCAATTAATGCACTATGAAGTTATTGATCTAAGGTTTTACTATGCATATGCTTCCGCTTGTAAGATTTAGAGTCTTACGATGTTTTTGCATACACCCTATTGCCCAGGGAAGGGAATGGAGATATCTAGGCAACCCAAACAAAAAGTTTGATTATATCAGTTGTTGAATAGCTTTTCTGTAACATGCGTGATCTAACCATGACATGTTTTTAAGAATAAAACGCATATCTGAGTTATGGATCTTACCACTGGAAATGATGTGATTACACTGGCCACCCCTGGAAGGAAGTGGTATATTTGTGGTGTGAACGACCATTGTGCCAACTATGGACAGAAGCTTGCCATCACTGTGCTGGAAGCGTGGGTGTCTCCTGCATCAGCCCCCTCCACCCCCGCAGCATCAGCTCCCTCCACCCCTGCAACGCCAGCCCCCTCCACCCCCGCAGCACCAGCCCCCTCCACCCCCGCAGCACCAGCACCCAGTTCTGCTTATGGGATCTCGGTGTCTGGGTATCAGCTGCTAATGGCAGCCATGGTTGCTGTTGCTTTCCTAGTTGTTTGATCTGCTTTTTCTCCGGGAGTACCTTTGATCTAGTTTTCAAGAGATTTCTTTGTTTCATTGTTCTTTTATTCAATTATTTTTTCGACTGAAAAATGCGATGTGAGATGAAGTTTGAGTGGAAATGAAACATATAATTTTTTTTGTTTCTATCATTCTAATTTAATTCTTTGATTTTTCTTTTCATTCTTTTTATCTAATTTAATTCTTTGACTTTTCACACTATCTTTATAATAATTTATAAGGCATGCTTATTTGTTTGCGATTTTTTTCCTTCATATTTACTGCAAAGAGCATCAGAATTGGACATGTGTCTGCACTTCTTTACTGAACTTTCGAATCAGTACATACTTTCCTTATGTTCCCTTTGAAATATTAAATGGTACAAACTTTTGCATGTTGGTCACAAAACATAGTGCAGGTTGCTGTGTATGCCCATTTGAGTCTCAACATTCTGCACATCTCCTTATCTTCTTTTAATGCTAGAACCACTCCACAAACATCCATCAATTGGGTAATAGAATCATCTTTGTGCACTGTCATTTTTTAGTGTGATCTGCTATCTTCTTTCTGTTACTTGTTTCCAGATTGATGCCACTTGTATGTGATTGAAGGAGACTTGAACGAGCATGACAGAATTGTTGGTGAACTGTGTGCGCGAGACAATGAGGGACTATCTGAATTTGATTGATTTAGGTCTCAAAAATAAGCATGCAAGAAGGTATGACATGGTAGTGGCACCTAAATTTTTTTTGCTAATTCTTGGTTTTACATTACCAAGTTGTAATTGAAATGATAAACATTTCATTCTTATTTTACCATCTGGTTTGTATGGAAGAGATTGATGCTCATCACTTAGAGAGAAAGGATTTGGTGAAAATGACAACACTGACTTAAGTTTGTTATTGATTTTGATATATATAACTATTACTTATTGATTTTGATATATATAGCTACTACAAGAAGGATTAGTTAGTTACTTATAGTCTAAGCTGGCATAACAACCTCTTAACAAACTTCCTAATAGGTAAATAAGCTTAATTGAATTGTATCACTAATATACCCCTGATGGCAATAAGTGAAAGCATGTTACACAGAAAAAGAAAACAAGAAATAGACAAAGGCTTAGAAAAGACATTAGTTGTTTGCTCTTTATATGGAATATAACAAACATCCACTTCATTATTGAGCACTTTCTCAAGCACGAATTGAATATCAATCTTGATATGTTTAGTTTTGGCATGAAAAATAGGATTTGAAGTAACACAATAACACCAATGTTATCACACCACCACATGAGGGTTTTTCAAGAGAAAGACCCAACTCATGAAATAGAGATTGAATCCAAATCAATTTTGTAGTGGTAGAAGATGAAGCACAATATAGGAACAAAGACTTTTTTTTATTGAAGAATTGACTGACACGCTTTGACAACTAGATTGAGAAACACTAGGCTCTTGTAGCAGAGAAAGCAAGGCCTTGAACTTAGAAGATGACTTGGACTATGAAGATTGTGATTGTGTGAGATCAAGTTGATAGAAACCATTCCTAAGAGCTCGTTCCACCATAATATTCTTTGAAGCTTTGTCCTTGCTTAGACAATAGTCATGAAAAAATTCAATTAAAACATTATTATATTTTGTAAATTGAGAAATACTGAAAAAGATTTTTGGTTATGTGTGGAACATGTAAGATGTTATTAAGGAGAAGAGGTTTAGAAGAATTTTTGTAAGGTAAAAAGGAATTTCCAAAATGAGAAATAGCAAGTTTAGAACCATTACCAACCATAAACTTCTCATCGCCCATGTAATCTACCTTGATAGTTAGATTATTCATATCAACAGTGATGTGGTTTGTCGCGCTACTATCGACATACCACTTGTGATCTGCAAATTTAGAGGTGAAAGCAATATTTGCCTTATAACTAGTCAAATCAACACTTGAAAAGCTAATATCAAACCTTTTGTAACATTTAGCAACCACATGACCAATCTTGCCACAAATTTGATAGATTGGCTTGTTGCCATGACTAGAACCACCATTGTCAAGGCCATGATGGCCATAGAAATGAGAGTTACCACCATGATTGGCATTACTTAATCCAACAAGAAAAGATCTGCGATAAGCAACATTAGTAGAGGGAGAATTTTGCAAATCAGTTGGCAAAAAGACCAATTGATGTTGAATCATCATTTCATGAGTCTATATGACAAATTGAACCACTTGAAGAGTGAGAGCATCATTTCCTGAAGTAAGATTAACAATGATTGACTCATATTCAGGATAAAATCCAATAAGAATATAAAGAAAAAGATCTTTATCAATAATGACCTGACCAATAGAGTTAAGATTGTCAGTCAAACCTCACATCTTAAGAATATACTCCTCTACACTAAGAGCTCATTTCTTCAATGTCTATAGCATCATACAAAGCTGCATCACTTTGTCTTTCAATTGAGACCAAAAAAGTTATTCACATGTGGACCAAAGTTCAATAGTAGTAGCACAATGATTGACATGATTGAGCATTGATTCGCTCATCAATAAAAGAATCTAGCTTAGAAGAAACTGATCATGCCACATTCAAATTAGGAAATCAGGATTTTAAACCTTAGTTGGTGGAGAACTAGGACTGTTACAAGGAACTTTGACAAATTGAGGCAGAATTAGAACAGATCCAAACAGAAAGCCTTCAAATCCTTAAGCTTGTATAGTTGAAAGCACTTGAGCTCGCCATTAGTAGCACTTATTGTGATCCAACCAAAGAGAAAAAACATTGAAATTTGGAACAAAAGAGGCAAAAGGCAAATTAGGAGCACCAAAGGAAGTAGAAGAGGTCAAAGACATGTTTCTAGAGAAAAATTTTGAGACAAAAATGGAAGAATTTAGAAAGAGAAAGGAGAGAGAGAGAGAGATAGAAGAATTCTCAAATGCAAACTTGCTCTGATACCAACTTAGAGAGAGAAAAGATTTGGTGAGAATGACGACACTCACTTAAGTCTATTATTGATTATGATATATATAGCTATTACAAGAGGGTTCAGTTAATTACTTATAGTTTGAGCTAGCATAACAAACTTCCTAACAAATACAAGCTTAATTTAATTATATCACTAATATCATCAAATGTTTTTGTACATGTTTACAAGAATGGAAAAGATTGTTAAAATATTGACTAAAGAAATACAAGTTGTATTCTTATTAGGCCACTCTTCTAATCAAGCTCACCAAGAAATCCTTATAGTTTCCAAGAGCTACATCTTCAATCTTCTGGGTTAAAGGAACTTTATATTGCTTATTAAATTCTTCTATGATTTCCTTCATATCAACATTGCTCCGTGTCACTATTACTCGAGTTAGGGCTTCTTTGGTATTCTCGTCTGCATCATCTTTGAATGCATCATTTAAGACCTAAAAGAATTGAAACAATCAATCCAATACATGATTCTACAAACAAATATAAGATCATTTCTAAGATGTTGTTCGTGATGAATTAATCTTACCTTATTGAAATATGCTTGAGGATTGCATAGGCACTAAAGTGTCTCCTTCAAACTCATTAGAGTGTCAAGATCCTAAGCAGATTAATG
This sequence comes from Vitis riparia, assembly GCF_004353265.1. Taxonomy (NCBI): domain Eukaryota; kingdom Viridiplantae; phylum Streptophyta; class Magnoliopsida; order Vitales; family Vitaceae; genus Vitis; species Vitis riparia. The sequence goes on along the minus strand of NC_048443.1, from coordinate 21,128,813 downwards.
AGAATCATACTAAATTGGTAATTTAAGATGATAAGAAAAGTAAATCAAAGAAACCCTTCATGTGATTTTTCATTGTTTTTCCTACTTAATTCGTTCATTTTTTTATAACAAGGAAAAAGAAATAAAATATGAAAATATTAAATTGTTTTCCTTGCTACATTTCATTTTTTTTATATTTATAATTTGGTAGGTATGTTATACTCCTTCCCCAAAGATTTAGACTTAGTAACTAGAGCTCTCTTGGTAAAAATCTTGGCTCTTACTCACCATGGTTTTTAAAACAGATGACATAATTAAGAAAAGTCTACTATATAAAAAACACCTAAAACTTCTTTTCTAACTAATATGGAATATCATATTACAATTTCAATTTTATTATTATATATCTACTAAGGGGTTTACTTATCATTGTTATTCCTTCAAACAACTATGCTACCTTCCTTTTTTTTCTTTATTTAAAATTTATTTTAATAACAACTGCTATTGAATTAAAGTTTAAAGATGAAAAATAAAGGTATATTACACATTTATTATAATATCATTCTCGTTCCTTACCTCATCTATATTTTTGCCATAAATCTCCTTATAGTACTTGACCATTGCCTTGAGATGGAGCTTGCTCCTTGTTGTTAGAATCCTCACTATCCCATCATCTTCAATTGGGTTCTTCTTATCAACATTCTTAACCGCAATTGCAAGTGTCATGGCCTCTGATCTAGCAGTCCCCTCATTAACTCGCGACCCTTCATATCTATATGAACTCACAAGGGCTACTAAGAGCTATCAATGTAGGAAAAAAAAATTTCGTTATACCATAATTTACATTAATTATGGAAGTATTTAACCTTTATTAAATACCTTTAAAATGAAATATGTCAAACAGGGCCTTAATCTATCATAAACAAGTTAGATTTGTGTTCTTTTGCCCTTGTACTAATTCAAATTGGGTCAAACATAAGATGAGGCTTGAGAGGGAAGAACTTTGGTGTTAGCCAACTATATTGTCATGCGTTTGAGGCTTAATTTTTAGGTTATCAACAAAAGAACCATGCATATTATGGCACAATGATTGGGTCACATTGCTTGGGCTAGCCCAATCTTGAAACATATGAGCTGGCCTAGTTTGAGCACAAAGTGGGCTGTTGTCATCATATAAAAATCAATCCCACAAACCATAATAAAGGCTTTTAATTTTATAAAAATATTATAATATATTTTTAATCATATAAATAAAACCGTTAAGAGGAGTATTTGAAAATTTTAATATTTTACAAGAAGTAATAAAACTATTATGAAATGGATTATCAAAAATATTATAAAGTATAACAATTGTGTGATAAAATTGTTATTTTTCATATAAAAACTATGCTCATGCTTTAAATATCATTCATTTGATGTGATAACCTGACTGAAGTGGCACTAACCTTGCGTTCGATGCCTTCAAGTCGGGAAACAACATCCTCGATCGATTGGTTGAAGAGGGATTGATAAGCTTTCCTAGCTCCAAGCAGCTCTTCTGATGATCTTGTGCATGCAATCTCAATGAGCAAGCCATATGCTTGAGGACCCTTAGTAATAGCCTCATGCACCAAACGAGCATCCCTTTCCCAAGGATGCATGATCCATTGCACCACAATATCCTGACCATAAAAAAATTCAAAAGAGTCATAAGATTGCAAAAAATTCAACCATTCATAACTAACATATTATCACATCCTAATATATGTGCCTTGGCAAAATATAATACAATACTCTTAGGAAAATACTAAGATACTAAATTAATGCCTCTAAAACTTTGAATTTCGGTTTCTAGAAATATACGATGATGTCAAAATAGTAAAAAAAAACTCCACAGAAACTGAGAACTCTGATCAGTTTATTGTTCTCTACATCCATTTATATATATATATATATATATATATCCTATACACGGAGTCTAAATTCCTAAATTGTATATGGTAACATTAACAAATACATGGTAAGCCAATTTGTCAATCTTTTCCTATATGTACAGCCAATTTGATTCCTAATTTGTATATGGTAACATTAACATTTCCTATAAGTACAACCAATTTCATTCCTAATTTGTATATGGTAACATTAACAGATGAAATTTGGATCATTGAATAAAAGTACAAATATAAAGAAAGAATCATGGTATAAAAACAAATTAAATTAAGGCATAAGGGAACAAAATTAAGGTATAAACAAAAGAGACCAAAGTATAATGGGATAGAACCAATATACAGAGTAATGAGACCTCGAAATGTGATACAAATGAATGAGCTTGGAATACAAAATAATGAGACTTGAATTACATATGTGACACCATTTATTGGTGGTGCCTTTTGAATGGGTTCCACAAAAAGTATATTTGGATATTGTACTAAAATGTGTCATTGTGTCAATTAAAAGCACTTAAAAAATAAGTCGATCTAAAAATAAGTCAATCCGATTGATCCATGAGTATAGATTGGGCATGAGACGATGATATGAAAGGGTAAGTGTTAGCAAACAATAACAAGTTTATGAAAAGAAAATTTTATTTCATTTCATTTTTCATTATTTGAAGTAATGGTACTATATCATATATATATATTAGAATTTTCTCATATTATATAGTGCAATTTTTTAATACAGAAAAGTATTTATAGGCTATATCTAATAACAAAATACATTAAAACTAGGTTAAAAAGAGAACATTTTTCAACCATTTTCCATGTGATATCCATGATTATGACTTTCAGCTAATATTTCTATTACAAGAGGAAGAACATGAGTACCTTAAACCACAGAAATTCTTTCGTTAAGCATGCAATATGGTGATCATCCCACCTCTCAAAAAGACGTTCATCCTCCAAGAAGAATTTAGGAGTTCTCTTTCTAAAGGATTCCAAGTGCTCCGAATGCCACTTTCCTAGGATCGATACCATGGAATCCTCATCAACTCCAAATCCTAAAAAATACAAATTAAGGTTGCTTCAAATAGATGGACTACATATAATTCTTGGTAAGTCTATATAAAATAAAGCAAATAGAAAATAACAAAAGCCTAAAAAAGTTGAATTTCACAATTTAAGACTATTATACCATAATTTAGAGTGTGATAGGTTGTGATTTTAAAAAGTATTTTTAATATTTTTAACATTTGAAAATTTTTATCTTTCGAATATTAAAAATGTTAGAAACACTTCTTAAAATCACTATCAGATACATTCTTAAAGTTCATTTGGTTGTAATTCTAAAAAATGTTTATAACATTTCTAACGTTTGAAAATTTTTATCATTCAAGTACTAAAACAACGAAAAACATTTCTTAAAATAATTTCTAAACACATTCTTAGTGTCCAACTAAAATAAACAAAATTAAATAAAAAAATGATAAGAAAAATATAAGGGGCAAACCTGAGAAAGCCTTGGTGAGAGCTTCAAAGTCATTTAGAGGATCCATTTTGGTTGTTTTTCTTTTCCCGAGTCACGCAATAAGATGAAAGGCTTCTCATTCATACATGAATATGAGATGATGATTTAGTAAGCGATCCATCCGAGGGGATGGATGCAGTAGAATAAAATGTACACAAAAAATGGAATGACTTGTGGGAAGAGGAAAGGCATTTGTCCTCAAAGGACTGCATGTCAATATCATGGAGTCCTTTCACTGATAATGAGATTCCGACTATAGTGTTTGAATTTTGCTTTTAAGACTTGATTTTCTGATCAAGACTTTGACCTAGGTTTGGGTGATTTTAGTTCATGGAATAATGATTTTGAACAATTTGAATATGTTTTGATCTAATAATAATGAATTTATAGTTGGGCTTGGGCTTGGGCTGAGCTCCTATATCTCTTGTGGGCCGGCATGGGAATTGAATACTAGTACTGGTACAGTGTTGGTCAAAGCTGCTTTAGAATTTTGTCGTGAAAAGATTCATGGAAACTTAGCCACTCATCACGGTGCTTAATGTTCATGTGCCTCTTCTATGGGGGTCAAATTATGATGAATGTATTGTGTGATCAAGTCCTTATGTATATACATGATCCTACATACAAAAATAAAAAATAAAAAATGATAGTGATTCTAGGAAACGTTTTTAACCTTTCTAACTCTTGAATTTTTTTGTCATTTAAGTATTAAAAATACTAAAAATGTTTTCTAAAATCACTCACAGACGCATTCTTAGACTCCATTTGATAGTGTTTTCGAAAAACACTTTCAACCTGAAAGGTATTTTTGAAGAAAAATAATTTTTTTCATAAAATTTAAGAAACACTTTTAAAAACCACTTATAATATTAAAAAATAATTGACAGTGTTTTTTAAAGAAACATTTGATAAATGATTCTCTTTAAAAAAATTTTAGAAAAAATAACATTTTCACTAAAAAAAAAAAAAAAAATTGTGTAAAAACACTATCAAATAAACTCTTGAACCCATTTGATAGTACTTTTAGGCGAAGTGTTTTTATTGAAAATGTTTTCTCTATAATATTTCTGTGAAAAACTATCTTATGAGATTCTGAAAAAAATGATTTTAATATTGTTTTTGACAATATGTTGCATAAGTATAAAAATATTTTAATATTAATAAATTATAAAAAAGGACATATAATTTAATTACAAAAAGTAAATATTATAATAAATCCAAAACTTTTCATTGTAAAAGAATGTATAAACATTTATATTGTTAAAAAAACTAAAAATAATAATTTTTATAATTACAAGAAAATTTTGAAAAATATATATTTTTAAATGGATTAATAAATAAACATCAATCATAATATAACAAAAAAATTAACTAAAAAATGAAACAAGTTATTTGATTATATATTAAATTAAAAATAATAAATTTTTATTACAAAATGATGGGTGGTAGCTACTTAAGATTCAAAAGTTTTCTTAAATTGTATTTGCTTAAATTAAAAGAGTCAAATATTAATTCTTACCCCGTTGTATTCCTATGTGGAGTGGAGAGTTTGGTAATAAAATATGGTTAAAATTATACCTTCTATGATGCCCACATAATGTCCATTATAAGCATATGCGAGTTTTTTCCCTTTTGTGAGGTAGGAATGCCTAAAAGCATTAATTTCCAATATATATTTGCAATGTACACATTATTCACTTTATAAAACTTGTCCATCTAGAACGGAGAGTACTTTGGAGCAAAGTTCAACAATGTTCAACGAGAGTGATAAAAGCCTTCGACTGCAGAGTCTCCATTCGGATGGAGAGGGAATGAGGAAGAGAATAGTGAAAGGGAAATGGAGGGTATCAAAAAACACTAGGGGCTATTTCAGAAATATTTGTAAGCTTTTAAAGTGATTTTTTAAAAAAACACTTCCTAAGCGCTTCTCTAAAAATCGCTTCAAGTATTTTTCTAAATTTTTAAAAGTTTTTTTTTTTTAAATATTGTCAAATACCAATTTTTTTTTACCTTAAAAATGCTTTTAAATATTTTTAGGACTAGAAACACTTTTAAGAAGCATTACCAAATGGGCTTTTAATTATTTTTTACATAAAAGTTTAAGACATATTTGGATGTATAGTATTGTTAGACACCTTAAGAGCTATGTGAAGATATAGGGTCTGGTCTAATATTAAAAGCTTCAAAAAGCATCCATTCCTAAAATTCAAAACCCTTTTCATGATCCCCTCATTTTTTAAGCTCTTAAATTTATTTAAAAAAAATGGTAAAGATCCTATATCTTCATTTCTAATATTATCGGAAATGATTATTTTTTTTATTATTCTAAAATTATAATTTTTAGAAAAAAAAATTATTAGAGTTATGAAAAGATTAAGAAAAAGGAAATGAAAGAAGAAGTGGGATGATGATCTAAATTCATTTGTAAAAGAATTTCAATCTTTTCACAAGTACTTTTATCTTTAAAAAAACCTATAATTCTAATGGATATATAGAAAGTTTATCCTTGAAAAATCATAATTCTAATGGATATATAGAAAGTTTGGTAGATGCAAATATAATTTCTCTTTTAACACTTCGAAACAATCCAATAAATTGGTGCTAGCCTACTAAGCCTTGAGGCCCAAAAGAGAGCGGGCTTGAACAGTGAAGGGATACTGCCCAGCCCGTGTAATTACATGGTCATACTATTTGGGTCAGCCTAGTCTTGAGAACTATGGACCATCTTGGTTTTGGCTCACTAAGGTATCTCTTAGGCAAGCTCAACATGCTTGATGCACTTCTCTTCTTGGAATAAGCCCAGAGTTGGGACGACCCAATCTTTGACAAAAGCCCATGTAGGAGCAACTAGGCTTTAGGCAATTACATTTAGGGTTACTCAAGTGTACTAATGCATGTGGCAATTTTGACACAGCCTAACATGAGTGAGAAAAGACATAAATTTTAGTGGGTTCGGGTCACACATAATCACGTTTTTGTTATAATCATATCAACTCATATAACTCATTCAATTAGTCATGTTTATGATTTGTTTATGAGAAAAGACATTTATGATTGTTTAACCCAATTTATTAATTTTAAATATTTAAAAATTCTAAAAATTTAAAATACCTTTTAACTATGAATAATATCATATAGTTAAAAAAACTTAAAGAACTAAAGTATAATTTCATTAAAGATTAAAAATATTTTATAATTTAATAAATAAATAAAATTATAAAGAGTATATAATTAAATTTTTATGTTATAAATGTATTATAACTTAAAATAAATAATTAAATTAATTAAAAGTTAAAAAATTAAACTTATAAGTTAAGAACAACTAAAAAAAAAAAATTTAATTAATATTCTTTTAAAATTAAAATTTTAAAAAGGTTAATTAAAATACAATCATATTAATGAGTTTAGTGAATTAAAATTATATTAATCAGTTTAACAGGTTATAATCATGTTAATAGCCAGGTTTCATAAGAATTAGTCTCACCCATTTACTTTGAAATTCTCCGATAACATGCAGTACAATTTGATTTGGGAAAAAAAAAAAAAAACAAACAAACATATCATTGTATGATAAGAGTATTATTTTCCATGCAAAAATTATGCTCATATACTTTGAATGTCTTCTAAGTGGCACTATCTCTTCCATTTGATGTCTTAAATTTGGAAGTCAACATTCTCAATTGATACGTCAAAGAGAGATTGACAAGCTTTTCTAGGCTTTGTACATGTGATTCCGATGAGGAAGCCGTATGATTGTCAATCCATACATGGTCACAACTTCTTAGCTTGTCAAATGAGCATCCCTTTCCCAAGTATGCGTGGTCCATTGCAGCAAAGCATTCTAACCATGACAAAACTCAAATCTACCACAAGATCGCATTGACATCTTGTCACATCCTAATATGAATGTCATTTTTTTTTAGAAGAGTTGTGCAATTCTCTCACTAAAGAAGTATAAATACTCTGAATCCCATTTTCCAAATATCATTGTCATCCATTTCTCATCAACTTCAAATCCTATAAAAGCAAATTAAAGGGGTTTCAATATCTAAAAATAATAATTAATATAGGAATTAAATTAACTATGATTGGGTCGAGAACTTTCTCTTTGTTGCTGCTTATGATGAAAGCTATTAGAGAATTGCAAAATGAGGGGAACGAGGAGATCTATGACATGCCAAAACCTAGAGGTGGGCACTTGTAGGAATCTTCTCTGCATAAGCGTTGTGAGCAAAGAGGGTGTGGGGCCATTTTGAGAGAAAATAGAGGGAAACTCTATTGAAATTTTCCTAGTCAGACATTGTTTTAAGATTTAAGTTCAGTTAAACTTTCGTTATTAATTTCGTTTTTTTAGAGGATGTTTGGTAAATCAATTTGGTGAATTAATGATTTAATGACTTAATTTAAGTCATTAAATATATTTGGTAAAATAATTTAATATCAAAATTTAAAGTAAAAAATAATTTTAAGTATTAATTCAAAATAATGAATTTATTTTTAATCTCAAATCTCTTTTATAACATTTGTCCATATTTACTAAGAGTATATTTTACAATTATGGCTCTATATTTATAACTCATTTTTTATAGTAAATATTTTTATAGTTAATTTATATATGTACAATATTTTAAATATGAATGTTTAAAAAATAAATTTATTATTTAAAATTAGTAAAAATATAAATATTAATTAAAATTAATAAGGGTAAATATGTCAATTTGATGATTTAGAATCAATTTTAAATTAACTTTATCAAATAGCCTTAATACTTAATGTAAAAAATAAGTGATAAGTTTTAAATTAATAATTTATGAATAATTTAACTTAAAGTCAATTTAAGTCATTATTAAGTAATAAGTATTAAGTTTTTACCAAACACCCACTTACTAAGTTACTTCAATTAAAAGATATTGGAGTCATCATAATTTGTCTTCATTGGTTCTTGAAATCTAGTAAAAGAATGAGAGTAAGAATGGGAGAGGATGCATTGGGTAAGAATAAACATTGTAGAAGTTTGGTTACAATAGGAAACCAACGGAAGAGTAATGACTAGGGAAATGAAAGGGAATAAGATATAGGATTGATAATGCATGGGAAAATGGGTAAATAGTAGGGCTATTTACAAAAAAGTAGATTCTATTCTTTTCATTTTTTTTTTTTGAATTTATTATAACCATTTTTAAATTGGATTGCATATACTAAATGCATACCTAATTGTTAGGATTTTAGCTAGCTCAACCTCAAGTAATCATTGTGGAGAGAGGGGAAGGGTGAATGGGTGAAGGTCACTTTTAGCAAATTTAAGCTATGTAAGGCAAGTGACAATTATATGTAAATGTATAACAAATGTAATGAAAATTAATTGCATATAAAATAGAGAGAGTAAGGAAGAGAAATTATAGACGTTGGATTTTATGGTAGTTTAACGCAACCTAACTTATGTCCACTCTCCTCAAGCTCCTAATTGAGTGAGAGTTCCACTAATCTAAGACTTCCAACACAAGTATTCAAGATATATAATTGGATTTTTCAACTCTAATGGACACTACAAATTTCTTCAAGAGATGCCTCACTTTTGAATTCCTTAAGTGATATCCCATATTTGGCAAACACTAAGTGATACCTTATACTTCAATTTTTCTGTTAAGTGATTCCCCACACTTGAGCTTTCTTTGCAAAGGTTACAAATTGATAGGAAATATAATCTCACAAGATCATAGTACAAATTTAAGCTAAGCTCAAATAATATGAAGAAAAACTAGGATTGAGGTGCATTAAATGGATATACAAGTTTTGAAATAAGGTGCACTAAATGGATATGCAAGCTTTGAAATAAGATGCATTAAAAAAAAAACACTCCCCCAAGGCTTAAATATAATCAAGAAAGATTTTGAAATGTTAAACTCTCTTAAACAATGAAGAATGAAACCTTTTTATAAGTGAGGGAAGCCCAAACTAGCCATAGTGTAGACCCCCATTTGGGGCTCACATTCTTGCAGCCTATGTTTGCCAAGTGTCGCAATCTCATAGGGCCACGTGTCGATTCCTGGTTGGCTGCTGGGGAACACAATAGTGGATGGGAGATGCAATAGGAATGTGACACTTGTCAAAAGGAATCAAGGAGATCGTGTTTTCAGTTATAGGCAGCAGGTTTTTGTCTGAGAAAGGTTGGCTGGCAGCTGCAGAAACCGGGGTTGTTTTTAGAGAGGGGCGGCAGAGATCTTTTGAGAGGGAGAGCTGTTGGTTGGGTTTTTTTTGGAGGGAGGAGGTCCTGGGAGTTTAGGAGAAGGTATTCGTTTAGCTGTGAGAGAGAGATATTTTGTGTGAGCTTCAGAGAGGATTCCAGGAGTGCTGCCGTTAGAGATTTTGGGAGGTTTAGCTGGGAAAGGATGAGAGAGATTTCTTGAGGGAGGATGGGAGAGGAGAGTTTTGGAGTTGGAACTGAGGTAGAGAGATATTTTTCTGAGGATTCCATTGCTGTTGGAGAGGGTGTGCTATCTCTGCTGTGGAGATGAGGTTTTGAAGCTGTTTGGGCTACCATTTGAGGGAGATTTTGGGTTGAGCACTTACCCAAAAACAGAGCAGTGAGTTGTAGCCAGGTACGCCTAGCTGGAGAAGAAGCTTTCAGGTATGATTATCACTCTTTTACATCTCTTGTGAATATTTGAATACTCCTTGATCTGTTTGGGGTGGATATTGGAGGCCACCGGCTTGTTTGTTGAGAGATAATCTTGCCTTTATGTTTGTCATTAATGATTTTAACTTGCTTTGCCTCCATTTGTGATGATGAGATGCTTAAGATTCATGCCTGTGTCTACATTCGATGTGGCTTACTCACCTGCTCGGAAGATCCATGGATGATTCATGAAGTGGATTTTCTAAGATTTTCTTTATTTACTTGTTTTCTTTTATGCTCTGTTTCTCCATCTTCCTCTGTTTTCTGGTACTCATCCTTAGCATGCACCTGTTTTCTCATCCCGGCCTGAGGAAGCTATGTGAGGGCTCTCAGTGAGTTTTCTTAGTTCATTCAGACTCAAGATGATCTGGTTGTTGAGAATCTCCAACTTCTGGTTCGTTTGATGGCATTTGAACAATCAGCAGGGTTGACGTGACCGTTGTGGTATGGAAGAGCAGTTTGATGATAAGAGATGTAAGTTTTGTGGAAGAGATATCACTCGTCTGAGACAGGGAAATATATGCCAAGCAGGGAAGGTATCTAATGGATGCAACAAAGAGAGAGTAAACTGTGGGGATTAATCTGATAAGGACGAGAGATGATTGCTCAGAAATCATGAAGGAAGACAATGCCTGCAGGCCCCATGTGTTACTCAGTGACACATCCCAGGCGGGTGACCCCTCATGAACTCCTTGCTGAGCATGTAATTCTGATCATCATGGTTTTATTTTTCATCAAGCTGATTTTACTACCAGCTCACTAGTCTCATACCTACTTCCAACATCCCGTTTCATCACATTGTTACCCACATTTTTAAAGCCCACCATGCACCTACATCCCCATCTGTTATTTCATCATCTTATCCATTGTCATCTTTCCTAAGCCTCATTATAATAATACCATCTCATCACCTAACCCCTATGCTTATTTCTCTCTCTATGCATTCACGTTTTTTTCACCATCTTTCCTCCTTCCACCAACCCCATGCAAATCACAAACCACACATACCCGTTCATATCTTTCTCTTTCTACACCACACCCTACATCCATTTCCATTTTTTATATACCTTTCGAACTCTTTTCTCCCCACTGTCACATAACCATACTCGGCTACATCAACGTCCATTATCTCTCATGCATGTTCATTTCTCGAAAACCCATTAAACCCTTTAAACCCATATTTGTTTGACCATGTATGGCCATACAAGACGTTTCCACCAAGCTCATCATCCCTGAATATTCATACCCGTTTCCTGTAGTTGGGCACATGTCCCAATTCACGTGACTTCAATGGAGACTGTGTTGATGGAAGGTGTCATTGCTTTCTTGGATTTCATGGTCATGATTGCAGTGTATACGAACGGATGCTTGGGCATGATAACTGCCTACAGAAGGTCTAAGCCATATGCAGATCCTGATGCAAAGAAGATTGATGCTCAGGATGATGAGGAAGTGCTCAACAAGATGCCGAGAAATCTAAGAAGCAGCTACCAACCATGTCATTCAAGTTTGAAGAATCCCAGAGGCAGTTTCTGGAGCTGTTTGCTTCTGAGGAAGATCGAGTCATTGAGCTTCAAAGGATCTCACAAGAAAGGGATTGAGCACCTTGTCTTTGCTCTCTTTACTGTGCTTGAATCTGCAGGGGTAGAGTTAGGACAAAACTAACTAAAACCTATTATTGAGATAGGTTTGGCTAGAGAGCGTCTAACTGAAGCTATATTTATGATGTGGGAAAAGGATGCTGCCACAAAAGTTGCAAACTCAAATGAGACAAATGAAGAAATTGTCGATAACTCCGATGGTATTGAAAACTTAGCATTGCAAACGTCAGTGTGAAAGAAAAGACTTCATGCCCTACTAGTTCAGCCCATGATCAGAGGGTGTCCACATTTCAGAATTCCAAGAGAGGTTTGAGGGAGATTGTTGAACTGTATGGCTCCGAGGTATCTTTGAGTGGAGTTGAATAATATCTTAGATGCTCAGGTTTGCAATCCATCACTTCAACTTGCTTTAAAGCTGCAAGAATCACTGTTATACTGATTGATGATGGAATTGACTTTGACGAGAAGCAGGACACCCAGTAGCATAGGAGATTCGCACCCATTGTTGGTAGAATATTGAGAATTGAGCATCTTGCAGAAAAAATGCTTGATGAGGAGGCTTATAAGTCTATTGAGGAGACTGCTTTCGTTGTTGATTTAGTTAAGCCAGAAATGTCTGTGTCTGGAGAGGTGATTTGTGTTACTGATAGTGCTCCACTTGAGAATTCAGCGGCTGATTTTGTTAGCGACACTAATACAGCCATGAAAGGTTGACCAAGTCAAGAGATGGCACAAATGGTATGGCTATATTCAGGTTCGTACATCTCTTTGTTTTTGACTAATCTGGAAAAGTTGGAGTGGGGTCCATGTGTTTTGCCCCTTTGATCATTGGGAACGATGCCATTGAGGATGGGATTTGTCCTTATAGCTTTGATGTTACCTCGTCTTCATCCTCGTATACAATCTGGTTCGTAATGGATACGTACTTTCGTGCATTGAAGGATTCATTTAATGATTCCAACACCAGAAGTCCCATTCGCTGCTGACACACTTGCAGCCAGAATTCACTGTCTGGACTACTGCATAAAGGTTAAACCCCAGATCGCATCACATGCTCTTCGCTATTATCTTCTCTAAGTCTTCTTCTTCCTCGTCTGTGGCTGTTGATTCTGATTTTGATGCGGAGGTGTTTCGGCACAACTTGATGAGGAGTAAGAGTTATAATCAGAAAGGATTTGGACACAAAGATGAGACTCTAGAGCTCATGAATCGCGAGTGTACTAGCGACATCATAAAGACGATTCCACTGCTGATCATTCTGATTGTGAGAACAAGGCTGGAAGTTGTGATAACCAGAAGGGGTTAGGTAAGTTCTAATGAGAATGATGTGACGCGAGGGACCTTTCTTATGAAGCCTCATGATGATTCATTCCGGTTTGGAAGACCTGAGTGGCTTCTCTACCACAAACCAAATCACGTACCCAGCTGTATAGTGTTGTCATTGGCTCTCCAAGACGTCCAAGGGGATCCCTGCATCAGGAAAATTCCATCCTATTCAAATGAATGCTGCGAATGAAACTGCATCTGATCCGATACCCGGTATTCCTACTGCTGGAGTCAAGTCAGAGGTGGCTTCGAGTCCTCTATCAGTGGCATCCAATGGCCATTTTTCTTTTGCTCCAGAGATATCAGAAATGAGTGTGGATGCATCCACCCTTCACTCAACATTTACATCCGACGTGTCAAGTTCAGGAGGACTGCAGCTGGGGCCAGATGGTGGGACTGGAAATTCGAGGGAATCATTCTTGTCATTGGCTCATATTCCATGGAATGTTGAAGCCACTGCTGGGGCAATAAATGAGGGCATGGCTTTCCTGCTGACTGGTGGGCACTGGGAGTCTTGATCTATTTTATGCTACAAGTGAAATGCCATTTGGATCATGGAGAGAAAGTGAGCTTGATACATTTGCAAAGATTGCAAGGGGACAGCTAAACCGTCCGCGCCATCTTCAGTCCTGAAGCTGTTGCTCTCATAACAAAGTTACTTGAAGTTGATGAAAGCACAGGACTTGGAAGCCAAAATCCAGATTCTGTCAAAAGCCATAAGTGGTTTGATGGGATTGATTGGAAGAGGATGGCAGATTCTGTGGGAGCCACGTGTTGCATGTTCACCTAGTGCTGATTTTCTGAGCTCCATGTTTTGAAGGAAAACAACAGGTCAATGGTCAACATCGAGGTTTTCTCCTTTGCACGCCACTCAATCAGACAATTGCCATGTGCCACCTGGATGGAAATAATGACAACGCTGGAACATTCAAGTCGGAGAGTCAAAGGTTTCAGCTTCAGAGTTGTGACGGATTTGTTGTAAACCCATTGGTCGAGATTCCCAATGATTCAAGGAGGATTCCAGAAGGCTCTTCAGATAAAATCCCAAGGGAATGGCAGTTGTTATCACTCACCTCACAGGGTTGTATGAGTAGCATATCAAGTCTACGTGCAGAGCTTCATTATGCATGGCCATCCTGGGCATGTAATTGATGTCCACTTGTCGATGCTCCTTTCCTTCTTAGATTTCAAAAGTGATCTCCCCAAAAATCCAGTTTTCAAGCAGTTTTCCAAATTTTGGTTTTCAAATACTTTCGAATCTCTACAATTTTCCATCTTTAGAATTATTAGGTTCCAAAATCTCATTTTCCATAAATTTTGCTGCCACTTTTCTTCTTGGCAAGCCATTTTCACATTTCTTTTGTTTTTTTTTTAAATGTTTTAAAATAAGCAAGAATCAAATTTTGTAATTCCTAATGATGGAATTTACGGATTTGATTCATGCAAAATAAACGGGCTTTGGTGGGGGCCCTACATATGAGATTTCATGATTGATTGATTATTTGGTTGACTTGTTTGCCATGCATGACTAACTTATTTATGTTCCTTGACATGCGCATAAATTATATATATTCCTTGTTCACTAACCTTGCCTCATGATAGCGCATTTGTCACTGGAGATCTAGGTACGCATCCACTTCCACCTCGGTTATCCTCTATTATATATTATGATTCTCATACATGCATGATTGATGTGAGTATTCATTGATTTTATTCATCCATTGCCATGTCAGCTTCATTTTATTAGTAGAGACCCGACTTTAGGGACTTAGAGGGGTGCTATGGTCTTTACCGTACCTTCCCGATAAGTAACCTGACCCCCGAACCCGATCCGGTTTTTCACAAACCGCCTTTTCCAAAATAAGGAGTCACACTTAGGGTTTTTCTTTCTTATTTTGTTTACCCTTTAAAAATAAAACAAAAATAAGTGGCGACTCCAAGTCATTTTCAAATAATCAACAAATCATTTTTTCAAAATAAAAAGCGAGTTTCGCCATCGAGTGGAAAACGCATTGAGCGGAAATGCGGGGTCCACACATAGGCATAGTTTGGGGTTTGATTGGTTGAGCATCAACTTGACTAGTTCACTATTCTTTGTGCATTAATTGTGTAAGCAATTGACCATTGGGGTTCAAGACTTCAATCGAGCCTTGATCGAAACTCGACTAGTCTTGATTGGTCTCAACTTGTTGAACACTTGCTACTAGAAATCAAGGGTGCACAAAATGCCCCTCGATTGATAAAGTCCACTTGGCTCAACCAATTTCCTAGACCCTTAACATGTCGCATTGTGAAGTGCTCAAATAATCCGATTTTGAGGTTTGGAACCTCTAAAAACTTGTGTAAAACAACTTAAAACCTTTAAAGCAACTTTATAAAGAATTTGACTTAAGGTTTTGATTAAAAACATGAAATCATCCAAATAAAAAATATTTTAAGGCAATTTAACTCTTGGATGATTGTAGGTGCATCAATAAAAATACAACGTATAATCCTAATGTATCAACAACCTTACAAAGAGATCCTAAGGAATGGGTTTTCAGTGATTTCCTCTTTGAGGTCTTCATTTTCTTTATGAATTTCTTTTGACTTATTTTATCTTTATGATTACCACTTTATAACTCTTCTTGCCTAAACACATTTAAGATAAAATATTAGTTTCAAGCTTTATTTTCTTATCATTAAAATGGAGATTAACCAAATCTTGGTTTAACAATCTCCATTTTTTTTATGAAGACAAAATCAAGGTTAGCCCCTCCTTAATATATGATCCTTGATTTTTAGAAAATATTTAAGTTTAAAAACTTTGAGGAGTATATTAAAAATGTTAAAAATAAATAACTATATATACCCAAATATAAATAACATAAAGGGCAATTAAGAATATGACGAGATATAGACATTAAATATGATGCATGCATATTTGACCAATAATGCACATAACATCAATAACTAAGATTACGAAATACAAGATTGTCATTTTACTACAATGACAACCTAATATTGATATTTCATCGTAATTACATCCACTCATAACTGGGGGAAAAAATCAATCATAATACCAACTCTTAAAATTAGCAACCCTTAATTTTTTTTAATTATTAAGAGAAGACATTTTGCTCCTATTTCTCTCTATATGCTTGTGGGTGTTTGAAGCTATCTCGGATATATTTGTGGATAGTAGAGAAGAAATTTGTTAAGCAAAATACAAGGAAAGTAAAAACAACTATTGAAAAAGAGAGCTCCAAAAGTATTGTTTTTAATTAATACGATGTTAATTTTCCTTTTTTTAAAAAAAAAAATTTATGGCATAGAGTTTAGGTGTAAATAAAATATTTTGAATTAAATAGATTGCATTTTGTACCCTATCCAATTCTTGCCATGAGATATTGGTGGTATCTTTACCATGATGATCAATTATATAAGAGGGTTATTGCTTTAATATATACTATAGCACAATGAAATTGGACTTGAGAATAACCAATTTATTTAATTGTATAAATATATAGGTCCTCGGTACAAACAAATACGAGCATGATAAAAAGCAATAGAACTTTAGTACAAAGCTATAGGAATAATGGTTCAATTGTATTGGTCCAAATGCATAAAGAAATGGGTCCAAAATGAAAGGTAATAAGACCAAAGATACAAAGCAATGGGACCATAGTACAGGCTAATTGAACAAATGATTTATAATTCTATCATTGAGAGTGAAATTAGGGATAATAGAAGATGAGTGACTAATTTAAGGGTGGAATGATCAATTTCTAAATTGGAATGACTAATTTCATGAAGACAATTAATAATTATAGGAGCACAATGTGCCTCAACAAAGGGTGAAGGGAGGAGGCAATAGAGTTTTTCATGTACCCTCTCTTTCCATTGATGGTGGAGTGATTTTTCTCTCTAAATTAGTGAGTTTAATATCATTCAATAATGTAAATGTGGTACCTCTTGCATATAGTTGTTAAAAAATAATTTTTAAAAAAATTTAATGTTGTTATATAAGCTAGATGTTGAATTTAAAAATTAAGAACAAACCAGGGACATGGTAGGACAAATAAAAAAGGAGTCTTCACACTGAGTGATTTGTTAGGGAACATGGGAAATAAAGTTGAACCTTGAAACTCAAGTCACTTGCTTCACTATTAATAAAGAACTAATGGAGCTATTAATTGAAGATTTCCTTAACACATGAAAGCAAGATGCTTAGCTATTGTTGGTTCATTTTCAAGACTAAGACAAGGGTTGATTTTGGGAAACAACACATTAAAGGGTGTCTCCACAGTTCTAAAAATTCTACCTTTTAAGTCAGAAAGTTGAGCTTTCTTTGTTGGCCTGGAGGATAGAGCATTTTTAGATGGATACGATTAGATATTAATTTGGTGTTATAATTTTATGTATTTTTACTTCAATTAAAATAAAAATTGAAGTCGATATCATGATTTCCAAAGAACAATGTTGATATATATTATAAAAGTTCACACTAAACAAAGCATTTGCTTTCATAAATCAAGAAATGGTTTTTCCTAAAATCAATGTAGTTGGAAAGCATGATATTATCAGCTCAAATTCTATAAACTTAGAATTTTAGAAAATATGATTGTCCAATATGATATCATAGTCTCATTTGGTCAGAGATCATGTGTTCAAACATTACTACAAGGACATTTATGTGACTGTACTTAAGAGGTGCTAAAGACTATAATTTACATTATAAACGTAAATTATAAGCATCAAACTCCTTGAAGCAAATTATTCTTATTCAAAGAATTTTATATTCTTAGAGGTTATCTAATTTAGGTCTTACAAAGGATTGAAATTTCAGATTTTATTGGCGATATTTCATCGACATATCGGATATTGGGTGACCCCAAAACAATTTTGAGAACTGATTATCGAATGGGAGGAATTTCGGAAAAATGACAGAAATATCATTGAAATATCAGTGATATATCGGTTTGGAACCAATAAATCGAAGATTAAATTGGCCATGGAGCAACTCACGGAGCAACGGCAAGAAATGGAAAATTTTTCCAAAATTTTCGAGCATTTTTTTAAAAAAATTGAAAATTCATCTAATGATCATATTTGAATTTTTGACGATCCAATGGCCCAAATTTCACCTATGCTTTTGTAAAGGCATCCAATGGTTAGATTTGTGATCCAATGGTGGAAAATCAATATTGACTTGATCCAACCACTACAAAATGTTTCCAATGGTTATTTGAATATCTTATGGCCAAATTTGAACCAAATTTTGATCTAATGGTTAAAATTAATTTATAACGACTATTTAACCATCCAACGGCTAGTTTGACCAAAAAAATCCTATAAATACTCACAATCCACTCCATTTCATACATAAAAATTTGATTTTATTTTATTGCTCCAAATTTTTATTTTTTTGATCTCTACCAAAATTTTTAAATTTTGAAAATTTGGTGGTGAAGGGGATTAACTCCAATTCAATGCTAATTAAGGTATGTTTTACCTTTCATAAAATTTATTTTTATTATGCATAATTCAATTTTATTTTTTATGTATAGTTTAATTGATATTATCTAATTTTAAAATTTATCATATTAACATTAAATTTCATATGGAATGGAAATTGATTTGACAACTATGCACATTTAGTTTCATTTTTTAATAAGTTTAAAATTAAATTTAATTCATATGGAAATTTAATTGTAATGTTTATCTATTTCATGCATAATTCAATTTTAATTTCAATTTTTATTAGTAATGATTCTTATCAATTTCATGAATGTGGAAATTCTATTTAATTCAATTTAATGTAATTTAATTTAAATTTAATTCATGTGAAAATTTAATTAAAATGTTTACTGATCGCTCAGATTTTTGTTGTTTATTTGATCAAAACAAAATTTATAACCTAATTCACTATTCTATAGTAGCTTGTACCTGATCAAAAAGTGGTTTTAGTACAAACTACTATAGTATAGTGATTTTTAGGTATTGTCCACAAGGATGGATTATTCTTGGTAATTAAGGCTTGAATGAGATGATAAGAAATTATTGTGATCAAGTGAAATTGATTTGAAAATGCATGATAAAATTTCAAAATAACAATGATTTCAAATTGAGAGAAAAATGAAGTGTAAAATAGAAGAAAATAATAGGAGGTGAAATTCTCAGAGTTAGGATTTTTTAGAAAACAATTTCTATGGTGAATAGATGTTAAGATCTAATTTTCATCAAGTTAGATTGAAAACATAAATTTTCATCTAAACTGATTTTTTATTTAGCTTTAGGTCTAGATCTAATTATCTTCAAATTAGGTCATTTAATCCAAGAGATCAATTCAAATCATATATTCAATTCATCTTAAATTATCTTCCAATGATTCACACAATGCAACTATTCAATATCATTAAATCTAGTATTAAGAATTTGATGAATCTACTTAGCTTGCATTGTAGTAATCATCCAAGACAATTTGAAGAGAAAAATCCCCAAATTTCAATTAATCAATCAATTGGATCAAATTACCTTTGCAATTCAAGCTCAATTCTCTAATTCACCATAGATCTTGCCTCTAGATCCTCCTTCCTTTGAGAAAAACGAGGTTTAGCCACTCATGCTTAGAGATTTGATCTCACAAGACATGTTTGGCCACCGAGAAAATGAGAGAAAATGAAGGAAAGTAGAGAATTATATAGAGAGAAGAAATCTGGAAAGTTCCACATTAGGAAATGTATCAAAAGTCTTTCAATGAGTCAATCCCATTTCTATTTATAGGCCAAGGTCAAGTGGACACTTGGCATCATCTAAGAGGTCTTTCGGAGACTTCTTCATCAAGGAATCTGGAAAAAATACATTTTCGCATGAGCCCCAGCAATTTCGCATGATGGTACAAAGTGGAGGATCCATCAGCACTATTTTCATCTTCCTAGAGCGTTTCATATGACTGTGCAAAAATTTTGCATGGTCATGCAAAATTGCTTTTCACTTTTCCCTTAGTATGCTGCAGCTAAAACCCATTCTGTTTCATTTCACATGGTCATGCGAAATTCAAAAACATGCTTTTTCGATTTCTTCATTTTGATTCCACTTCAACTACCTCCAAATCAACTCCAAATCCCAATCCAAACCAATTGCATTGCTTCTTTCATTATGCATTTGGATCATCATCAACTTTATTTGTTTTCTTCAATTGGATTCATCTCTTTTGTCACCAATTTATCAAAAATATACCTTGAAATGACTCCAAAACTTTATAAAACTTGTTAGTAACTCTTGCAAGGGCAACAACATGTTAATTGAGTGTTTTAGGCATAATTACTACTCAAAAGATGTGAAACTCATGAGAATTATTATCTAAAATATGCTCTTTTTTTAGTAGTAATCATTTATCTATTTCATATATGCATAATTCAATTTTAATTTCAATTTTTATTTGTAATGATTCTTATCAATTTCATGAATAATATCAATATTAAATTTCTTAGATGTTTTATCTTTAATAATTTTAAATTTGATATTAGTTTCATATAGGAATTTAAAATACATGTTTAGAAAATGGCTAGTGGAAGTGGTATCATGGGTCGAGATCCTTGTTGGAAATATTGTACAATTATGGAAGAGAACAAAAATGGAATAGTATACAATTATTATGGGTTGACAATAAAAAGTGGTGAGATTACTCGTTTTAAATTTTACCTATCACATACATACCCTCATTCAAATACAAAAAAAAAATGTTCTAACATGCCTCCAGAAGTGAAATAAGAAATAAGACGACTTCTAGAGGAAAAAAAAGAAAAGGCAAAAGAGAAGAAACCTATAGATATAGAAGAGATCCGAGCTTAATTGTGAGACACAATGGGAGGAAGACATAGACATATAACTGATGAGGAGGATGACTAGAACCTTGATGATGATGATGTTGATGATGGAGATGATGATGATGATGTGTATATGTATTCAATTGACATGCACCTTGATGAGCGGCATGCTTATAGAGCGACGGTTCGAGCATCAAAAGCTACCAAATGGAATCGCCAACAAGAAAAACATTTTGTAAGAGGCAAAAGAAAAACAAATATAATATTAATTTGAATTATTACTGTTTCTTATCAACTTTATCAATAATATTAAATTAACATATATGTTTAATTTTAATAATCACAATAGGTGAGTCTTCACATCCAACTAATCCAACAAGGTATATGCGAATATCGCAAAGTGCTTGATATTCATATCCATCATTGCCTAGTGCACCCTCATGGTACAAATCTTTAGCAGCAAGATAGAAAAATGTGAAAAATCTTTTCAAAGGTGGTGCCATCAAGGAAACCATGGAAAGTTTGATCAGTAAGTTCTTCAGATATGAGATTGTTATGCCCAATGAAGCAAACCCTCACCATTTCAAGAACATGATTGTTGGTGCACAATAAGCAGGTAATTACTATAATTTTAAAATTTGTATTCATTTTAACAATATCATTATTATTTATAAAGTATGATTGCCACAAATGTTCTTATATGCTTTAGTTATATATGGATGATAGATATGGGTATAGAACCACATCTTCTTATGAAATCAAATACAAATACTTGGATATGGAGTATAAAGACATGGAAGCTTATGTCAATATTCAAAGAGAAAAGTGGAAGACTTATGGATGCACAATTATGTGTGACAGATGGATTGAGCTCATGAAATTAAGCCTAATTAATTTCATGGTATATTCAAAAGGTAGCACAATCTTCTTCAAATTTGTTGATGCATCAAATTATATAGAGGATAACAAATACATATATGGTTTATTGAAGGATGTGATCAAGGAAGTTAGCAAACAAGATGTGGTATAAATAGTTACGGATAATGCGTCAGCATTCATGAAGGTGGGGAAA
This sequence comes from Vitis riparia, assembly GCF_004353265.1. Lineage (NCBI taxonomy): Eukaryota > Viridiplantae > Streptophyta > Magnoliopsida > Vitales > Vitaceae > Vitis > Vitis riparia. The sequence goes on along the minus strand of NC_048443.1, from coordinate 21,106,904 downwards.
GTGTTAATGAAGAAATACAATCTTTATTGGACTTTGTGTGCAGCACATTGCATCAACTTAATGTTCGAAGACATTGGTAAAAGGCTAAGTATTGCAGATATGATTATAAAGGCTTGAAAGATAACCAACTTCATCTATAACCATAGTTGGTTGCTTGCACAGATGCGGAAAGTGTATGGTGGAGACATAGTTGGCCTTGGAGCAACAAGATTTGCAACCAATTATATTGCCCTCGATAGTTTTTTGAAAAAGAAAGTGAGTTTGAAGAAAGTGTTTATCAGTGATGAACGGGCACAACACAAGTTAAGCCGTACATTAATCGGTAAAGAGGTTGAAAAACTTATGTTTGATGATGCGTACTAGGAGAGAGTGGGAAAGCTAGTGTCAATATATGAGGCACTATACATGGTTCTTCGCATTGTCGATTTAGAAGTTATTCCTACAATGCCATTTGTGTACGAATTGATTCGAGTTATGAAAGAGAACTTCATTGACTTAATGCTAAAGAATGGGTGTTAGAAATAATCGCAAATTGTTGGGATAGAACTCTTAAACATCATTTTCATGTAGCACGTAACTAAGTATTATCCATCTTCAAAAGTTATTGGTATTTAATATGTTTCTTTCATAACATTCTAATTCTACATTTCTACTTTACTATTGTACCATTCTTTCTTAATCCAAGTGTAAACCCTCAATTTTGTCATTTTAGCACATGTCTTTAAAATTCGTTTTCAATGCTCCACAATAGTTCCTTGGTGGCCCATGGCTACTCATATCACTTACCTTTTTCTGAGTCACCTCAGAGATTTTGGTTGAGGGATTATTTGATCCCTTATTGTGACCCTTGGCAGTCCTAACTTAGACTTAGGCTTTTCTTGTTTTTTTTTTAGGATAGCTTTTAGACACACTTGGCCCATTAGGCACCACCCTAGGCCCACTTAGTCTCATCATAGGCCGTTTAGGCACACTTAACCCATTTGGACATTTTTAGCGTGACTTGTATGACTTGCATGGTTATATGGCTTTTGGGCTCGACTTTTGTTTATTGGTTTATTTTTATTTTATTTTATTTTATTTTTTAGTTTTAGTTTTATGATTATCATTCACTTTTTATTGGTTATCTTCCTCTTTATATTATTTTCCTTAACTTATTTATTTATTTATTATTTATTTTCGTTTATTTATTTATTTATTTTTACCGTTTCCTAATTTATTTACTTGCTTATCTATTCATTCAATTATTTAACTTCAAAAATTTCATGTTTTTTTTTGCAAGGAAACTTACCATTGGAGTTTAAGGAAGGTGGGACTCTCCTTGGAAGGTTTTGGAGGAGAATTTGAAATTGGGAAGATTGCTTTTGATTGGAAGATTTAAAAAAAGAAGAGAAAAAAAAAGGAAATAGGAGAATTTTCCTTTTTGGAAACAAATTTAGGTCTTGAGGGGTGATATATATAGGTGAGAAAAGGAGGAATTGAAGGAGGACACGCATGGGAGAAAGGAAAGGGAGAAGAAGGAAGATAGCAGGAAAGGAGATTTTTTTTTTAAGAAAACTTTCAGCACACGTTGAGAACAGAGGAGATTTGGAAAAGAGAAGCAATTTTTGCTTCTTCAGAAGAGTTCTAAGGTAAGTCTACTGTTATTTTATTTTTTTTTATTTTTTTTATTTTTTGGCTCGTATTATCAATCTATGTTCCTTATTCTTTCTTTTATGACCTGGGATGTTGTTTGCTTGTTGGGTTGAGGACGGCATAAACTCCATGTGAATCTTGCTGATTTCTCATATATTGTTACGGATATTGTTTCATTCCCTACTTTTTTTTTTTTTTTTTTCTTTTATCATTTGAACTCAATGAGACTCTGTTTTATGGTATATTATTTCAAGATTTTGGTTGCCCAGATTCTCTTTACTCCTCCCACCAACCTAATCTCGTGGATCGAAATATGAAACACGACTTTCTCTAGATCATTCTATTTTCATCCTCTATGCTTTCTTTTCTTGGTTGCCTTCTTTTGTTCTTGTGTGTATTTTCAAGGGAGACGTGCATCACTAATTAATTACGTTAGAGAGGAGCTTTTGAATACTGCTGAAACCTGAGACTTAGAACCCAAATTCGGAAGCGGCAAGCTGGCTTGATGACTCTAATGAGAATTTTGTTTCATGGGAAACATGACTTGATAGCGATTGAATATGGATTGATGGGGAATGGATACTTCAATGCGTCCTACAGTGGATTACAAGTTTGGTTCCTTTAGGGAAGGCATGTCCAAGACAGGGGAGGGCAAAGTTTTGTGTTCGTGACATCCCAGGAGCAGTCAGGATGGCTAAGACCTTGTCGATGGATCTCAATTGTTGTTCTGAACAATCTGAATTCAAGCCTGTCGAATTTAAGCAGTGCTTTTGAGAGTTATGGGACTGTGGAATAACTACAGCTGATCCAGCTTATTTCACGACCTTTTACTCTAGCGTCAACCTGAATCCAAGGCTTCCTCCACCTCTCATTTAATGGGAGAATCAATGCCTGTTCCTTATCCACTTACAAAAAGGAGTCTGACGACGATAGGCCATCCCAGAAAACCTCAGATGATTGGCCAGAAAGCAGCAGTGCAGCTATGCCTAGACAGAGGACAGTTTCTTCAGCAGATCGTCATAAAAGTTCAGTTGATCTGATACAAGAGGACTTCCCCCGCACCTCATCACCTATATATAATTAGTTTCCTTCCTCAAGCTATGCAGCAGTTCTTTCTAGGCTTCTGACTTTTAGTTATTGTAAGTCAGTTCTCAGGAACTGGAAGGCCGGCCAGGATATGGCAGATATGGATGAACTATTTAATCGCATTACCTCCACATAAAGATCTCTCAGGGAATGAACCACTCTTATAATGACATGGAAAAACTTCCCCATGCACTCTCCAAGTTCCCTCCAGTTGAGGTACAATCTATGATGCAGTCTCCTAGGCTCACCCCTCCTCAGTATGCAACAGCAGCAACGTATATCGCTTCAGGAAGTCCATTTTATCCTAATTTGCAGTCAGTGACAGATCCTCATCCGCAACTGTTAGTCTAATATCAAAGGAGAAGCCTATTATCCTTAGTCATGCAGGAATTGAAGATTGCATTGGCCTTCCCCCAAAGCTGCAATTCCCCCTTTCATCACAGAACTTGAATTTGGATGGAACTCTCAAATTTGGCTTTTTCTCTGTTTATACCTTTTAAAGGTCACTCAGTACATTGTTACATCTAAGTCCCTTTGAGTTGGAAGATTCTGTGGGAGCATTAAGATGCTTTTTTTTTTCAACCCTTTGTTCGATTATGTCCGTATTTCTCTATTACAAACTTTGAGCAAGCATTTGGAATGTCTATCAGATGAAGGTTCCTAATTTGCTCCCAATTGTTTGAGGTGTCTTAATTGAGGTTTGCTGGATTCAGCACGTGGCCAATTTTCATGGCTGATTTCCTACTGATTTATGGTTCAGGTTTGAAACCTGGTTTTGATTTTAGTTGATTGAAGCTATTTGACAATGTCGCTGCTAATATAATCTGGTATATCCCTGAAGTTCCACGGTACAAAGATCACCAAAGAAGCTGATCTGGAGGTGAAGATGAAAGCCTACAGGTTTATACAAAGCTGAAAACACTTATTCAATGACCTATGGCAGTGGATATTTTCTTCAGAACATGATACATTGGATTTTATATTAAATGAAGGCAAAATAAAAGAATCAACTCTGCGGTTGTTTGAAGAGGTGAAGAAGCAGATAATTACAGGAGCCTGAACTATTTCTGGAAGTGTTACTCAGAATAAGAAACTGCCCCATTTCCAGCTATATTCATCAGTAGAAAATAATGAAGCATCCGATTATTTGTAGAAACGTGCCACTGTTCACGGGCATTCTGAATACGGTGTGCGATTGAGTTGATAATTCGTCATCTGATAGCGCTATCCCTAAAAGTCCTATAAACCAAACAGCATCAAAGGTAATGTTGACCCGAATGATTAGGGCTCATGCTTCATTGGCAGAGACTGATGATGGGGATTCAAAGCAAGACGAAAGAGGGAATTCTGAGGACGTTTGCTGGTCATCAGACTTTTGGGAATAATTATCATATTTGCTCTATTGAAAGACAGAACTGAAGGAGAAGAACTTCTGTTGTCCGTTTGAATGTGAGAAGAAAGGAAAATGATGATGCAGATACAAGTGGCCAAAAGTCTTTATAATGCACTGTAAAAGATTCAGAAACCAAGGAGAATGCAAATCCCAGCTGCCTATTAACATGAATACGAATGGCCATCTATCTAGCAGTTTGTTTGCGGCAAGGACTCGAATGAAATATGGTTCTGTGGCCAAGCTCAGTTTCTGGAGTATACTAGAAATGGCCGAGAAATTGTGCGGATCTTTACATGTTTATCATCCTGAGGCGCTCCTAATGAATATATATTCAGGCGATTGGAAACGTGCTTATACAGCTTTGTAGCATCTTGCTGAATGTCTCACTTCTACTCGTGCTCCCGAGCGGAAACATTCCACTGCAAAGTCTAGCCACATCATCCCACAGATTCAATTGTCAAATTATTTTGAAGGACATCTCTCAAAAGCTTCAACTGACAAAGGGTTTCAATGGAGTAGGGAGGATACTTTAGTCACATCGTCTTCATAATTAAAGAAAGCCTATGCAAACGTGACTGCTATGTCGCATATCTCAACTACAACTGTTGCTTGCATCTTGAGTGCTTTCGCCATGATGTTGACTCGTTTAAGTTACCATGTGAGAGCAATCATAATCATCTCTCTCTCTCTGTGAGGGAAGACATTTCAGAAATGGAAGCTGCAGCTAAGAGGTTTGAGCAGGAGGAAGAAACATTTCAGGAGTTTCAACATGCTAAAAGTGACGATGACACATCTCCTCTGTCAAATATGTTCTTAATGTCTGAAGAGGATAGACACCATCCTTATTGTGAGATAGACTTTGGACCAGTCCCTAGAATTTCGGTAGCTACCCAAGATGAGTCACCGGAGCTAGAGCAGAGCGCTCCTAACCAGCCTCCTTTCAACAGTGGGAGAGAATATTTTAAAACTGAAATGTCAGACGCTTCCCTTTCTTATGCTGCAGCAACTCTTTGCTCTTTTCTAAAACCAATTGAGAGTTCTTCCATGCTCAAGAATGTACAGGAGGAGCTTATAAATGAAGCCAAAGTAAATGCTGAGACGGTTTCAAAACAATTTTATGGATGATTGACATCTTGTCACATAAACAGAGGATACTTGGACGGTTCATACATGAATTCGCTCAGATTTCGAAAAGTTTACTAAAGGAGATTGATTGCACCTCAAAGAATACAGTATGATGTTCCTCATGAGTCATGACAAGAGTTGACAGAGTCTTAAAATGTGGACGATGCTAGATTGTGTCTAGCCTTACAGTTAACTGGTAGAATAAATACAAGACATGCAAAAATGAACCAAGGGTGGGAGCAAAAAGGTAGTTGGGGACGAGAAAGGAAAGGACAAATTCGGACATGAAATGGAAGTAGGGGTCTTCACCAAGGTTCATACTGAGAGAATGGTTTCATCTTCAAGATTTGGAATCCCATCAAGACCTCTTGCCAAATGTTCTCCTCATGTTTGTTTTCGTTTGCTATTATAGTTGCCTACGGTGTCGGATTTCATTCGAATTTTTCAGACAAGTCTCTGCATTCAGCCCATGGAAATGACAACCAGAATTCCAAAACAACAGCGATCAGACCAGTTCCCAAATTCCAATTGTTGGATATGTTGGTCAGCCATATGGAGCCCCGTCACTACCAATCTCCTCCCTCTAATATCTGTAGCTGAATTAGCATCACCAGCTTCATACGATTGGCATATGGTCTACCTCTTTCATTATACTTTCCTCAGAATTTGTTTTCCAGACAGCAATGGCAGGTTCCAATTTGGAACCCAATAGCTAAATAGAACCCACCTGGTAGTAAAGGTCAGCAAGCAGGGCTTCAAAACAGAGAAAATCGGAAGTGAGAAGACCAAAATCTTGTGCAATAAGAAAAGAACACTTCAAATGCCATATCCTTTTTCATTAGATACAGAAGGAGGACTCTCTCTGGGTAGGAATTGTAATGATATGGAAAGGATGGGAAGTCATGATACAAAGCTGTTTTATCGATTTAGCTTGGGAATTGACAACTTCGTCTTCAAACGGTGGAATTCCATGAATAAGGAGCTTTAAGACATGCCAACAAATTGCCAATGAATAGTCAGCTTCTTCACCCAACAGTGAAACTAAAAGTGGAAAGAGCAGAGTAGCATTGTTTTTAGGACCTTTTATGATCGCCATGCATAAAAACAACTCAATAGCTGAAGTTGAGTATATTGACAAATCTGAGAATGAACCTCCAACTTATGGAGCTGAGCAGCAACGCAGGAAATCTGATCTGGAATTAAGACCTACTACCACACTACAAGCTCTAGTTGATGATTCAAATTGTGATCTCGAGAAACTAAAGTTGAATCCGGACGACATTGCTGATGAAATCATGTATCAAACCCTACGAGCTTTGACTCTGAAATGAATATGGACAGTTCGTTTCCAGTCATGCCAGCAGTATACGGAGATCTCTTCACACAACCACCAGCAACGCAGTCACAGCCAAACCCCCAAACCCCATTCGCTATGACCGGTCTGGTGCACACTACTCTCTTCCTTTCACACCCCTCTTGCTTTCCTCGTGATTTTACGTGTCTTGAATTGTGTTTTCAAAAATCGTTTTCATCCAAATAAACCTGATTTTAGAGAATCATCTTTAGACCTTCTCTAGGCATTGAAATCTAAATTTCAACACCCTTTTGCTGCCATTTTTCTTCCGGCATGCGTCTTCACTATTTTATTTGATTTTCAACTAATTTTCTTGATTTTCAACAAGCATGAATAAACTTCATGATTCCAAATAATGGAATTCATAGAATCAACTCATGCAAAATTAATTAGGGCTTTGGTGGGGGCCCAACATTCTTGATACCCTTTACCATATTGTTTGTTTAATATCTGATTGATTTTTTTTATTATTTTTATTTCTCTTGGAGATATGCTTGAATTTGTTTTATATTTGTTATTGGGCTAACCTTGCTTCCCGTAAAGGCGCTTTAGCTTGCTATCCAGGTATGCTTCTTCTCATCTTTCTTTTTCAAGAATTCTATGGACACGTATGTGATTAGTGACCATATCCATGCATGGTGTGATTCTTGGGTGTTTAAATACATACTTGATTTGCTCGGATAAGACACATGTTGTGTGATAGATTCCCAAACTAATCTCTTATGTTTTATGATAGCGCTTGAGAAGCCGTTTAGGTACGCACTTTGACTCCCTCTTATGGTTGGTTTTCTTGTTAGGCATGCAATATTCGAAATCACCTAGCCTACTCAGGTATCCATAATTAACTGATTAATGGTCACACTTCCCTTAACTTTGTTAGTAGAGACCTTTTTAGGGCTTAGAGGGGTGCTACCTCCTAGAGGTACCTTCCCAATAAGTAACCTGATCCCCGGACCTAGACTCGGGTTTTTCAAAGACATGTTTTTTTCCAAAAATTATGGAGTCACTTTTTAGGGTTTTTCTTTCTTGTTTTATTTTCCCTTTAAAATAAAAATAAAATAGGTGGCGACTCCAACTTTTCTAAAATTAATTTTTCACAAATAAAAAGCGAGTCTCGCCGATCGAGTGGGGACGCACGTGAAAAATGCGGGTCCACACCAAGGTTTCAATATAAACGTGGAGTTGGTATTAATCCCGGTCTACTTCAAGCTGTTCATGAAGTCTTTATGAAATTAGATCCTGCAGCAGAAGGTCTTAGTCAATTTGGAAATGAGGTAAACGATTATAGTTATAATATAAATTAAATAGTTGAATTTCATTTACTCAATTTTTTGACTTTCAATTATTTAATATGTAGCTTATACTATTCCAAGATGCAAAGAGAGGATTCAGTGATCGAGCAACGATTATTTTAGGGTCAAAAATGGTTCCCGATGAGTATTATTTGTGAATTAATAATACATTACATTAGCATATTATTGTAGCTTTCTAATATAAGTATTGATATAATTTATTTGGTTGTAGCTGAATGGTGGTTCATGTATGGAAACCACACTCCTACATTAAGAAGGTTAGCCATCAAGGTTTTATTGCAAATTGTGTCATCTTCAACTTGTGAGAGAAATTGGAGCACGTTTGCCTTAATTCATACAAAGCAAAGAAATCGGCTTGCTTACCCAAGGCTCCAACAATTAGTTTTCTGTTATTATAACATGAAACTAAAGATCTGTGATATGGAGGCAGAAAATGACAAAGTTGCGGAAAAAGATTACCTCGATTTACTTGACATTACAACTAAGGCTGGTGAAGAAGAAGATAACCAATTGTTTCAATGGGTTATACCTCTTCATTTAGATGATGAAGATGAAATTCTGACACACGAATTGCCACACATGTCTGAGAAACAAGTGTTGATGTTGAACAACTATTGTCCGATAAATTTCATAATGATAGTTTCAACCAAGACACGAGAGATTCATTCTACAAGGAACTTCTCAGTCGATAGTCACTTCTTGACCTTCTTTTGACTCCATGAGTGTTGAACATAGTAGTCGACCTAGTACTGCTAGTACTTTTGCTTCCGGTTATGATGGTTCAAGAGGAGAGGAGACCAATGATGGTAGTGACCCTGGAAATGATGGAAGGGATGTTAGACAATAGCAGCAAAGTGGACAACCATTGACATTTACTTATGAAGATGATTTCACACTATACTCAAGATGAAGACCACGACTCTAGAAGAGTTGGTCTAAGTGTTGGAGCCATTGGAAAGCCATATAAAGGAAGACGACGAAGGATGATGCTATACAACGAGGACTCATTGTCGGCCAATTTTGAGTCAATGAGAATAGAGACTCAATTCAATGACTCGTCAAATGAAGCCAACATTTATGCCCCTTATGCAATGAGTTATGGTCAACTTCCTCCAAATCTTTCAAGTTCCATTGATGGAGAGTATGAAAGAAATAACTATCCTTCTTCTACACAAATGCCATACTACCTTCCCTATCAAATGCAACAATAAGAGTTTCAAATGAGCACATGAGAAAACCCTGGATTTCCCATCCATGGATAGGTTGTGGATAAGACTCAAGAAATTTATGCATGACATGTTCGTACTTACAATCAATACTATCGAAACTCCATGTCCTAGTATGAATATTGTTTTTAACAGGATGGATTCCCTTCATCTAACAATATGATGAAACCACATTGATCTTCATTTTGGTATTAAGGACTATTATAATGTCATATGTATTATGTTTATATATAGATTGTTTTCATTTAATAAAGGCAAATATTTCTTAACTCAATTCTAGCTTTCTAAGTGTGCAATTCCAAAATTCATATTTTATATTCTTAAAATCCGAGTATTAAATCTATCAATATATCTATATTTATCGATATTTTTTTTTACCATATTTATTTCAATTACACTTACAAAATAATTTTAACATGTGTATTCTTGCTTATTTTATCATTCCTTGAAGTTTTTCAAGCATTCCCATCAATTTTGAATAATTTTCGTCTCACCAATATTTGTGTAAAAATATCCATCGATATTTCTGATATATCTGTAAAATTCAAATATCGATATATCCATGTTTACTAATATTTCAAATACTGGGTCTTACTCAACAATGGAAAAAAAATGTATATCACTCCTATATATGGAACAAAGAAACTTACCATATACGAAAGTAGCCAACTAATATTTTGTAAGAGAATATTTTATCTCATGACAATGATTGACGGACAATCTATACTTGTCAATGTAGCATTAAATCAATACCTATACTAATAATTGAGAAAGGATTTAGAAAAGAAATATGGATTGGACTACTGCATACGGAAGGAGCACTTTTACTTTAAGTCATTTCATCAAATGAAAATTAATCTTAATCAATAAGATTTATAATGATCTTGTGGGAAGCGCATGAACAAAATTACTTCTCAATGTAATCTAGTTACTTTTCAATTAGATTTGATTATCTTCTTGATTGATCTAATTTGAAGGAAAAAATTACTTCTTTCAACTCAAATTTTCATTTAGATATATTCTTTTTTCTAGTATTGAAATCTCAAAAGAAGTAATATATATAAGAATGATGCTTGTTCACTAAAGGAGTGTTACGTTTGGAATTTATTCAAATATGACTTCTAAGTGGGTCTAGCAAAAGAATAAAGTTACAAAATTATAAAATTGAAAAAGAAGGAACAAAAAGTTTAAGCACCCAGGTTGTCAGAACAAAGACTTAAAGGTGACCCCCAATAGCATCTTTTCTATATAAAGTTGAGTCTGTTTCTAGCTTTCCCAAAGCAAAAACATGAGAATGGCTTCACTTAGACTGCCTGATTCAATTCCTTCTCCAGCCCAAGATAGTGAGAGACTTAGTCTAGCTTTACAAGGTCTTTCTTCTTTTTCTTTTCTTCTGCCTTCATTTATCTGTTCAGTTTTTTGATGCATATAGATCAACATAATGTAATGATTGTATGAAGTTCAAATCCTCTTGGTTAATTTTTTCTTGGTTCTGTGGATATGGGTAGGGAGAGAAGTGGATGAAAAAGTGATAGTATGGATATTGGGACACAGGAATGCAATCCAAAGGAAGCAGATCAAAGACACTTATCAACAGCTTTATAAAGAGTCCATCATCGATCATCTTCAATCTAAACTTTCTGGTGTGCTCAAGGTACTTTGTGTTCTTAACTTAGCCCTAATTTTATGGAGGATGTTTGATTTTGGTTATATACATGAGCTATATGAATGGCAATTAATGGTTCTAATTACATGTCTAATCAATAGTTTGAATGGAGCTGGTCAGATAATATGGTAGATTTATGACTATCATTCTAATAGAGTGAAATGCTCTTAAAAATAGATTAGTTTTCTTTCCCTCTGACAAATCTTATTGTCCCTTGGATCTCCAGATTGGTACAACTTATCAATAGTTATGGACCTATAAATGGTTCAAATTTTTACATAGTTCTTAGTCATGTACGAATTGATGAATGAGTTATTCATAACTATATAATAAATGTTTGATAACAGACAGCAATGATCTTGTGGATGAATGAAGCCCCCGAAAGGGATGCGATATTGGCAAACAATGCCTTGACAAGGAAGAGGAAGAAAATAAATCAGTTGCAGGTATTGGTAGAGATAGCATGTGCATCATCCCCGAACCATCTAATGGCAGTGAGGCAGGCTTACTGCTCTTTATATGAATGCTCTCTGGAAGAAGACATCACATCCAACATCTCAACTTCTCTCCAAAAGGTGATATATCATGTTAGACTACTAATTAATTTGAGTCAATAATATTATATCAAACTAATTTAAGTTACAGCTTTGACAGTATCATTTCACCATGATTACTTATCATTAATATTGGGCTTACCATTTCAAATTCAGGACTTTTCATCAACAGAAAAGCATGTCAAAATAAGCTTAATCCTAATACATAGGAGGTATGCATATGATACAAGGACCATTATGTGTGCTATTTATGTGATTTCCCACGTATGAAAAAGTTCCCAATGCTATATATATAAATTGAAATTCTCTTAATGGTATAAATGTGTTTTAAAGCTCCAATAACTTATTAAACCCAGAGCAAACAATATGTATATGGGAGCATGTTACGGACTAATATCAAAGGTGACTCTTAATCCTGGTGTGTGACTTTGTTTGTCTGATTCTACAAGGGATGTCCATTTATTTGGCTTCACAAACTCGTGCAAATGACATAACAAGGACATTGTGTTTGCCAAGGTGGTAGGGTGATTATAATATATAGTAGACTCCTCTTAGTGTAGACATGTTTTAAAACCATGTGTATTCATTAAGTACAAAGCAGATACTATTTATATGGGAGGAAATGGGTTGGTATAATTTATATATACCATTGTTATAATCTTCTAGCATTATACGTTTTCACTCCCTAGATTGACTTGTATTGTGCGTGATGCACAGCTTCTAGTGGGTCTAGTGAGCTCATACAGGGATGATAGAGAATTGGTGGACTTTAATCTTGCAAAATCTGAGGCAGCTAAGCTACATGAAGCCATTGAAAAGAACCAATTAGATCATGATGATGTTGTGTGGATACTGACAACAAGGAATTTCTTTCAACTTAGAGCAACTTTTGTGTGCTACAAGCAAGGCTACGAAGTTGCTATTGATCAGGTTTGACTTCTAGACAATCAATAGGTAGATTAATTCCTTTCTTTTCCTTTTTTTTTAATACTAAAAATTAGATTTTATAAATTTTTGACAGGCCATTAATAGAAGTGGAAATGGTGATTTGGGCTCTATATTGCGAGGAGTAATTTTGTGCATTGTTTCCCTAGAGAAACATTTTGCTGAGGTGATGGAAAAATAGTTAGGCTAAAACTTTGGATCTTACCTTTGATGTTGTATTGGTTCCTGAAAAAAATAGAAATCCAAGTTGTTAGTCTTGTTCCAAACTATTGTTAGGCTAAAAAAATTTCTCCTCTCTCCCCCTTTTTGTCTCAGCAAACCAAACACAGCAAGATTAATGTGGTTTTGCCATTTGTGAGTCAATTTAGGTGTGCACATAAACAACTTCTAAACGTTTGTTGAAGTTGCTTTAATGCATGCCATTGGATGTTCAAGAAGGTCTGAAACTATTCCAATGGAAGACTTTCTTCTTCCATGAAAGTTCGTATTTCTTTTATTAAAGCTTAATATGTAAGCTTCTCATGAGCATTATCTTTCTCTATTGCATGATCCATCATCAGGTCATTAGAGCCTCCACTGGTGGGTACTGGACTAGAGATGAAGATTCATTGACAAGAGCAATTGTGACTCGGGCTGAAATTGATATGACGAAAATCAAAGAAGAGTACTTCAAAATGAACAACACCAGTCTCGATGATGTAGTTAGACGTGATGCATCAGGGGTTAACAAAAGCTTCTTGATGGCCTTGATTGGAGCCAAAATTTGATTCTCTCGACCAAGTGTCTGCTGTTGTTCTAAATCACGGAAAACTAGCTTTATTCGGGATATATTTCCCTAAGTCCCCATTATAGCCCGCAAAAGTTGAATTATAAGAACCTTCTGAATGTTTATCTTAAAAGTTTGACCGTAAACCCAAGTATATATATGGTCTTAATCAGCTAATCAAACTAATTAAGCAGCCATTTCCAACCTTCAAAGCCTTTTGGACCATGAAATAGAATAATTAATTTACTCTTTTGATGTTGATTTTAGTCAATCCATATTTTTCATTCACTTTTCCTTATGAGAGGGTTCGATCCTTGATATCCTCCACTTCAATTCATTCTTTTTTAATTAAAGCTCTTTTGGTCTCATCGACTTGAATGATCTCTTTGCCCTTACAAATTGTCTAAAAATCTAAAACTCATTCAAAAGTCAAGCCCTTCACATGGCAGGTGGTAAATAGAAGGTTAATACAAAAGAATTGCAATAGAAGAGGAGACTTTACAAGAACCACAACTTAGAGTGATGCATTACGCATAAGAAGATAAGGGAATTAATGGATCATCTATGTCTACATTGCTCGATGCGGTATTGACATTATGGCATTGAATGTTGAAACTTATAGGGATTGATTGAGTTCCAACTAGAAGTGTGGTGGAGATGCTAACTACTTTTGATCAATTCTTTGGAAGCTTTCCTAGATGTATAAAGTTATTTGGTGCATTGCTAGTACTATCTTATTATGGACTAAAAAGAAATATAATTAGAAAAGTTTTTATGATAGACTAAGCACCTTTAAGTCATTGTGGAATTTATTCTATTTTTCTTCATCCTCTTGGTCGACAACTTTGTGGTATTTGAGCGAACTCCTATGTGTATACCATGAATCATGTTGGAACACTAGTACTAACCCTCTTGAAATATGTTGGAGAAGAACTAGCCACTGAGTAAGAGACTTTAGCTTTATTGGAAGGCTAAACAATAGCAAAAGTTGAGGATCTCTCTAATATTCTAGTAGAGGAAGATTCGAGGATAGTGGTATCTTTAATAAAGAAGAAAAAAGAGTTCTATGAAAGTTATATGAGATGTCTTCCTAAGTCTTTGATATTACCTTAGAGATGTGATGCTTCTTTTATCGGATTCTTTACTTAGTTAATCAAGTGGCGTAATCATTGAGAGAGAGGTAAACAAAATATTTGATCTCTTTTTTGAGAATATTCTACTTCTAGGAGTAATTGATGGTTGTAATATATTTCTTGCTTTTAATAAAGTGTTACAAGATTATTACAATGGGGAAGACATTTTCATGGTTCTTTATCTAATTAATAATTAAATGTTTTTGTTTTTGATAAAAGAAATCTTCCAACCACCAAAATATAACATCTAGAGGTCTATATTCTTAATCTTTCAATAAGTGAAATTCATTGAAATTTTATGATCTTGAACCCTATATCTATTTATATGATAGAAAGATTTTATTTATAGTTAAATGAATCATGGCCAAAAATATAATGTAGTTATACGAAGCAGCTTTGCGATTTCATCTTTTAACATTATGTTGGATATCTTGATTATTGGTATGTGTATGTAATAGAATGTGACAACAAATTTTATTGAATTTTGGTGAACCAAAGTCCTTAATTTCTTTTAAAATATTTAAAAAAAATCAGTGTTATCACCTTGTATTATAACAAGTGGCTTTAACCTTTATAAAAAAAATTCCATGGTCAATACTATGGTTCTGATTCTTAATTAACTTCAAGTGGGACTGCCCACACTTGCCCTCAACATATATATTAAGTTCACAAAAACCAAAGATTACACCAAATTTTAAGAAATGTATGTTGTATAGAATGTAACAATATTGATTTTTTAGAAATTGAAAATTAATTTTAGCCAAATACTAAAATAAAATTTCATTCAAACCAAGGGATCTTCTCACCCTGTACTATCACAAGACTCCTTAATTAGAATCAAAGGTATTCCACGCAAAGGCACCTTGGTTTGTCTAATCTTGCTTCAATGATATTAATCCAAAATCAATTATTTTCCTTCAACCAATCAATTCAATTTGTTGATATTTTCATGAAGTTGCTAGAAATTTTTTTTAGGTTGTGGAATATAGTTCGTATTGAATTTATTCTCCAATACAAGACCATGTTAATGATAAATTGTTGATTTGATTTTGGTACCATATAGATAAAGTCTTACCACATGAATTTTTTTTTTCTTTTAAATAATGAAGATTATCTTTAGGTGTTGTATTACTTTAATTAAATTACTTATTTATTTTTAAATTTTATTTTAGAGTTTTTATAATTCAATTATGACTATAATCCTTTCTTATTTTTTTCTTCTCCCCTTGGTTCTTAGTATTTTCTTTGAAAATGATTGTCCAATTATATTTCCTAGGACATATTGCTTCCAAGTGGAATTATAGGCTAAACATTGGTCAAGTATTCATAACTAAACTATTTAAAAAATAAATAAATTATCATTAAAGCACTATGGAGCAATTGTAGAAAGACCTAATTAATCCTAATGAGGGTTCCATGGTCCTTTTGAGCGTTCATATTCACTTTTTCAAAGTTAGAAGACCTAAGCTTTCTTTTCTTGGGTTAGAAGAAAGAGCATTTATCCTAATGTCTATATTTATTCCATTATTAACTCGTTTTCTTGGGAACTAAGTAACTCTATACCTCCGACATATAGCTTTAGTAATGATAAAAAGAAAAAGGAATAAAGTGCATGTGAAAGTAGCTATAATACCTTTCAAATGGCAACGAATTTTATTTTACTTTATTTTAAAAAATTATAAATTTGAAAGTGTGTAAATTAAATAACAGCTTCATGCACCTAGATTTATGATACCCGTTTTGATTTACATAACATTCTTTAGGACCCTTAAAGATTTTCTAAGCCAAATGAAAGGTGGAAACAATCTTCCCATACATTATTGCACTCCCATAAATCCCATCACCTTCTACTTTTCCAAAAAGTTTACCCTTTGAAAATGTTAATCTATCTTGGATCTATTTACTTGGAAGACTTAAATCATGTAAAAAATATCCTTGAAACAAACAACTTAGAATAAGAACTAAAATTTCAATAATTCTTTCATATATATTCATTTTATTATGGAACATCAACCTACCTCAAATCCCTAGGTTGCTTGAAAGACTTCTTTGATGCCATCACACTATACACATCTATTTTAAGAATCATGATTTAGTTGACCCATTTTTGAGCTTAAGAGTGATATTATTGCACCCCAATAATTCCTATGATGCTCACATGACCTTTAATTGTGATACCACTTGTCGAATCAAGTTTTGACCACTTTATTTGAAAATCATTTAGTATTTGGCAACAGTAGGCTAAATCTTTTTTTGCATTTGACATCATACCCCACAACTTGTTCTAAGAGCTATCATTTGAATAACTTATCTGCGAACTTAATTATATTTGCATACAATTGCTCTTGATTCAGACATTACATTTGTTTCTGCTACTCTATTTTACATACAATTACTCTCTAGAATTGTGCAAAATATTAGTCTCCCTAGCATGGATTTTTTATTTCAAAAATCGAAAAGAAAAGAAAAGAAATTTTTTTTCCTTCTATAATTTTATAAAACTAATATAATTAAAACTATAAACAATTTTCCCTTTCCACATCATTATCTGTATAATAAATTCACTCTCATGCATCTTCAAAACCAATTTGATTTGGAAACTTAAGTTGCAACTATTTCCAAGCTATGCATTTTTTTTTTTTTTTTTTTCAGTCCCCCAAACAATATTTTTCTCCCTTTTAAAGGGAAGCAATATATTTTTATCATGCTCTATCACAGGTGTATATTATGTTGATTTGTCCGATTCTCTTTCAACTTCAATTGGATTTCACAAATCCCAAATGGGGTTAGGCCTAGTCGTTATATTAAGTGAAAACATATACTATAAAGCTATAAAGTGAAAGTTGTTCCATTTGGAAGTCAATTCAAGTCTCACCAACCTCATATCGCAGTCGAGATTTTCCAACCAAGCTTGATCTGATCGGATTTGAACGATTCGTCCTTAACCTGCACGTTAAATGTAAGACTAATTCCTTCTAGATTTTATATACTTTATAATTATCACCACATCAATCACATAGTGAATTTATTAAACATGAAATGAAATTAATAAAGTAAGAAATTGCTTTGAGACACCGACCTTCAAAAGTCTCTCAAATGGGCCCTTCTTTCTTTGTGAAGGCTCATTCAACTTGTTTGATGAATGCCAACTTTTGACATTACTTTCTTTGTAAAGTAATTATTTTATTTTTTGATGAATAGAAAAATTTATAAATTGTAACTTTTGACATTAGAAATTTTGGGCATTTGTATGTTAATGGGCAAATTATTTTATCTGACTTAGCAAAAAAAAAAAAAAAAGACCAAAAAATAGATGGAATACATTTTTTTCTCCATTTATTTTGTCGTCCAACAAGCATTAATTTCAAATAATATTTTTCTCAAATTATCATCATATTTGTAATTTTTATATTTTTTTTTATACATTTTTCTACCATCATTTCATTTTGGATATGCAAACCTTCAAATTGTTTCCATGATGTCAGCAATGGCATCTCCTACACATCATATAATGCTCTTGTAAAATAAAAAGTATTTGTAAGTTATGAATCTCATATGGGGAATCCTCTTTTAAGGATTTCATTTGATGAGTTGTTTACATTGAGATGAAGATTACTTGTTGGTTTCCCATCAGAAGTGAGAAGGAAAAAACAAAAAACAAATAGAAAAAGAATAAGAATAAAGAATGGAGAGAAAGAAAGAGGAAAGAAGGGGTTGACACAATGGATCTTTCTCAAAAATGAGAACAAATAAGTAAATGAATAACACAAGCTTTTCTCTATAAAGAGTGGTTCTCATTTTGGTAAAGAAAAATATGAAAAATGACCACACTTAGACTGTCTGATGTAGTCCCTTCTCCAACCCAAGACAGTGAGAGACTTAGAGTAGCTTTACAAGGTTTCTATCCCTCTTCATCTTCTTCCTTAGGTTTTTTCATTTTTCATCAACAGTGTTAGAAGGTATATAGTTAAGCAATGTTTTTAGAACCGGACCGATCATTGAACCGAAAAAGTTACAGGTTCACAGTTCACCGGTCGAACCGGTGACGTCATAAATATGTAATTTATATATTATTAAAATTAAAAATAATTATAAAAATTTTAAAATATATATGAATAAATTAAAAATCAATAATATTATTTTATATATTTGATATTATCAAATAAAATCATATTAAATGAAATGTGTACAATATTTAAATGTGAATATATTAAAAATGAAAATTTTAACTAATTTTATAATTTTTAAAAATATTATATTATTTTTATTTAATATTATAAAAAAATTTAAAATCCAATATCTATTGTTTTGTTTGGCATATCAAATAACAAATTGCATGTAGCCGAGTGGTCTCCTAGTTTACTTACAAAACCTGAGGTCCCAGCTTCAAATCCTCTTGGTTCCATTTGTTAATTTTTTTTCATTGATATTAGTTTGCAATCCCACATCGGATTTTGAGAGAAATAAGGGTGCAAATGATGCCTATAAAAGGTATCCTCATTGAAAGCCACAATCTTGTGGTTTCAAGACTCAGCCCACTTAAATGGTTTGGGTGTGGGCTTTGTCATACTAAGACATGGCCCAGTATGGTTTTTTGCCTACAGTTTTTATATAATGGGGTCCTCATGCTTGCAAAATGATGGGTCAACTTGAACCATTTGGTTCGTTAAGAACCGTTCGGTTCTACCGGTTCATTGGTCCGACTGCTGGTTTAAGCGGTCCATGACCAGTTCAATGTTAAAACGGTCTAATAAGGTAAACAGGACCAGAACTGTGACCAGTCGACAGTTGAATTGGTTGGACTGGCTGGTCCGGTCCGGTTTTTAAAACATTGTAGTTAAGAATGATATGTATATAGCAAACTACTTTATTATTATGATTATTATTTATTTATATGCTTGTTTGTACGTAGGGTGGGGAGTGGATCAGGAAGTGATAATATGGATATTGGGACACAGAAAAGCAGTTCAAAGGAAAAAGATCAAAGAGACTTATCAACAACTTTTTAAAGAATCCATCATTCATTGTCTTCAATATGCACTCTCTAGTGTACTTGGGGTACTTTGTTTTCATGTACTTCTCTGTTTTAATTTTATGAACAAAAAAATTTTAACCTTCAACCATCGCTAGCTGTTAGGAATTAAGTTAGGTGAAATTAGATGGCTTCATAGCATGAAAAATGATATCAAGCATAGGTAATCAATTAAATGGGGACACATCTAGGTAGACTCCAAATACATGATGATCATTCTCATATATAAAAAATAGAATTAAGGATACATTGATTAATGAAAACTAATAATAAGAGAAATACAATCAAAACACTGCAAGTTCTTTAATGAAATATATATTTCATTCATACATAATAATAAGAGTACAACCTGACCTTTATAGGCTTTTGGATACTATTGAATCTAACTATTAGAATTAAGGATACAAATATTTTCCCAACAACCAGAAAATAAAGAGATATTTACATCTGAATATATAAATTTTCTAAATATTCCTACACTCTTTCAACTGGATTGTAGAAATTGTACATCCCTAGCTTATCTATCAATTTTTCAAATGGTGGCCTACTTAGGCCTTTTGTTAACACATCAGCAACCTACTTGGTTGTAGGAATATAAGTTATGCAAACAACTCCTTTATCAATCTTTTCCTTGAAGAGGTGACGATCAACTTCAACATGCTGAGTTCTATCATGATGAACTGGACCATGTGAAATGTTTATGGTTGTTTTATTGTCACAGTAAACTTCCATTGGCTCCTTGACCATAACTTTTAACTCTTTAAGTATCATTTTTAGCCACAAAATTTTACATATTGCATGTGCGATTGCTCTTAGTTCTGCTTTGGCACTACTCCTAGCAACCACAATTTGCTTCTTACTTCTCCATGTTACAAGGTTTTCCCAAGTCAATGAGTAATAACCTAAAGTAAACCTCTAATCATCCATTAAACCTACCTAGTCTGCATTAGTATAGACTTCAATTAATGCTTCTTCCTGTTGTCTTCCTAATGAATAAGCTTCTTCCAAAAGTTCCTTTTATATATCTCAAGATTTTGTGAATTGCTTCCATATGCTCATCTAATGGTGCATGCATGAATTGGCTAACATAACTTATTGTAAAGGCAATATCCAACCTAGTATGGGATAAATAAATGAGTTTTCCCACCAATCTATTGTATCTTCCTTTATTCAGGGGTCCTTGAGCTGATTTGGTACTCAACTTGGTACGTGGATCCATTGGTGTATTAGTCAGTTTGCAACCAATCATACTTGTTTTCTTTAAGAGATCTAAAACATACTTCCTTTGAGATATTGAGATTCCCTTACGGCTCCTTGCAACTTCCATTTCGAGAAAATAATGTAAGCTTTCTAGATCCTTCATCTTGAACTCCAAAGCTAGTTTTTTCTTTAATTGTTCTCTTTATCCCTTGTCATTACTAGTTAAGATGATATCATCCATATAAACTATGAGAATAGTTACCTTCTCATTTCTATGCTTATAAAATAACATATGGTCTGAGTTAGCTTGAGTGTATCCTTGATAATATAGAGACTTTGAAAAACGATTGAACCATGCATGAGGAAATTGTTTCAAGCCATAGAGTGACTTTCTGAGTTTGCAAACTTTTCCAACTTTGCTTTCCTTGTCAAATCTAAGTGATAGGTTAATATAAACTTCTTCCTCCAAATCGCCATTAAGGAATGTGTTTTTCACATCATCTATTGGGGAGTTCAGTCTAGATTTGTTGTAAGTGAGAAAAGAACTTTAACAATGTTTAATTTGACAACAGGAGCAAATATTTTATAATAACCAATCCCATAGGTCTGAGTATACCCCTTCTCTACAAGTCTTGCTTTGTATCATTCAATTAATCTATCAACTTTGTATTTGATGGTGAATACCCATTTAGATTCCATTGGTATTTTATCTTTAGGATTTTGAACTATGTCCCATGTTCTATTTATTCTAGAGCTTCCATTTCCTCCATGATAGCTCGTTTCCAAGTTGGATTCTTCAATGCCTCTTCCACGTTCTTTCGAATATCTTCATCTAAAATATTAGTGCAAAGTGCCTAAACTAAGGAAGATAAGTGTTCATATGCCACAAAGTTCAAAATTAGGTGAGGCATACATGATCTAGTTCTCTCCAAATTTCCTTCCAAAAAATTCTTTTTGTTCAAAAATTTTCCACTTGAATTCTCCCCCTGAATTTTTTCTAAAATAAAAATGAGTGTCTTAAAAAAAATGTTACATTTAGAGATATGAAATATTTTCATTTCTCACCAGAATAACACCTATATCCTTTTTGAGTGGTTGAATATCCAAGGAAATACACTAGTATTCTTAGGATCCAATTTTGAATGGGATGGATCATGATTGTGGACAAACGCTAAACACCCAAAAATTTTGAGATCAAAACTTGAGAACATGCAAGACTTTGGATAGAACTCTTGAAGATAGTTTAATGGAGTTTTGTAATTTAAAACACAACTCGACATGCAATTTATTAAATAACATGCAATAAGAAAGACATCCCCTTAAAGAAATTTTGGAACATCACATTGAAACAATAACGACCTAGCAACTTCTAACAAATGACAATTTTTTTCTTTCTAAAATCCCATTTTGTTGTGAAGTGTTGATATAAGAACTTTGATGAATTATGTCATGTTTGATAAGAAACTCATTCAGTATAGAATTAAAGTATTTTGTATTATTATCAGTATGAAAAACCTTGATGTCTTTGTTGTATTATAATCCACTACTTCGAAAAATGGTACACAAATTTACCTAGTGGAAATTACTCTAAGACTTATGTCCTAGAACCTATACGGCCAAATCTCATGTCTAGGACTTAATTTTTGGAAAACCCAAACCCAAATGTTTGAGCATTGAATAAGTGTGCTTGAGTGCTTCTACTGCTTAAGTGCCCCTTGTCAATTCTCATGCACAATGATGAGCGATCTCAAGGAGCATTTTTGCGCTCGATCAAGAATTTCTAAAACAATTATCTTAAAAACACTCAACTTAAATACCCTAAAGTCTGTTATGCCATTTGTTTAAAGTCAATAGCTTTTATGAACCTTTCTATACTTCTTATGTGTGTGTAATGGAGTGAAGGTCACAAAAAAAATACAAAAAGTCCTCAATCTCAATCAGGATTAATGGAATAAAATTACTAACTTAAACCAGAACAACCTAATGCACTAAAAACTCCTATATAACCAATTTTACATCATTTCCTTCGGTAGAAACTCTAGTTTTTAGAGTCTTTTATCTCCAGATGCTTAAGCTCGGGTGTTTGGTGGCTACCTTCTTGGAAAGCAAATGAGATATGGACAAACTACGATCTTCAAATATTCAAGTGGTGCCCTTATGATATAGACAGCTGGTAATTTTTTAAGACTGGATTGGCTTAACAAGTGGTGCCCCTATGACATGGAAAGACTTGGACATGGGACAAACCCACCTATGTGCATGACCTACTAAGAGGGTCATAGGTCCTTCCTCTAAGCATAGCGTTTAGGAGGGTTAGTTGGTGATCAAAGGCTGGTTAGGCACAACCTCCTCTCATTTGCAAATTTAATGTAGCATGTCTAGCTAGCATTAAATAAGATACGACTACAAGTCATAATTATAGTGTGAAAAGGGTTATTCCCTAAATCAAGGGAGAGTTGTGTTTACAAGCTGTTATATGGGAAATATATGGTTTTGGAAACCCATATAACTGAAATATGAGATTTGTCTGGTAATGAGAAAAATATTATGTGTTTCATGCACTATATACTGTTTATATTTGTATTTCCAAAATTACCCCTCCATACCTCCTTGTTAGCAACCATCATCGGTTAAGCCCACTATCACACACAACATGTTTTGCATTGCCCCTTGTTTCTTTCCTTCTTTAACCCATCCCACCTCATTTATTTTTATTTTTTCTATTTTTCTGTTTTATACTTTTAAGTTAAAAATAAAATTCTAAGAAATAAACTAAAAAGATAAAAAATAAAAATAAAAATAATAAAAAAATAAAAAAAGAATTCTAAGAAAGAATCTGACACTAGGATTTATATATAATTGTTTTTATAATTTAATTTTAATAAATATAGATATAAACATCTATGGAAAAAATAAATTATTTTTAATTATTTTATTTTTAAATTTCATTTAATTGGTTGTTAAAAATAAATAAAAAATTATAAATCGAGATGCAATAAGTGTATCATCATATATTTTATATCATTGAATATATTTGAATTAAATATATTATAATTTTAATATTAAATATATCTTCAAGTTGGAAATATTATTACCATATGTTATAATATTATTGTCGAATAATATTTAATGTAGTTTAGTAAATAATGTATACTTATAAAATTCATATTTTTTACTCATATACATGATATTATTGTTGAATATATCAATAAAACAATTTTAAAATGTTGATTATTACTTTTTATATGATTTTTAAAAAAATTTCTCCAAAATTTTGTCTCAACTATATTTTGTGTCAAAATATTTCTCAATATACCTATAAAATTGAGTTATCGATATATTCGTCAAAATCGATATTTTCATTATTGGTTAGATTTTATAATGATTTTATTTTCAATCATGCTACCTAGTTAAGATTATTTATTTATTTTCAATGGTAAATGATTTCTTTTATTTATTATCATTTATATTATGAATATAATGAATTTAAATCTGTATAATATTAAGATCTATTATTAGATAAGATTTTATAATTTTATTTTTATTTAAAAAAAATCTAAAACATTATCTAAGGGATTTCCTTTATTGTCAATTAAATTTGTCTTATATATATATATATATATATATATATATATATATATATATATATATATGTTTATATATATTTGAAACTTATATGACTTATTCTAGAATTTTTTGAAATTCTTATGACCAAAATTTATGTGAAAAAATATGTTATAGTTTGAAGTTAGGCAATTTTTATTTTTACATTTTGTTGCAATAAAATCATGTAAAATAATTTATGGAGCGAAAGCTATGAAAATGAATAATAGATATCATTTACATATTTTTATAATAAAAAAACGTTAATATTTTGTATATCTATGGTTGAAAGTTGTACATAACAATTTTTTACAATTATACAGCTACAAGCAATATAAAAAAATATTTCAAAATCTAAAGTTATGCCAATATTCCATTTGATTGTAATAAAAAATTTATAATTAGAAGTTATGAGAAAATTATTCTCTTTTATTTTTATTATTAATTTATATTATGGGATTTTAGTATTACTTTTATTTTTAATTTAGTTTTTTTTATGCAATTATAATTAAATAATATATGTAGAATTATATAAACAATAAATTCTCTTACCTTGTAACTTAGAGAACAATATAATTACAATAAATTTTCAAAACTTGAAGCTATTATCTTATATATTCATATAATTTTTTTTGTTCAACTCATAGTTTAAAGCTATATAAATTTTATATATTTTCATAACATGAAATTGTGAAAAAATTATGTGAAACTTTCGTTTTAGAATTGAATTACTGAAATTTTTAATTTTTTATAATTCAAATTTGATTTGATTATCAGCTTATTATTATCTTTAAGTTATCGAAGTTGAAACTTCTAAAATTGTACATTCCATATTATGAAAAATTTATTACTTTTTTTTTTTAAATATGCATATCTCATAATTATTAGTTTTGTCTTATAATATAAAGTAGATTTATGTTAAAATATTTGTCTCATATATTGTATGATATATACATAACGGACGATGGTAATATAGCTCAAGTAAATTTGATTGCAAACTCTTAAAGAGATAAAATTAGTGATGGTAAATTTATGTCACTAATGATATAAAATTTCATGTGAATGACATTTTATATTCTATCAGATCCAAAAGAGTTTGACATGACGAACATGATTCATAAAGTAAATAATAACATATCAACACATTATAAGTCATGTAGATATATATTATAAAATCAGAAATTTTTATTTAATGACTTATTTGTTTATAAATGTGAAGCGTATTATGACGTGTTGTACAAATTATTATTTTGATGAGAAAATTTTTTTCATCATTAGAGGGAGAAAGCCAATTACAAGAGAACGGTGCGTATTTTGTATTATATATATTTTTTTTTTGTTAAACCTTGATAAAAAATTTTATATTATAAACTTTTATTATTTTATCTTTTTCATAATTTTCAAAAGATGTATTAAACAGTATATATTAAGTTAATTAAAATAATAAAAATACATTTAATCATATAGCTACATCAAATTGTGACCTTTAGACCATGTCATTATGTGATTCTTTTTTGTGGTCAAGTGGTTCACGTTTGGTTTTTTGGGATTGTACCTTAGGTACTACATTAATAGCCCTTAGGTACTACCTTAATGTACCTTAGGTTCTACCTTAAGGGACCTTAGGTACTACCTTAGTTAAAGTTGGGTTCTACCTTTTTCAAGCCTCGAACCTTCCTTTGTGATCATTAAACCATGCCATTATGTGATTCTTTTGTGTGGTCAAGTCATTCACCTTTGGTTTTTTGGGACTATACCTTAGGTACTACCTTAGTTAAAGTTGGGGTCTACATTTCCCAACCCTCGGACCTTCCTTTGTGACCTTTAGACCATGTCATTATGTGATTCTCTTGTGTGGTTAAGTGGCTCACCTTTGGTTTTTTGGGACTGTACCTTAGGTACTACCTTAATAGCCCTTAGGTACTACCTTAATCAACCTTAGGTACTACCTTAAGGGACCTTAGGTACTACCTTAGTTAAAGTTGGGTTCTACCTTTCCTAAGCCTCGGACCTTCCTTTGTGACCATTAGACCATGCCATTATATGATTCTCTTGTGTGGTCAAGTGGTTGACCTTTGGTTTTTTGGGGATTGTATCTTAGGTACTACCTTAATCAACCTTAGGTACTACCTTAAAAACCAAATGTGAATTACTTGACCACATAAGAGAATCACATAATGGCATGGTCTAAGGGTCACAAAGAAAGGTCCGAGGCTTGGGAAAGGTAGAACCTAACTATAACTAAGGTAGTACCTAAGGTTCCTTAAGGTAGTGCCTAAGGTACATTAAGGTAGTACCAAAGGGCTATTAAGGTAGTACCTGAGGTACAATCCCAAAAATCTAAAGGTGAACCACTTGACCACACAAGAGAATCACATAATGGCATGGTCTAAGGGTCACAAAGGAAGGTCTGGGGCTTAGGAAATGGCATGGTCTAAGGGTCACAATTTGATGTAGTTATATGATCAAATGTATTTTTATTATTTTAATTTATTTAATATATATTGTTTAATACATCTTTTGAAAATTATTAAAAAGATAAAATAATAAAAGTTTATAATATAAAAAATTTTATCAAGGTTTAACAAAAAAAATATATATAATACAAAATACGCACCGTTCTCTTGTAATTGGCTTCCTCCCTCTAATGACGAAAAAGTTTGTCTCATCAAAATAATAATTTGTACGCCCCCGCCTTGATCATTATTGGTGTGTGAAGGGCCCGTCAGGCGTTGAACAACCTCCCGTAAATTGCTTGTGTCTACCTGAACATATGTCATTGATGGTTTGGAACCCCCTACTCCTTCATTACCTCCATTGGACACCTTTTTTCAAGTCCTTCACGCTGATCAGGACCTACAAGCAGACACACTTACAGATGTTGATCCCACTAGCATCAAATGATCAGTTGAGGGGACGATGGAGTTCATCATCCTCACATCACCATACCCATACCCATACAATATGGAAATTGATAGATATATAATAGTTAGGCATTGGTATTGTGTTTTATGCCATAAAAGGGTGAATGATGGGGACATGAAGGTAGGTCATTCTTGCTCCTACCTGTAAAACCTATTCAAATTTAGCATAGTGGTTGAATTTTTCGGTCCAAAGTGTTAGGCTTGGTTGGCTTACCTGTTTTTCTTTTGACTATATATGCCTTATGGCCATTTTTTTAACCTTTGTAAAATGCCATTAGGTAGTTTTTGTTACGTTGATTGTGATATAAATCAGTTTGGAACTTGACTATCTATGAATCTTGGCCAATATGCAATGCGTCTATACATTTTTGGCCTATTGGTTTTTTATTCTTTTACATTTTGGTACAATTCAAGTTGAAACGTCTTTTTTTAAGATAACAAAAAAAGAAATGTCATTGTTAGAGCAAATACATATAAATAGTTATACATTTATAATAATATATTATTCGACAATAATATTATAACATATGGTAATAATATTTCCAACTTGAAGATATATTTAATATTAAAATTATAATATATTTAATTCAAATATATTCAATGATATAAAATAAATGATGATACACTTATTGCATCTCGATTTATAATTTTTTATTTATTTTTAACAACCAATTAAATGAAATTTAAAAATAAAATAATTAAAAATAATTTATTTTTTCCATAGATATTTATATCTATATTTATTAAAATTAAATTATAAAAACAATAATATATAAATCCTAGTGTCAGATTCTTTCTTAGAATTTTTTTTTATCTTTTTAGTTTATTTCTTAGAATTTTTTTTTTCTCTTTTCATTTTTTCTTCCAATTTTTTTATTTTAAGACAATTATTTTTTATTTTATTTTTAACTAAAAAATAGAAAAAAATAAAAACAAATGAGGTGGGGTGGGTTAAAGAAGGAAAGAAACAAGGGGCAATGCGAAACATGTTGCGTGTGACAATGGGCTTGACTGGTGATGGTTGCTGAAAGGGAGGTATGGAGGGGTAATTTTGAAAATACAAATATAAATAGTATATAGTGCATGAAACACATGATATTTTTCTCATCACCAGACAAATATCATATTTCAGTTATTTGGGTTTCCAAAACCATATATTTCCCATATAGCAGCCTGTAAACACAACCCTTCCCTAAATCAATATGGAAACAATCATTACTTGAAATCACATATATAATTGAGAGTCATGAGGGAAGCTCGTCACCTATCAGCATACCAACCATTACCCAACCAACCATCACACCCCTAATAGTCTTAGATTTTGTATTATATCTCAGGATTTTTCTTTTTAAAAAAGTAAATAAAAAGAAATTCATTGCTCTTTAGAAAATTTTGAAAGTAGAAGCCAGTAGTATATCCAAGAGTGCAAATATATCTTATTTATCCAAGAAAAATGATGCAACATTATGTGATTGAAACAAAAAGAATTATTAAGGGATCCAAAGATAAGTTTTCATGCCAAGTGTTCAACAGAAAAATAATCCCCCAACTTGCATATGAAGAGTATAATATATCCAAATTCTTTTTTCCCTTACATAGATTATGACCCAGACTCCATTTTTTTTACTCCATACCTTGATCGGGTTCACTTTGATGGTGGACTTAACCTTGCCTTGGATTGTAGCTAGAGGTTGGGATTGCAAGGTCAAAGATGGAATTTGAAGGGTCTTCTTTAATGTCAAGTGTTGTGCTTATTGTGATCATAATTTTATGATTCCTTTTTCTCTCTCTTATTCCATTTTTATGTTTCATTCCTTTACACGTGTCTTTATTTTATTAGTCTAACTGTTTAAAGAAGAATCTTAGCAACGATTTTTGTCTTCTAATAAGTTCATGATGGTGAGAATTCGGCCATAGCTTGATTCTTATGTTCACCTAGATCATGTTGACTAGTACATGAGACATGACTGAATTCATTATGAGCTTTAGTTCGTATACACCTTTATACAAGAGCTAATTTGTGTTGACTTTTGGACAAACTTGTCTACAGTAGATAGATTCCTAAATCATCTACTTCACTGGCCCATTTTTTCTCATGTGTAAGCTCCATCAAGGAGTTTTTGGGTGAGAAAAATGTTTTATCTATATCTATTTTATTTTGGTAGAGTCATTTGCTCCCTAGTAGGGTTATCAGCACAATGATATTAAGTGGTACAAGAATTATAGTCTATGTTTTTTTTTTCAAATGTGGAAGAGAAATGGTTAACTTGACTCCTTCTAAACCCCACCCATTATACTTCCGTGTTCTTAGGTAGACAATCTTTTTAGCTCATGTACTTAATAATAAGGGTCATTTTACCCTTCTTATGGTATTAAAAACTTGAGTCTTCATCCTTTGATTTTTTACTCATGTGTGTTTGAGTCCAGTGGATCCTTTTACACGGGTGGTGGACAAGTCTATAAACTAAATAGACTAATAATCTCTCTATAAACAATGTTCTATTTGATGATGTGACAATGGTTTTTTTTTTGAATTTGTTCTTGTTTAGATGTTTTCTTGAATGTTGGCATGGGTTGCCTCTTGAATGTTGGCATTGCTTGTCTTTCATACTTTTGCATACTTGTTAGATTTACTCTATTTTGAATGAATATTTCATGTTACAAAATTCATTATTCTTGATAGGTAATTTATGTCGATTGTTCTTTTTATTTATGGTTGTTTAGTTTATAGCATGCATTTTGTTCTAATGGTACTTCATCTTGATGGGTATGTTGTTTGGACGAATGTTTATTTTATATAACTCCTAATGCACTCAAGTAATGTACAGTACAAAAGATGACAGGCCTCAATGTCTATAGAGTATAGTGCATAATTAGGATAGATAGTATAGGGAAACTAGAAATTACTATTGAATAATAAATCCAATTATTATGACATCATGTCATGCTTTTAAGCGTTCTATCTTAACATCCTCAAACTCAAACAATTTTCTTATTTTCCTTGAAAATGATTTCAATTTGTTTAAAATTTTGAGATGATTTAAGTGTGAAAATTCATTCTATGGCTACCACCTCCTTAGATTCAAGTCCTCCTAGCCAATTATATTATTTAAAACCATGTACTTAAACAAAGGTTCATCACTAGTTTTCCATCTAGACAATTCAACTATACAAATCACATTTATCTTAATACAAACACAAATCTATACACTATAACTTTAATTTATAGAAAATATACAAAGAATGATATAAACATGAAAATATAAGGAAAAAAAAATGATGTTGAATCAGTTTAGCAACTAGTATTGAACCACTAGCTCCCCAAGTATAGATATAACTCCAAAACTTTGAACTCCATTCTTGGACCTCTCCTCCAAAACTTAACTCTCCAACTCAAGAGAAAAGAATATGAAGCAGAGAAAAAACCTCAAGCCAAAAGAAGGAAAAATGATCCAAAACACTCCTCCCCCACTAAAGAGATCTAGTTGAAAAGTCCCCTCCTCCATGCAAATTTGCTTGCATGGGCAACAACATTGGTTTTTGTTGGAAAGTGTTTTGAATTCCTAATTAATATAGATTCATTTTTGTAAATAATATTATATAGAATATTTCTCACATATTCACTTGTCATTATAATATTAGATTTTTTTATAAAATAATAAAAGTTATTAGGAATATCTCTATAAATATACTTGATAGTAAGGTAAAAGGTTATAAGATGGAGGTGGGTTTGTGAAGGCAATACATGGTGTATAGAGATGTGAAAAAGAATAGGAGACACCCAATGAAGCAAGCCGCACTAAAACCCCTTGTACCTTTACATGAAATATTTTACTTTTATGTTATTGAACTAATATTGTTTACATTAACACTTTTGTTGACATAACAAATTGGTATTAAAGCCTAGGTTAAAGATTTCTTAAAAATTTAAAAAAATAAAAAAAATAGAGCACACAAGATGATGACAAAAGGAATTTTAGTTGAAGGTGAAGTCAATTGTTCCCTTATTGAGATGTGATACAAAAAGAATGCACCATGAAGAGATGAATGATTGACTTAATAAAATTTGATCAAATGTGGAAATTGTTGGAAAGTGTCTTAAATTCCTAATTAGTATTGATTCATTTTTGTCAAAAACATTGTATAGAATATTTCTTATATTTATATGTCATTGTAATATTAGATTTCCTTATAGAATAAGGAAAGTTATTAGGAACATCTATATGAATACGCTTGGTTATGATGGAAAAAGCTATGAGGTGGAGATGGGCTTATGAAAGTTATATGTGGTGCATGGATATGTGAGGAAGAATGGAAGACACCTATTGGAGCAAAGAAGCTCATGGTTCAGGGTGTAGATACAAGGATTAGGGAAATATATGATATTTTGGGAACCTAATAGTTGAATTTGGTTTTTGTCTTTTGTAATATTCTCTATAGTATGTTAGAATGATTCTCTCTCATCCATTGATGTAAGCATATTTGATCAAACCATATTAAAGCCTCATGTGACTTTATGTGGATTGTTTTATCTTTGTATTTTTTAACTAATATTGTTTACATTAAAGCTTTTACTAGAACAACAATTTTATTTCTAAGAAAACACACGCTCCAAACTCAAATTGCACCATTTTTTATCCTCTAGATTTCAAAACGTCAGCTACTCACATTCTCTATATCCTTCTATTTGCTTTCATCACAAGCAAATGAAATATGGTCTTCAAGTTTGTGCCAAGTGTCCTCTACTAATCCTAAGGTACAAACTAAGAAGATCCCTTCACTTGCTAGCAGTTGTAGTGGAGAAGCATATGTAAACCCCCATCAAAGGTGAAAATTTTTATTTATAGACAAAATTGGGGAATTTATTTGTGCATACCTTAATATGGTTTAATATTGAGTTGTCACAAGTACAAGGATGAACTACTCAAATAGTGGTAATGACATTCAAGGATGGGTTTCTAAAGGGGTCATAACTATTTAGAGCCCATGAGTACCCTATGTTGGAAGAGGAACTTAAGGTAAGATAATCACAACAACCAACCATAGAAGTAGCCTCATTCACCATAGGGCCTTTAAATGGGACCTAAAAAAACTACTCCACTAGGAGAAGAAAATGACAAAAAAGAGTGGTTGTCACCTTTGCTAGAGAAGAGAGTTATAGTGTGTAAATAACATTGGAAGAACCTTGCAACTAGTATTTGAGGGTTCATAAGATAGGATATTTCATGTTCATCATATACGAAAAGTTCCACCATACCAAGATGCCACACTATGATCCCCTACTCATCACTCTTAGGCTATGTTGGGTTCTCGAAAAATTTGAAGGAAAATGTAAGGGAAAGAAAATAGAGAGGAAAAAAAAGAAAATAAATAATAAATAAAAATTAGATTTAAAGTCAAAAAATTATATATATTTGCTATTTCAAATTCATTTTACTTATTTTAACTCTTCAATATAAAGATTAAATAATTCAAAAGTATATTAGTTTTGAATTAATTTTAATTATATTTTATTTTCTTTTGTATTTTTCATAGTATAACCAAACATGAAAAAATGATTTTTCTTTACTTATTTTTTTCTTTCCTTAATACTTTTGAGAACCAAACAAAACCTTAAAGTATTTAATTTCAAGGTTAGGAGGATCTTGTTCAACTTTAATACTATAGTTGACCTCTTATACTTGTCAACCTTTGAACACAGAACTACTAACAAACATGTTACAGGCTACCTTGTTTAACTTGTGAGTCTTGATGTACCAATGATAATAGGATTTTTTTTTTTTTCTTGTATACTAATTCCTTTCCTACCCTTAATAGGTTGAGTTTAGAAAAAATACAAATAGATTAGGGACAAGTTTGAGATTTTTTTTTAAAAAAAAACTTGAATTAGATTTGGGTAGATTCCAGTATTATCTTACCCTACCTCACTCTATCCACCCAAATTATAAATAGAATTAAATAAAAAAAATTTTATTAATTCATTTTTAATACATATAATAAGAATAATACTTTTCATGAAAATAAATAATAATAATAATATATAATATTTATTTATTTATAAGTTCTATTTATATTTTAATATAATAAAAACTTTAAAAGATAGAAACAAAAAAAATTGTTAAACAAAGCAAGACTAGACAAGAATGGGAAATGTTGTTATTTGTCTTGACCCATCCACTAACATTATTATTATTATTATTATTATTATTTATTTTTTGGCAATTGAGGGGAGGGACATAACTTGTCTTGAACCTGTGCCTTTGTCATTCCTAAGTTGATGACATCCTCTATAAACCCCTTGGCGAGATCATGCTTCCCATGATAAGGCACCCTTAAATCCATGAAGTAGAAGCTACGCTTTCATCTTATGACCATAACATCAAAATTCTTAATTTGAAGGGATTACATAATTTAGGATGATTAGTCATCATCTCGAGTTTGTTATTCCATGGCCATGTGGGCAATGAAAAGATTAGCATGAGCGAGGTATCTAGAGCTACTTCTATTCCCACTCCCTAAATAATAATTACCAAGTGACTCTAAAGTCAATGGAAAAAGGAACACCAAACCTAGGAATAGCTAATGATGGAAGAATTTATGCTCATCGCCTTGGGAGAGAAACATTGATAATGATAGGAAGCTAGTTGAAAGCCTACAAAAAAGAAATGTTCAAAAAACTTTTTGTAGGAACATAGGGATGTCTTTCCCTAGAATAGTGAACACGATTGGGATAAATCTACAACTAATATGGCAAAACCTAGAAATGGAAATGTGTAACAAGTCAATTAAATAGAAAGTTTGATTATTCACTCTTCAAAAGCAATTTGCCATAGTCAAGGAAGATCCTAACTCATTAAGGTTGGTTTATTGAAGAAGTACGATACTATGATTGGCTAGCCAATACGATTGTTATTCCAAAAAAAAAAATTGTGGGGCATGGAGGGTATATGTGGTTTATACTAATTTAAAACGTGCAAACTTAAAGGATAGTTACACACTCCCCAAATATAAACCATTTGGTTAACATCATGGTACGTAGGTCACAGCTTATTTACCTTCGTAGAGGCATATATAGATCAAGTATAACCAAATACCCATGTATGATCTTAACTAAGCAAAGATATTGCTCATAAGAGAAAAGTGTTTAATTGTTACAAAACTATGTCATTCGAGATAAAAAATAAACAAATAACCCTAATACCACCCATCAATGGATCGTAGAAAGAGTTTTTAAGGTACAAATTGGTGACACTACAGAGATATATGTAGATGATTCATGGTGAAAACATTGAGCAGACTAACCATTGTAACCATTGTAACCATTTGGAGCATGTCTTTGGAATTCTAAGAAAACATCACATGACATTGAGCCCTAGTAAATGCACCTTTGGGGTAATGTCCCAAGCATTTATAGGGCTCTTCGTCATGCAGCATGGAATTTATGCTAACCCTAAGAAAATTTAAGCGATACTTGAAATGTCAATTGAGGAACTTAAGGAGGTACAACGTTTGGTGAAGCAACTCAACACCCTAGGACAATTCATCATCAAGTTAATCAATCAATATCATCTAATCCTTTCCTTATTAGAAAAACGTATATAACCATGACTAGACTAATCATTGTGTATATACTTTGTGAAGCTTAAAAGGTACCACTCATCCCTACTTATATTTTGACTAAAGTAAAGATAAGTGACATTTGTTGCTACATCTAGCAACTTTTGTAGTGACAATGAGCATCGCCTTAGTCCACAATGACCAAAAAGATGCATAGAGACTGGTTTACTACATCAACAAGTTCTTGCCATCAACTTGAGCCACAAAGAAGAACTTGAGCCGCAACACTTCATCTTTGCCCATGAATGTAGTCTTTAGACCATATCACGTAAATTGTTATGTATTTTCTATTTTCATTCTTTATTTTCTTTTCCCTAGCTATTATTATTCTTTGTTATGGTTTTTCACAACATGATCAATTGTGCATAATTAAGTAGAAAAATACATCTAAGTTGAAGAGACTTGTAGTTAATGTCTTATTGGCACCAAGTTTTCATTTTGTAGAACAGGAAAATTGCCTCAAATTTATACACTTCTAGTTCTATACGGACAATAGTCCATATCAGCTGTCAAATGCCAACTATAATTTTGCTAAGACAATAAATGCTTAAAATTTGAAATCTTGAATTAACAAGATGCATGTAAAGTACAAAGATTTCTACTTATTTTGTCGATACAACTGATAACTAGGCTACATCTTCAGCAACCCCAACATCTTCTCCATTTGCCAGATGGTTTACTTCCTGTCAAAAGGCAGTTAAAATTTTTTAGCACCTAGAATTTCATTAGCAACTAAAAACTGTTCTTAGGGAAGTAATGTTCATTGAATTTTCTTTTCTTGAATTTAAATGGATTAAGAAATTCTATGCCAGTAGTACTTCATATCATGCCAACCTGAATCTAGGTAAAAGAAATGCAATAAGGCAGGCTGATTCAAGGAAAAGAGAGAGAGAGAGAGAGAGAGAGAGAGAGAGAGAGAGAACACATTAGTGCAGAACTGAGATATCAAGTTTTTGGGAGTGTGGAATTAACCTGTGATGCGATGACTGCATCCCAATAATCATCATCTCATTGATCCCTGTACCCATCTGGCTTGGCTTTTGCAAACTTGACACACTCCCTGTACATTCTTCCTCTCCACTCCTTCAATGGTGGCATTTCCACCTGAGCCAGTAGCCAATTCCTGTACTCAATCTGACATCAAACCATCTAAAGAAAAGGGGGTTATCTACATGATAATGGAAACAAATGAACATGTTTTCACCAGAAGTCGATAGCCTTATTACCATATAGATTATCTAAGGAGCTTCAAATATTTGATATCGGATGTAAAACCCAGTTAGATTTTCTACATCAGAAAAGAAATGGCTTCATCCAATGTTGAGTTAAGAAGATTAAATTTGAAAGATAAGAAAATAGATGGAGCACCTCATTGGGGGGAAGGACATGGGTGAAGCTCTTGGGCACTCCAGTTTCCTCCATATGATGATAGTAATTTTCGACATCAGACATCATCTCCTCTTCTGTTGGCAGCAACACCTTACCAGATAAAACATGAGCCAACCACTTGGATTGTAACTCGGTTGTCAGAAATGGTGTATCCTGATTGTAAAAACCAACTTCCATTGTCAATTGCCCAAATCTAAAGTAGTCTGGTTTATAAACAGAAATTTAATCTATCACAGACTAAAGAATCAATCAAATGTGCACTAGCATACAGAAAACAGAATCAAGGAAAGGGGCGTATTTTAATCACCTAAATGAATTTTATAGCAAGATCCATTAGGTTTTCTTAGGCCAGAAAATTGATAGTTCATATATAATGCTTAGTGGGTATTCCATGGATTCTCTAAAATGAACAAAACTGTTTTCCTTTTCAAATTTAACACACCACTTTGTGGGAATATGCGGTTGAAACAACAGACCTGCTTAGGCATTCCAATGAAAGAGAGCCAAGGAGCTAAGTGCGGAGGGAAGACATGTTTATACAGTGGCCCAACACGGTTATCGTCATCAATGGTTACAATTCCATTTGTTTCAATAAATGGAAAATGGTATTTGTATCTGCAAAAGATATAATTCAGAACTTGAATGACAAAACGAATA
The DNA here is from genome assembly GCF_004353265.1 of Vitis riparia. Classification (NCBI taxonomy): domain Eukaryota; kingdom Viridiplantae; phylum Streptophyta; class Magnoliopsida; order Vitales; family Vitaceae; genus Vitis; species Vitis riparia. The sequence goes on along the minus strand of NC_048443.1, from coordinate 21,070,289 downwards.
TGCTGAACCAGCAGGAGCAATGAAGGTAGGAATGGAAGATAAAATTTGCAGGGCTACTAAGGAAAAATAAATGAAAAGTGAACCATTTGATTCGTACCCAGTACAATAAAAAATGGTATCTGCATGAACTGAGGATCCATCTTGAAAGACAACCTTACCATCTTCATAAACAAATTCTATCTGTAAATATAGGATTGAGAATACGTACCTCACACCTTGAAACACTTTGGTAAGCTTACTATTCAACCAAAAAATAAAACCTTGAATATGACAGTTTTGATTGAAATACAAACCAAGTACTCTTGGAAAGCACCCTCTCAAGTCTTGATCTAGAGGATGTTGAGTAAATCAACTTAATAACTTAATATGACTTAATAATTTAATTTAAATCATTAAATAGATTAAACATATTTGATAAAATAACTTAATAAACCAACTTAAAGTTAAGATCAACTTTAAATATTAAATCAAAATAGTTAGCTTACTCTTAATTTCAAATCTTTTTACTTCATTTGCCTACATCTAGTAATAGTATATTTTATAACTATAGCTCCACATCCATAACTTATTTTTTATAATAAATATTTTGTAGTTATTTTATATATTTACAATACTTTAAATATAGATGTTTAACAAAAAAAATTATTACCTAAGATTAATAAAAATAAATATTAGTTAAAATCAATGAAGATAAATATTAGTTAAAATTAATAAAAGTAAATACTTTAATTCAATGATTTAAAATAAATTTTAAGTTAACTTTATCAAACAACCTTAATTATTAAAGTAAAAAAAAACAAATAATAAGTTTTAAGACAAATTAAGAATAATTTAACTTAAAGTCAACTTAAGTCATTAAATAATAAGTATTAAATTTACCAAACACTCTCATGTTTGTAAATAAATATGAGAAATACTTTGAGATACGAAAAAAAAAAAAAAAAAAAAACAAAAGGAAGGCTACCATTTTATGTAGCCATATGTTTTCATGGTTGTCTAATTCTCCAACTGTCACATTAGGGGCTCTTGTTGTGATGTGAACTTCCTTGGCTACTATTGCAACCTCTCTAGAGATATCAAAAGCGCTAGGTCCCAATCCGATTAAAACCACAACCTATTAGGTATAGTAAATCCAATAAATATTCATGTTGAACTATCAAACATAAGAGTGATTTAATCCAATTTAATAAAAGAAACAATAGAATATAATTAAACAAATTAGAAATGCAAAGCAAGAGACTCACTTAAATCCCCAAAAAGAGTACTAACTAATGTTAGAAAGTGTCCTAAATTCCTAGTTAGTAAAGATTCCTTTTTATTAAGAATATTGTATAGAATATTTCCTAAGTTGAATACTATTGTAATATTAGACTTCCTTCTAGAATAAGGAAAGTTGTTGGAAATATCTCTATAAATATTCTAGGTCATGAGAGGAAAAAATCATGAGATGGAGATGAGCTTGTAAAAACTATACTAGGTGGATAGAGATATAAGGAAAAATGGGAGATACCTTATGGAGCAAGAGGACTCGTGGTTCAAGGTATGGATACAAGGAGTGAGGAAACATGGGATGTTTCAAGAACCCAATAATTATATCTGGTTTTATCTTATGTAATGTTTTCTATTGTATAGTGAAACGATTCTCTCTCATTTGTGGATGTAGGCATAGTTAGTTGAACCACGTTAAAACCTCGTCTACCATGTGTGTGATTGTTTTATCTTTGTGTTCTTGAACTAAGATATTTGCATTAAAGCTTTTGCTAGCACAACAATTAATACATAGTAAACTGCTTTGGGCATTGGCCATGGAGCAAAGTGGTAGTTTAGAATCCCAAGATTAAAGAGTACATAATTTGAGGCCACCTGTTAGTCATCAAACTTTTGGCATATAGTTAAGATTCATATTGAAATTTCAATTCATAAACTAACCTGCTTCCCTAGAGAAGTTGAAGGGCCATTACAGATGTTAAAAAGGAAATGTGTTATCTTCTGAGAACCCTAAAAACACAAGAACAGCATAACCCTAAATAAATGCTCCTAGAGCCCGCCCATATACAATACTCCACAACTCTAGCAAGCATGTCTTTGTTCCATGACCTTTAAACTTAGGGACAAGTTTCAACACCTTGACCTCATTGTTGCAAGACCAAGGCCTCTTGTGATAACAACTTAGACCCATGAGTGCCTATGGCTTGCGAGGTGACATGTATGTTTAAGAAAAGTGAAAATTATGATGCTTAAGAAGTTGAGTAGCATGTCAATGTGCTAGGCATTGGCTTGGTGGTGACTTGGGAGTGGCAACACCTTTGGTTGACATGTAAAGCATTATGTGGGTGGCTCAACTTGGCAAAAATTCAAGTGTAAGATTTCACTTGATTCAGATTTTTATTTTTTATTTTTTATTTTTTTATTTATTTTTATCAAAATGATGCTTTAAAAACTCTTTAGGGTGGGAGAGGTGACTCTCTAAAACTATGATGATAGAACATGGATAGCAATGGGTATGTCACCCCAACCTAGTTCAAAATCGTAGTTTAGGTCATTGACTCAAGAGGTCTCGAGGTATATTAGTCTCAACATCCTAACTTAGTATCAAGCCATAAGGAAAATAAGTTAACTAAAAAGTTAAAAAAAGTTATGAAAATTATTTAAACAATTGGTATGATTAAATAAGTTAAAAAATTAATAAAAAAACTTGTATCGCTTTTAACATTGTTTAAATAGTTATAAAAATATGTGCACATGTTAATAATTGAAAATTATTTTATTTTAAATATAATAATATTTTACTAAAAAGACATACAATTCAATATCAATTCTACATTGCATGGCGTGGGGCTCAAAATCATCATCATTAGTCTTACGACAAGTATATAAATAAGGTGGTAGTTCCCACGATGAGGATATAGTTGCAAGAGTTGCCCATAGTTCAAATAGGTTGGTTGAGATTACTAGCTTGATAATCGGTAATCAGAACCTAAGGTGATAGTACCCAAAACCTCGATACCCAATGTTGCTACTAAAACATGATTGATCATATGCATAATAGTCATTAGTTCATGTTTTAGTATCAAAACACTCCTCAAGATGCATCCTTAGAAATAGATCAAAGTAGTTTCTACAAGAAGCAGTACAAAAACTATAATGTTGAACTCTAAAGCTATGATGTGATTTATCATCTACTCCTCTAAAATATTGTCATAATCCTACACCTAAAATCTAGATATGCTCATCAATACCTTGATAATTATGCCTATGACATGCTTGGATTTGCTTAACTAATATAATCACCACCTCCCCCACTACCCTCACCATCTTCATTATTGATAGTCTATTACCATTATTGTTGCTCCTTCTATCATCATCATCATCATCAATATCAACATCATTAGAACTTGAAAAACTTTTCTAACAGTCTTACCTTGATGACGAGAGTCATTCTCTCTTCTTTATGTAGTAATGCTTGTGTGCTAACTCTATGACATGCATACCCTGTTGAAAAAGCTACATGTTTGTTTTTTTAGCTATGTTTTTAAACACTTTGGGTTACCAAAGGATATAATGAGTGACAAAGATTCTCACTTCATGAGTAGGTTTTAGGTTGATTTCTTTAAGATGTTGGGATTAAAACCAAAAATTTTAACTAAAATCACCCTCAAATAGATAATCAAACTAAAAAGATGGATGCAAATTCTATGAAAGTATTTGAGGCACTGTATGATTTCTAAGCAGCATAATTGTTTGGAATTTGTAGAAGTGGCTCAATGTTGTTATAATCTACACAAGAGTTCTTCTATAGGATTGTGCCCATTCGAGGTGGCAATAAGGCTACAACTTCACATGCCTTTGGATGCATTGTTGGGATGTAAGTTGGGCATAACATAAGTCCTATAGCCTTTAGATTCTTGAAATCTTGTTAAGAAATGCATGAAAAGGCAAAAAAAAAAGTTTGGAAAAAGACAACAAATTAATGAATGAAAAGGTATGATGATAAAGGGAGGAAGCCCATAAAGTTTCAAGTCGGCCACAAGTTTGAAAGGACATCAATAGTCAAAAAGTATAGAGGGGGTTTCATCCTAAGTGTGATGGTGTCTTTGAAGTAATGAAAAAGATTGGTGCAATTACAAATAGGTTAAACCTTCAAATAGACTAAAAATTCATCATTCTTTTCATACTACTTTCTTTAAGCCATTTCTTAACAATCAATATCCCACTAAGATATACAAAAATCGTGCACCTCTGATTATCCAAAAGTAGTTTAAGTCAAAAGCTTATAAGAACTTGGATCATAGAAATATGGGGCTAAGTAAAAAAGAAAAGAAGGATTGTTTACCCAGTCCATTGAAAGGGACTCTTGAAAGTGAAGCTAGGTGGGAGAGAGATACAACCTTGTGACAGTGTGAAAATGTAGTACAAAAATATACGCAGCTAAGTTGATGAGGGTACAAATTCCACTTGGTGTGGTGGTTTTTTTTTTTTTTTTTTTGATAAATAAGCAAGGAATATATTAACAAAAGGCAAACAACCACAAAGCATACAAAGAGTATACAAGGTAGCTAAAACCTCAAAAACAAGAAAAGAAAAAAAAAAACCAAAAGGCTCACCAACCCTTAAGTGGATGCTAACCACTCTAAGAAGTCTATAAAAGAAAGCGACTCCTCTCCAATGTACAATCTAGCCCAACTCCATAAATTATAGACAAAAGAATTTTTGAGTTTCTGAATTGCTAAAGAACCCCCCCCAAAGGCTAGCTTATTCCTCTCCTTCCAAACCGTCCAAAAAATGCACAATGAGATGGATTTCCAAATCTTTTTCCTTTTTTTTCCACAAAAGAGCCCCTTTAGCTAATTAAGACCTCCTTTACAGTTTTTGGAAAGACCCATTAAACACCAAACAAACCTAAGACGATTTCCCAAAGAACTCTAACCACTATACAGTGTATAAGAATATGATTTACAGTTTCTTCTTCACAACCACACAAAAAGCAACGATTAGGGAGCTTCCACCCTCTTTTTTGGAGCTTATCTAATGTAAGCACTTTCCCTCACATAGCCTCCCAAGCAAAAAAAAAATGACTTTGGTAGGAACTCTATCCACCTATATGCAATTCTTCGGGAAGACGGTGTCATTGGGGTTAACTAGTAAACTATAGGCTTCCTTAACTCCAAAATACCCGTTTCTGCAACCCTTCCAAGAGACTGAGTCATCCTCCAAAGTTAGCCTGTAGCCCCTTAGGACATGGAGCAAATTTCCTACCAAATCCAATTCCCAATCATTAAAAGCTCTAAAGAACCTTAGATTCCAACCTCCCTAACCAAAATTCTGGTCCCAAACTTCCTCCACTGTGGCGTTCCTATGTGCAGCCATGGCAAATAATTGTGGGAAACTTTGGGACGGCGTTGTATGGCTGCACCAATGGTCAGTCCAGAATCTAATTTTATTGCCATTTCCAACTGTGAACACTATATTTTCCCAGCACCAATCTATTTCTTTCAAAATCTCCTTCCAAACCCCTACTCCAAATGCCCCATTAGCCTTATTTGTCTTCCAACCAAGGCCCTCTTGCCCATATTTCACAGAAATCACCTCCTTCCAAAGATTTTCCTTGTCACAAGCAAATCTCCATATCCATTTGCCAAGCAAGGCCTTATTCAAGAGAGCTAGCTTCCTTAAGCCTAGCCCACATTTTTCCTTATCCCCACAAAGCACCTCCCAATTAACTAAGTGGGTTTTCTTCTCCAAGTTTCCCCTTCCCCAAAGAAAGACTCTTTGTAATTTTTCTAACTTTCTTGCTACTACCTTGGGCATTCGAAAGAAAGGCATTTGATAAATGGGCATACTAGTCATTGTACTCTTTATGAGAGTGATTCTCCCACCTTTGGAAATATATTGACGTTTCCAAAGCGTAAGTCTCCTCTTCACTCTCCCTTTCACCCCATCCCACACAGAGAGAGCCTTGTTAGGAGCCCCTAAAGGCAGTCCCAAATAAGAAGAAGGCAAAGAACCTACGTTGTACGCTAACTCCACTGCCATCACATTAACCTCTTCCACCTCACCAACTGGGAAGATTTCACTTTTGGCCAAATTGATCCTTAATCCTGACGCGGCTTCAAACTAAAGTAAGGTCTAGCTCAAGTGAGTTAGGTGTTTTTTCTTTGCCTCACAGAAAAAAATTGTATCATCAGCAAAAAAAAAGGTGGGAAATATTCAAATCCGACCTTCTTCTTTCCTGGATTCTGCACCTTGAAAGGAAACTCCCTTCAATAGCCCTCCTAATGAGAGCACCCAACACTTCCATTCCCATAACAAAGAGGTAAGGAGATAAGAGGTCTCCTTGACGAAGCCTCTTGGTACTCAAAAAGAAGTCTGCTGGCACCCTATTTAAAGTGTTTTTATTTATTTATTTTTGGATGGTTATAAGAATAAGTGTAAATAATTGACCTATAGTCAAGACAGAAGTGACCTATCCCAAACTCATTTTATTGTCATCCTTGGTTGCAAAAATTTTTTCTCAACATGGTAAAGAGTGTGGATAAGATTTATTTATTTATTTATTTTAACAAAAGTCTACTTATAGTACTCTTAAATCTTCAAATAATCATAAAAATCACTTATGATATTTTAAAACAGGGTAACACCCTTTCATATTTATTTTTCTAAAACCTTATCTTCTATACAATACTGTAAAAATTTAACTTAAAATATTATTATGTCCACATACAATTATTTAATGATGAATTATCAAGAGAAAGGTCATTAGTGATACTAATAAATCAAAGAAAAAAAGGAAACATGTGTTTACTTTTCTCCTTTCTTTTATTGGATGGAAGAAATACTTGTAATATTTTATAGAAAATGAGTTAGAAGAAGGAGAGCATAGAATGCTCAAAGAAAAATATTGTCTTATTTCATTAGCGCTAGTTAAATTTTTTCAATATCTATTTGCCCATTTCTCCTATTCCACAACTTTTTTGCTAAACTAAAAACTATCCCAACAAATAACTACACTTTGGGGCTGAGAGGTGGGATGTGGGAAGTGGGTGGGTTGGGTGAATAGGTTATTTTATACAAATTCAAAAGGTCCTTCCTTTCTTCCCACAACCATTCAACAAAGGATAAAAATCACAAGCAAGCATGAATGCAACAATACTCTCCTAATAATTTATAGATGCAAGTCACGTGCAAATGCTTCAACACTCCCCAATTACATTAATTCATAAGAATAATTATTTCCCTAATACATTTTGAATTACCCTTTGATATCATTAACAATATGAACAAAAAAATTATTTAAGAATATCCAAAAGGTAATCACACCAATTTTAGCTCATATTTTATCATTTCAACATACATGCTCAAGTAACAAATAATATCTAACACTAGAAATAAATCAAAGAGTAGAATGAAAGTAAGAGAGATAATGACACCAAATTTTACATGAAAAATCTCCTTAGAGATCAAAACTATGAACCTACCAACGATAAAGAATTCCTCTATGACGAACAACCAATTTGTACAAGGTTTTACTTAACTTAAGCCTGCTAATCCTTCACAGACTACATAACCAACACCTTCTCACTTTAGCTGCATGCCTTCATCTTCCATAATATACTTGGAGTCCTCACCAAGTTTGATCTTGATCTCTTCTTGAAGTTCAATCAAGAAGAAAATGAGTTTTCACTCAAAACCTAAATAGATAGGAAATTGAAAGATGAATGGAATAGAAGAATCAACCCATTTTTTTTTAAGGAAATCTATTGGAATATAGTTTGGAAATCAAGATGAAAAAGGGAATTTTCTTGACAACCAAACACCCTTAACTAGATAAGGATAGAGAGAGCTCGAGAGAGAAGGAGAATGGTTGCAGGTATCTATTCCCCAAAATAGGAAGCAATTTTAGGTTTTAAATGGAAAGAAGCCCTTGATCCAATGGTTAAGAAAAAAAAACTTGAATCGATTTGACCAAAACCTGGATCGATCTTAGCACATGACATTTAAACACCTAGACAAAAATAGTTGTCCTGGCTTCCTCAACTCTTTTTAGAAACAAATAGTTCTAGCAGAAACACTTTGAAAAACTTTGGTTGATTCCATCTCATCCATCTACAACCTCAACTATATACCTTGGTCCCTTAGTAAATTCAATATCTTGATCTTCATTAAGCTAGTAGTCTGAGGAAGGATTTGGAAAAACTGAGTTAAATACTTAGAAAATTTGTCTAGAATTACTAATCTAGCTAAACACTCATAAAAACATAAATACTTGTATTACTTTATCATAAAGTTTCCCTTATTGTTTTTAGGTTTTTGCAAAACCATCAAATAAGAACAAGTGAGAACAATGTGCTCTCCATATGTCTTTTAAGTGTTTTTTTTTATTCTAACGAACGGAAACCACAATTCCCAACAAAGCCTTTATATTCCTCACAATGCTCTCCATGGATAGTTTATGCTATCATGAAGAAATAATTCAGATATTGATGAGTATAAGAAGCAGCACATCGCTTATCACAACTTTTAACCTCTACAAAGATGAACATAACATTTCCATTACCAAGGTACAAATGATAGCAATCACTTCATCTTCTTTAACTGAAGCACAATTTTTTTGGTAGTTGAGTTTGAATTTCTAGTCGGGTTTTTGCATTGAATCAACTTCAAGGAAGCATTAGTAAATCTTTAATTAGATTTACAAAAGTAGTACTTGTGTGCAACATTCCAACTAGTCCTTTCTACATATTGTTAATGAGTAAAAAAAATGCATGCAATTCATATTTGAGTCTATCTATTTTCATGGAAACTTGAGGAACTTCCAATCTAGAGGCACTTGATGCCTTCATTGCATGAAACCTTTTGTTGCATAAAAAAACCCTAAAAAATACTTTGCAAATGTGAAGTTTCGATAGCTAGTACTAGTAGAAACTAATGATTTCAAGAACCCAATCAAATTATGTTATTTACATATTTCACAACAAAAAAAGCAAATTTGATCAAGATATACTTTGTGTGATTGCTATGAGACTTGAGAAGGACTAGAAGGTCATCAAAGAGCTATTCTATAAGAGGAATAATGTCTCTCTTGGTCAAGACACTTCAAGCATTACAAGGATGGTATAAATAGGTTTTCTTTTTATTTTTTTTCGCATGCTTGTTAATGTATGAATTGAAGTAACTAAGGCTAGATTAGTTGGATTGACATCAACTTTAGAGCTTGAGTTGATTTGAGATATCACTCAATTAGATTGATTAATGTACAACCTAAACTTAAAGTAGGGTTAAAAGTTTATGATTTGGTTCCTAGAAAAAGTCGACCAATTAACCTAATGCCCCAAAGGCCATTATGCTATGAAGATAGGTTTTTTTGAAATTAAATGATACTGTCACACACTATCCTTAATCCAAATAGAATATTAATATATAACCATGCTTTATAATATAATGATATTGTCACACACTATCCTTAATCAATTAAAAGACATGCTTTGGAACTCAATCATACTAGAATTAATGATTTATTAAAGTTTTACTTCATAGTAACACCACACTTATTATTACACATTGCTCTCACAAACATAGGAAAATAAAGCATAAGTAGAGTTTGATTCAAAGAAAAAGAACAAGTTCATCAAGACAAGCATTTTTAATCACTTCCATTAACCAGCTCTTTGGACCAATGTGACCAAGAAATCTTTATAATTTCCAAGAGCTACATCTTCAATCTTCTTGGTCAGAGGAGTTCCATATTGCTTATTATATTTCTCAGCAATGTCCTTTATATCAACATTGGCTCGGGTTACAATAACTCGAGTTAGGGCTTCTTTTTCATCCTCATTTGCGTTAGCTTTCATTGCCGAATCTAAAATCTAAGATTAAAAAAAAAAATAGTCCAAGAAATGCTTCAACAAATATATATATATATATATATATATATATATATATATATATATATATATATATATATATATATATATATATATATATATCACTTTTTTAATGTGTTATAGTGAATTTATCTCACCTTACTGAAATACATCGAAGGAGCATACAAGCAATAAATTGTGTCCTTCAAACTTGTCTCATCAAGATCCTAAACAATGAGGAATTATATTAAAATGAATATTTTTGAAAGCTAATTCAAGGAAAAATGAGTTCTAATAAATATTAAAATGAAAAGAATTGTTCAAAGTAACACAGGAATGAGAATTGTTTTTTTTTTTAAAGAATTTATAAAAAAAAAAAGTCTGGAGTTTAAAAACAATATAACGAATAAGAATAAAAATAGAGTAAAAAAATGGCACATGAGTGGACCACACAAATAATATTCCATGATTCAAAACAATATGTTTTTCCTTATAATTTGTATGTTCATAATTTTACATGTTAAACTATTAGCAAAGTATATATTTCAATTTAATTACTTCTTAGAATGTATTTGGTATGTGAAAATAAAATAAAAATAAAGATAAATCATAAAATCACGTAAAAGAGAAAAAATTAAAATCCAAAAAACAAAAAAAAAGAATTTTGTATCCACAAGATTGAAATTTTAATTTCATTCTTATATTTAATAAGTAATTTGGACTTAGAAATAAATAGGAAATGGAATAGATTCTTTTTATTCCTATACCCATTTTCTATTCTAGTGTTTCAAATATTACATAATTCTTTTTTAACTATTTTGAAGTGAAAAAGTGATAATAGTAGAGGAAAAGGGAAGACAAGGAAACACAAGAAAGAGGAAAAATGAACAAAGAAAGAGAAAAAAAGAACATAAAAGAACAAAGAAGGATAACAAATACTAACTTTTAAGTTAAATACTAATTAACCTTCATTTTCTTTTTCCTTTTTCACTTTATTCATTTATTAATGTTTAAGTAAAGAATAAAAAGTGCCTTTGATATGTAGGAATTAAAATATGATAGGAATGTTGGATGACATGTATTATGTAAAAAAAAAAAATCATTTTTTTATAATAATATATGTATATATTTAAGAAAATTTGTGTTTTCACACATTCACTCATGTAAAAATAAGGAAAAAATGTGTTTTCATATACTTGCGTAAAAATAATTACAAAATAGGAACTTTGAAAAAATAATTCAAGTTTTATGCACTCATCCAGTCAAATGTAGTAACTATGTCATTAAAATATAGTATTCGAATGAACAAAATTGTAATTTGAGCAAAAAGTGCATGAAATGCTAATTATTTTTAGATAACTACTTGAAATTTGTATTTAATAAACTTGAGTTCCCATTTGGTGGTTTTTTCATATAAATGTATGGAAACGCTTTTTTTTTTTTTACTTCTCATTTCCATTTTTGAAATAATTCAAATATAATAATGATTGGAAAATAGAATAGATTTCCAATTCCTATTCCTATTCCTATTCCTATTTCATATTCTAATGTTTCAAACAGGCCCTAAGAATTATCAAATATAATATCATGATTATGTTATACCTCTTCAATGTTCTTGTTAAAAGTTTCCTTGTAACATTTGAAGACGGTCTTGAGATGAGGCTTGCTTCTTGTTGCTAGAATCCTTACAGTTTCTTCATCTTTGAATAGCTTCTTCTTATCAAAATGTCTATTAATGATCATACCAAGTTTCATAGCCTCTGCTCTAACCACCACATCATTAATTCGTGATCCTTCATATCTGTACGTACTTACAAGTGCTACCAAAAGCTGTTGATACAAAAAGCAATTTTTCATTACATTATTTCATGTTGATAATAATATTTGTTGCATGGTTTCTTTATGTGGTTCTGAGTTTTTAGTTATCATTAGAGAGAATGTGTTTTATTAAAGCTCTCCAAAATCAAAGATGTGGAAGGGAAAGAACTATGTTTGGTTGGTGGGCAAAATGGGCTTTCAAGTTTCAAATTGCGACATACAATGGGCTAGGTTCAGTCAAGAACAAGACTTTGAGGGTGTTTGTCTTTTTAGCTTTTTATTGAAAGCAATTTGCTTTTGGACTTTAAGTTTGTTTTTCTACTTTTCATGACTTATTATAAATTTTTGGTTGAATAGAAAAAACTAAAATATTTGGTTGAATAGAAAAAATCAAAATATTTGACTTTTTCTAAATGGATAAAGTACCATGTTGTTTTTCTTTACTTTTTAATGCTTAATAGAAATAAAATATTACAAAAACAAACAACCTAATACTTAATAATATTAAGCACTATTTAGTTTTAATTTCTATTTAAAATTAAGTAAAAAAACAAACACCACCTTATGCTTTTTGGCTCATAAATGAACTTCAAATTGGATCTAAAATATGATAAAGCTTGAAGTCCAATTTGTTATGGTTGGGCTTAGGGGTTGTACAGATTATTGGATGGAGTTTTTGAAGTGTTGGACCAAACAAAAATGAAATCTCAACTATTGAGTTGATATTTGATGATATTGATAGATAATTAAACTAAGAGCCCGTTTGACAATGATTTTAGGAAGTGTTTCTAAGATTTTTAACGCTTAAAAATTTATATCATTCAAGTGTTAGAAAGACTAGAAACATTTTCTAAAATTACTATCAACGCACTTTAAAAGTATGTTTGACAATAGTTCTAGAAAGCGCTTTTAACTTAAAAAGTGTTTTTGAAAAAAATTAGATGTTTAGTAAAATTTAGGAAACACTTCTAAAAATATGAAAAATCACTTGTAGTATTGAAAAGTCACTTAAAGTATTTTTTGGAGAAACACTTCATAAATGATTTTTGTAAAATATTTATAAAGAAAACACTTCCATTAAAAATACTTTAAGTTGCCAAATGCTCTTTGAGAGTGTATTTGACAGTGTTTCTTCTTTAAGTGTTTTTAGCCTAAAAAGTGTTTTTGAAAAAAATTAGATGTTTGGTAAAATTTAGGAAACACTTCTAAAAATATGAAAACTCGCTTGTTGTATTGAAAAGTCCCTTAAGTATTTTTTTGGGAGAAACACTTGATAAATGATTTTTTTATAAATTTTTTGAAGTGTTTTCTACATTTTTCCAAATAGTTGACTTTTCTTCAAAAACAAATTTCTTTTTTCTTTTTTATACTAAAAGTGCTTTCTAGAAATACTATCAATCGGACTCTTAAATTACCTTTCAAATATGACTAAATTGCTTTCTAAATATGATCATCTTACATAATTATGACCATAGTAATTCTTGATTGGTTCATTAACATGACTATATATATTACCTCTCATAGTATCCTAACCAACACTACACCATATAAAACTCCATTATTGAGAAAAGACACAATTATAGGACTTTCTAGGAGTTCAACTAATGGGGACAAAAAAAAAGTTCGAAACTCCAATTGTAGAAGAGTTGGCTCAAAAGATCATTTGCAATTGCATATCCTTAAGCCCAACCATCATTTATGGAGAAAATATATGTTAGAAAGAAAGACGAATGCCATCTTTTTAAGAAATAATTAGTCAAAATGCTTCAATAAATTAATAAGATAGAAATTCTATTTACTTGATTAAAAATTGCATAATATCTCACTAATCTAAGTCAATTTTTATTTTCAAATAAAACAACTCAAAATAATGTCGATACACTTGAAATATAGTTTGATGCAAAACAGAAAAAACGTTACTAAAAGTAGTACTAACCTGGCGTTCGATGCCTTCAACTCGGGAAGCAACGTCTTCCTCGATGGATTCACCGTAGAGGGACTGGTATGCTTTCCTAGCTCCCAAGAGCTCGTCTGATGATCTGGTGCATGCAAGTTCAATGAGTAAGCCATATGCTTGAGGGTGTCCGTCCAAAGCCTTCCTTGCCATGCGAGCATCTCTTTCCCAAGGATGCATGGTCCATTGCACCACAACATCTTGACCACAAAAATGTTAAAAAAAAAACTAATCATATTATTGCAAAAACCAATATTTAAGTCATCATTTGTCTCCCTGTCTTTTGTAATTCACTTGTAATTTTTGTTTTCTCCTGAGAATTTTTTTTTAAATATCTTTAATTTTATGTTTTAGATAAATACCTAATTTAATATTGGACATATAGATACCTGAAAACGCAGAAATTCCTTTATTAGAAATGCAATATGATAATCTTGCCATCTCTCAAACAAGAAGTATTCATCCTTAAGAAAGAGGAAAGAATTTTCATTCCTAAAAGTTGTCAAGTCTTCTGGATGCCATTTTACTAAGATCTCCATCATTGATTTCTCGTCAACTCCAAGTATTCCTAGAAATGTAATTAAGATTATTTCAACCTTCTAATCAATATTAATAATGAAAGAACAAATAAACAATTTGAAATCATATGGGACATGAGATCATATGAAATCACCATATTGTCACAAATTTTCCCTAGAATTATTAAGAAAATAACATGCCACAATAAGTACAACTAGAGTAAACAATTTGAATGTAAAAGAATGCAATTGTTTGTGATTTAGAAAAAATAAAGTCAAGGGAGAAGAAGAAAGAACCAGAAAAAGCCTTTGCGAGAGTACGGCTCTCATTTGGCAAAGACATAATTTTTCTCCCTTCTTCGTTTGTTTTCTTTTTCCTTCTTTTGATGGAGGCAACAAGAATGGTGGCCTTCTTTACCTCCATCATGGCATTAATTTTATAAGTAAGCTAAGGGGTATTTAGGGTAAGTAAGAAGACTAAAAAATGGAATGACTTGGGGGAGGGGGGCAATGTCTTAATCGCATGTCAACATCATAGTGTACTTGCATTCATGTATGGGATTCTTAAGTTATTTTTGAAGTTTTATCCATTTTGAAGACTTGAATATTTTCAATTTGATTTTGAGTCAGACTTGAGAGTGGTTTTAGCTACTACAACTATTTTTATAGAGAATTATTTAGTGTCTATGTAAATAAAAAAAAACAATAATTTTGATAGCATTCCTAGTAATATCAATTTTTTAGAAGAAGCATTTACCAATAGGACTAGTTTAAGAATCATTTCAAGAGATTCTTAAAAAAATTTTAAGTAATTTTAAAAATTTTATCAAATGCCTAATTTTAATAAAATTTCCAAAATCATTCTCTTTTTTTTCCATTAAATAAAGTGATTTTAAAATTTATTAAATATCTAATTTTTTTAAAATTTCCAAAATCACTCTTAAACACCCTCTCATAATCAATTTTCTAAAACCTTTTCTTCTACACATTATTGTAAAAATTTAACTTAAAATATTATTATGTCCCCATATAATTATTTAATGAGGAATTATCAAGAGAAAGGTCATTAATGACATTAATAAATCATATAAAAAAAAGATGAAACATGTGTTTGATTTTCTACTTCTTTTTATTGGATGGAAAAAATACTCAAAGTATTTTATAGAAAGGGAGTTGGAAGAAGGAGAACATGGAATGCACAAAGAAAAATATTATTTTATTTTATCAACATTAGTCCATTTTGTCTATTTCACGACTTCTTTGCTGAATTAAAAATCGAAGGTGAATCTTAATGATGAACTACACCTAGAGAGAGAAGGGGGTGGGGGTGAATAGGTGATTTTATAAATACCTTTTGAATCTATATAAAATCACTTATTCGTCCCTCCCAAGTCCCCTGATCCCCTAACATATATTATCATTCCCTTTGAATCATCACAATTTATATTCCTTTCTTTTAACAACTATTTAGCTATATTCCTTTCTTTTAACAACTATTCAACAAAGGATAAAGACTATCACAAGCAAGAATGAATGCAATAATACCCTCCCAATAGTTTATAAATACAAGTCACATGCAAATGCTTTAACACTCCTTAATTACATTAATTCATAAGAACAATTATCTTCCTAATACATTTCCAATTACCTCTTGATATTATTAACAATATGAATAAAAAATTATTCAAGAATATCCAAAAGGTAATTATACCCATTTCAGCTCATATTTCATCCTTTCAACATACATGCTTAAGTAACAAATGATATCTAACATTGGAAAGGAATCAAATAGTAGAATGAGAGCAAAGAGACAATGACACAAGATTTATGTGGAAAATCTCCTTAGATATTAAAAAAACTATGAATCTACCAATGATAAAAAAAATTCCACTATCAAGAGTAACCAATGCGTAGAAGGTTTTTACTTAACTCAAGTTTGCTAATCTTTCACGGATTGCTTAACCCACACCTTCTCACTTCAGCTGCATGCCTTCATATTTTGGAACATTCTTGAAGTCCTCACCAAGCTTGACCTTGACTTCTTCTTGAAGTTCAATCAAGAAGAAAATGAATTTTCATCCAAAACCAAAATAAATAGTAATGGAAAGATGAATAGAATAGAAGAAGAAAATGAGTTTTCAGCCAAAACCTAAATAAATAGGAAATTGAAAGATGAATGAATCAGAATAATCAACCTATTTTTTAAGAAAATCTAATGAAAAACAATTTGGAAATCAAGATCAAAAAGAGAATTTTCTTCACAACTAAACACGCTTAATTAGATAAGGATAGAGAGAGCTCAAGAGGGAAGGAGAACGACTGCATGTATCTCCTCCCAAAATAGGAATCAATTTTAGGTTTTAAATGGAACGAAACCCTTGATCCAACAGTTAAGAAAACATAAAGAAAAAAGCAACCTAAATCGACCTCACCAAAATCTAAATCGATATTGAAACAAGGCGTTTAAACACTTAGACAAGAAAAGTTGTCTTGACCTCCTCAACTCTTTTAAGAAATAAATAGTTCTAGAATAACTAATTTGAAAAACTTGGTTGATTCATTTCATCCATCTACAAGCTCAACTACATCTTTTGGTCCCTTAGCAAATTCATCATTTTGATCTTCATTAGGCAAGTAGTTCAAAGAAGGATTTGGAAAAATTGAGTTAAGAGACACTTAGGAAATTTGTCCAAAATTATCAACCTAACTAAACACTCACAAAAACATAAATACTTGTATTACTTTATCATAAAGTTTCCCTATTGTTTTTGGGTCTAGAAAAATCATCAAACAATTTCTGGACAAGGTGTAACTAGATGTTGTCGATGCCAATGGAGTTGTGCTTGTAGAGATGAGTCTCAAGTAGAGAAGGAGCATTGCTATAGAACAAGTGAGAATGATGTGCTCTCCATATGTCTTCTAAGTGTTTTTTATCTTTAAATATGTTCTCTGAAAACATAGTTTTGAGAAGAGATAGACAACATTGTTTTTTAAGTCACCATTTGTCAAACATGTTTTAAGTGTTTTTTATTCTAAAGAATGGAAACCACACTTTCCAACATAGCCTTTATATTCCTCACAATGCTTTCCATGGATATTTTATGCTATCATGAAGAAATAATTTGGATATTGATGAGTGCAAGAAGCAACACATCGCTTATCACAACTTCCAACCTCTACAAAGATGAACATAGCGCTGCCATCACTAAGGTGCGGATGATGGAAATTACTTCATCTTCTTTAATTGAACCACAATTTTTTTTTTGGTAGCTGAGTTAGAATTTCTAATAGGGTTTTTGCATTGAAGTAACTTCAAGGAAGTAATAGATCTTTAATTAGATTCATGGAAGTAGTACTTGTGCGCAACATTCCAACTAGTCATTTCTACACATTGTTAATGAGTAAAAAGTGAATGCAATTCATACATGACTCTTTACCTATTTTCAGGAACTTGATCAGGGACTTCCAATCTATAGGCACTTGATACCTACATTGCATGCAACCATTTGGTGCATCAAAAACACTAAAAAATAATTTGCAAAGGTGAAGTTTCCATAGCCAGTATTTGTAGAAACTAGATTGTCTTGATTACTAGTAAAATTCTAATGATTTCAAGAGCACCCAATCCAATTGTGTTATTTGAGTATTGCATAACAAAAAGAGAAAATTTGATTTAGTTATACTTTGTGTGATTGTTTTGAGACTTGAAGGTGATCAAAAAGCCATTTTTTGATTAATTAAATTTAGTGGTTAAAAATAATTGCTCATAGAATTAGAGCAACAAACTCGCAAAAAAAAATATAATAATAATAATAATAATAAAATAAAATTTGTGGAAAAAAAAAATCTTCTGTCACAAGATACTAATTTTTAATCACAAATTAGTTTGTGGCAAAACCTCATATTTGTTGTAGTGGCATTACAAGGATGGAATAAGTAAGTTTTCTTTTTAATTTTTTTTTTTGCATGCTTGTTAATGCATCGATTGACACGACTAAGGTTAAATTAGTTGGATCAACATCAACCTTAGAGCTTGAGTTGATTTAAAATATCACTTAATTAGATTGATTAATGTACAATCCAAACTTAAAGTAGGGTTCAGAGTTTATGATTTGGTTCAGAGAAGAAGTTGGCCAATTAACCTAATGCCCAAAAGGCCATTTTTTTTATAAAAAAAAAAAAAAAGAAAAAAATATGCTATGAAGATAGGTTTTTTGAAATTAAATGTTATTGTCATGCACTATCCTTAATCCAAATAGAATATTATTATATAACCATGCTTCAATCAATTAAAAGACATGCTTTGGAACTCAATCATACTAGAATTAATGATTTATTAAAGTTTCACTTCATAAGAACACCGCACTTTTTATTATTACACATTGCTCTTGCAAACATAGGAAAATAAAGCATAAGTAGAGTTTGATTCAAAGAAAAAGAACAAGTTCATTAAGAAAGGCATTTTTATTCACTTCCTTTAGCTAGAGCTCTTTGGACCAACGTGACTAAGAAATCTTTATAATTTCCAAGAGCTACATCTTCAATCTTCTTGGCTTGAGGAGTTCCATATTGCTTATTATATTCCTTAACAATGTCCTTCATATCAACATCAGTTCGGGTTACAATAACTCGAGTTAGGGCTTCTTTTTCTTTCTTGCTTGCATTAGCTTTCATTGCTGAATCTAAAATCTAAGATTAAAAAGAAAAAAAAAATAGTTCAAGAAATGCTTTAAGAAATAAAAATAAAAAGATCATTTTTGTAATGTGTTATAGTGAATTTATCTCACCTTACTGAAATACGCTGGAGCAGCACACAAGCAATAAATTGTGTCCTTCAAACCTGATTCTTCACCGAGATCCTAAATAAATTAAATAAGGAGGAATTATATTAAAATGAATATTTTTGAAAGCTAATTCGAGGAAAAATGACTTCTAATAAATATTACAATGAAAAGAATTGTTCAAAGCAACATGAGAATGAGAACTGTTGTCCTACTTATTTATTTATTTTTTCTAAAAAGAGAATTTATAAAACAAAAAAAGAATAAAAATAGAGGAAAAAACTGCATAAATAATGTTCCATGGTTCAAAATAATATGTTTTTCCTTATAATTTGTATGTTCGTAATTTTATGTGTCAAACTATTAGCAAAGTACATATTTCAATCAAATTACTTCTTAGAATGTATTTGTTATGTGAAAATAAGAAAATAAAAATCATAACATCATGTAAAAGAGAAAAATCAAAATTCGAAAAAGATAGAATTTTGCATCCACAAGATTGAAAATTTAATTTTATTCCTATATTTAATAAATAATTTGGAGTTATAAATGAATAGAAAATGGAATGGGTTTTTTTTTGTTCCTAGTCTAGTGTGAAAAACTAATAATAGTAGAGGAAAAAGGACGAGAAGGAGATAAAAAAAGAAGATACGGTAACAAAGAAGGATAAAAGATACTAACTTTAAGTCTAATATTGATTAACTTTCACATTTTTCTTTTCACTTTATTCATTTTTTAATGTTTAAGTAAAGAATAAAAAGTGCCTTTGATAAGCAAGAATTAAAAAAAAAGAAATAAAAAATTTTTCTGTAATTTTTTTTATCTCTATTTTTGAAATAAAATAATAAATGAAACATGGAATAGATTTCCTGTTCCCATTTCATATTCTAATATTTCAAACATGCCCTAAGAATTTACAAATATAATATCATGACCATGTTATACCTCTGCAATGTCCTTGCCGAAATCATCATAGTAACATTTGAAGACCGCCTCAAGATGAGGCTTGCTTTTTGTTGTTAGAATCCTTACAATCTCTTCATCTTTGATTAGCATCGTCTTATCACCATTTCTAATGGCTTTATTAAGTTTTTGAGCATTCGATTCAATTGCCACATCATTCTTTCGTGATCCTTCATATCTATTCGAACTTACAAGTGCTACCAAAAACTATTGATACAAATAAGGATTAAAATATCGGTTATCATGGATATATCGATACTTAGATTTTATACATATATCAAATATATGGGGAACATATCAGTGAATATTTTATAGTAAAAATATAATGAAAAACTAAAAAATGATAAAAAATAATAATAATACATATATTGAAGTTATTTTAATGAAATATATATATATATATATATATATATATATATATATATATATATATATATATATATATATATATATATATATATATATTATTTAAAAATGTTAATAATTTTATTTATAAATTTATATTTTCTTACATTTAATTACTATAATAAAATTTAACTTATTTACAATAATTTTATTTTCATTAATTTATAATACATATATACTAATTTTTTTTTTTTATAAACTAATAAATATGTAATATGCATCTTATGAAACCAAGGCCAATACAACTTTACTGGCAAGTGACTTAAATTCCATGCAGAATACAGGGTTCAAGTCTTGGTGGTGTGCTTTGGGTGAATAATTTTTCTAATGTTTGTGGAAAGGATGCTCCCATCTTATGCATGAGGTGTGGATTGGGTTACAACAAGAATGCATGCTTTTGAAGGCTTGGATGGATGGTGTGGGCTGCAGCAAGTTGGGTGGGATGCTTTTGAGGCCCATTTCAAAGCTTTAAATAAAAGGAAAAAAGAAATTAAATGTTTGATAAAATTTAAGAAACACTTTTAAAATTTTGAAAAATCACTTGTAGTACTTTCAGAGAAATACTTGATAGAATATTTTTTAAAAAAAACACTTTCAAAGAAAATACTTTCACTAAAAATATTTTGAATAAAAATACTGTCAAATGCATTTTTTAACAGTGTATTTCCAATATTTTTACTTAAAATGTTTATAGTAAAAGTGTGTTATTTACAAGTATTTTTAGATGACCTTCTAATTCTTAAAAATGTTTTTAAAATTTTTTTAAATGATTCATTTTTCTTTAAAAACCATTTTTTATATACTAAAAGTACTTTCTAGAAATAATATTAAATAGTCTCTAAGTTACCTTTCAAATATGACCAAGTTACTTTCTAAATATGATCATCTTACCTAATTATGATCACATTAATTCTCGATTGGTTCCTTAATATGACTATATATTACCTCTCATAGTACCCTAACCAAGACTGCACCACATAAAACTCCTTTATTGAGAGAAGACACAATTATAGGACTTTCTAAGAGTCCAACTAATGGGGTTTTAAGGCTCAAAATAGGTGGCTTGAACCGAAAAAAAATTCCAAACACCAATTGTAGAAGAGTAGGCTCATATGCCCAACCATCATTTATGGAAAAAAATATGTGTTAGAAAGGAAGACGAATGCATTTTTCTTAAGAAATAATTGGTCAAAATGCTTCAATAAATTTATAAGATAGAAATGCTCTTCACTTTATAAAAAATTGCATAATATCTCACTAATCCAAGTCAAAGTTTATTTTCAAATATAATAACTAAAAATATGATCATATACTTCAAATATCATTTGATGCATTTTTATTTTTTTTACTAAAAGTGGTACTAACCTGGCGTTGGATGCCTTCAACTCGGCAAGCAACGTCTTCCTCGATTCATTGTAGAGGGACTGGTATGCTCTCCTAGCTCCCAAGAGCTCCTCTGATGATCTGGTGCATGCAAGTTCAATGAGTAGGCCATATGCTTGACTGCCTCTTTTCAAAGCCTTCCTTGCCATGCGAGCATCTCTTTCCCAAGGATGCATGGTCCATTTCACCACAGCATCCTGACCACAAAAATGTTAAAAAAAAACTAATCATATTATTGCAAAAACTAATCTTAAGTCATCTTTAGTCTCCCTATCTTTTGTACTTCCGTTTTAATTTTTGTTTTCTTATAAGAATTAATTTTTTTTTTATGATAAATAATATATAAATATCTTTAATTTTATGTTAACATAAATATCTAGTTTTGAATTTGATATATAGATACCTTAAAATGCTTAAATTCCTTTTTTAGAAATTTAAGAAGAATTTCTTCACATTTCTCAAACGGGAAGCGTTCATCCTTCAAAAAGATGCAAGAAGTTTCATTCCTAAAAGTTGACAAGTGTTCTGATTGCCATTTTACTAAGATCTCCAACATTGATTTCTCGTCAACTCCAAATATTCATGGAAATGTAAATCAAGATTATCTCAACCTTCTAATAAATATCAATAATGAAAGAACAAACAAACAAACTGAAAAATGTTTGAATATGGGAATTATGTAACATTTGCTCTCCAGATCTAATATTGTATCTAAATTAAAAATTGTTATATTAATTTGTAGACTGTATTCATTAACCGGTGAGGAGAAAAAACTATAGTGTAAATTGCAAAAAAAAAAAAAAAAAAAAGGTTTCATGTGGGACATGAGATCATATGTAATCATCCTTACTGTCACAAATTTTCACTAGAATTATTAAGAAAATAATAGATGAATGAGTAGAAAGTATACTGTAAAAGAAGGCAGTTGTTTGTGATTTAGAAAAAAACAAAGTTAAGAGAGAAGGAAAAATTACCAGAGTGAGAAACAGAGAAAGACTTTGCGACAGCATCTAACGAAGACATAATTGTTTTCCCTTCTTTGTTTGTTTGTTTTTTCCTTCTTTTGATGGAGGCAACAAGAGTGGTGGTGTCCTTCTTTACCTCCACCATGGCATTAATTTTATAAGTAAGATAAAGGGGTATATAGGGTAAGCAGGACCATGAGACTAAAAGATGGAATGACTAGTGGGAGAGGGGAAAGGTCTTAATTGTATGTGGTCATCATAGTGTACTTGCATTCATTTATGGGATTCTTAAGTTATTTTTGAAGTTTTATCCACTTTTAAGACTTGAATCTTTTTAATTTGAATTTGAGCCATACTTGAGGGTGGTTTTAGCTTATAAAAAAATGTTTAGGGGTCCTTTGAAGTGAATTTGACAAGGAGGCTTTTGGTCTATAGCATTTTTTATAATAGTACTTCTAGCTACTACACTTATTTTTATAGAGAATTATTTAGTGTCTATGTAAATTAAAAAACAGTAATTTTTATAGTATTTTTAGTAATATGGATTTTTTAGAAGAAGCATTTATCGATAGTACTAATTTAAGAATCATTTCAAGTGATTCTTCAAAAATTTTAGAATAGACAATAAAGGATTTTTATTCCCCAACAACAATGGAAATACTATGTATTGCTAATTTAGATTATGAAATAGCAAAAGAAATTTTGACACTCATAAATGTTGACTTCTCTAAATGCATTCATGAAAGTCAAAGTTTAGAATAGACAATATTTATATATAGAATTCTCAAATTAGAAGGATAATTTTTTATATATATAATTATTAAAAAATAGAAAAGATATGCATAAGATAACAGTGAGATATATACTCCAACAGAGAATCTTGTAAAGAGGTTTCAAAATTTTGAATTATTTGTTTATTAAAGGAGCTCCTTACGAGGAATATTCAAAAGAGGTTCCAAATTTTAAGACTTTTAACATGTTCAATGAAATCTATATTTATGCCAAACTTGCTCTTGGAGAAGGGCACATTATCTAGCTTGGTTAATTAGAAGTGATAAGAGGTTCCAAAGTTTAAAATTCTTCTCATATTATAGAAACCATATTTTATTTTATTTTATAATTTCTTCAAGAAACATTTCGACCGAAAGGTGCAAGAAAGTATTTGACAAAAGTGTTTTTGCACCACTTTTTAAAAAAAAATAAATAAATAAAGATTCGAGAAAAATACAAGTGTATTATTTACATGTAATCATTTTTTGAGATAAAAAAGTAGAACAGCCTTCAAAATTAAGTAATTTCATTATCAAAACATTAATGAAACTATTGTAGATTCCATTTAAGGGACTAGAGGTTTAGAGTATTTTTGGAACATTGAAATAGAAATTAAGAATGAAAATTCATTTTATTTTCTATTTACTACTCTAGAAATAAGAGTATAGGAATAAAATACTTGTTCTCACTGAAACTAAAATCCATTCTAGCCAGGATTTTAATTCCCTTTATTCTACATAGTATTTTAATTTTTCTTAATCCCCGTTCTTATTCCCATTCCTATGTAACTAACTTACCCTTGCTTTTCTTAAATAGTAAGAGAAGGTTGATTTTTTTTAAAATGATTCTCATCTCAAAGTCAATAGGCTAACTACTCTTTGTTTCTTGGCTAGGAGGAAAGAAATCTTTTGAGTTACATATTATGTATCGTTAGCCATTTTTCTTCCTTGTGAAGCAACTATATAACTTTGACAAAGACTTCAATTCAATGGTGAAGAAAAGAAATGTGCTTCTATGTTCATGAAAAAGGATACCCACTTGTGCCTCTCTTGTCTCTGTCTCTATATCTACTAAAATGAATAAAGTAGATCTAATACAATTACAATGGATGACATTGAGGATTCACATAAGAATGATGTATTGGCATAATGATCAAAGAACAAAATGAAGTTACTAATCTGTAAATATGAAAAAGAAGCAACAAATTATGAGTCATCTACACTTCAACTTTAACTGCATATTTTGCTTTAGATAAGATATGTGGGTCCTTAAATGATCTTTCAAGTTAAATGAAACATCGCTTTCAACATTAGAAAAAAAAAACAAAAAGAAGAAAAAAACTAAAGAAAAAATCACAATTTTTATGCTTATTATTTATATTTCTTAGTTAATATAACATATTAGTTAGGTAATTTTTAGTAAATACATAATAAAATATAATCAAATTAGCTAGAATATTAAATTGATCTTTTGATAATTTGATTTTTAGGTAGGTAAATGTTTCGGTGGTTAAATTATTATTAATTTATTATTATTATTATTATTATTATTATTATTATTATTATTATTATTATATAAAGATTAGGCAAAAAACTTTCTTATTATGGGTTATGTCACACCCAAAAATTCGAGAACATGACTTAATCTATACTCAAGATCCTACCATGATTCCACACTTCAAATTATGATTAAGAAGAATAAATAATCACGTTCATGTGCATAAACCACTAGATGTAAAATAGACAATTTTACATCTCATCACATTAAACATTAAATGGGAGAGCTTGAGAATAACATAGAATAGAGCTCAAGTAATAATTAACTTATCACACACTAAAGTTTAATCCATGCTACATCATGATAATATAAATAAGTACTTTGGATCTGATGCCCAAAGACATGTCTATGCCTCCTATCACATCCGCATTAGATCTTCTTAAGTTAGCTTTCACCTGTTTTAGAATCCTAATGTCCTCTCCTTTAAGGCTTTCACCCTCACCTTTGCCACCATTAATTAAAGAGCAGGAACCTACCTTTATTGGTACTAACAACCAATAGTTTCCAACATCTCCAAGGCAAAGCCTTTATCAATTCCAATAATTCAAACCTTCATAACCAAAGAGATACCTACCTATTTGGTTCCTCAAGGAACCATCCCTGCTCAAGGTTCAAGTAGTAGCCCTACAACAAACCATGAGCTGACAAGTGTAGCTTTGCATTAATCCATTATAGTATACTTGAGCTCAAGTACAACGGTTACATGCATGAAATATGTTAAAACAATACATACTTAATGGATATCCATGAAACCAAATTTTGGAAAGGTAACCAACGGATGCTTAATCTTAAAAACAAAAGCTACCCTACCAATGGTGAAAATCACCAAAAATTAGTTACTAAAGTAGTTTCTTTTTCCCGTGATTCAATTGATTTAGGTGTTGCAGGTAAGCAAATTCATGGAGAAGAAAATGCAATGGAGAAAGATGAGGAGTGTTGGTGAGCTAAATTATCTAGTTTAATTCAAGTTTAAAATTTTGTTTCCAAACATTACCAGATCCACTCTACATACTTCACTGAGACTATATTGGTCATTGAAGATTGAGTTCATAAATTTATGTATGCTGTATACAGTTGAGTATGAAATGAAAGTGGTTAGTAAGCTTAATGGTAAATAAAAAGGCATAGGATGGTTTTATGGAAAAAGTGGGCTAAAACACTTCCAGGTTGTTAAAACATTTCATGGAGTGCTCAAGAACCCAAGGTGCTCAACTGCCCTTGATAAGCACTTAAGCACTCAAGCCATTTTTTTTATAATAAATTTGTGGTTAAAAAAAAAAGGATTCCTTTGTCATACCCAACTTGTTAGGATTTTGTTATATAGATATGCCTTTTAGAGTTTAAAAAAGCTTCATGTGCCCTAATATGATATATATATTTTGCATCCTTATCCAGTTTTCTTTTTTGTGAAGCAACCATATAACTTTGACAAAGACTTTGATTCAATGGCATGAAGAAAATATATGTGCTCCTAGGTTCATGGAAAATGACTCACTTGTGCCTCTCTCTCTCCTAAAGTTAATAAAGTAGATCTAATCTAATTATAATGGATTACATTGATTCACATAAGAATGACATATTGGCATAATGATAAAAAAAGAAAAGAAATAAAGTTACAAATCAATAATTATGAAAAAGAAGCAACAAATTGTGAGAATCATGTTACACCTAAAATTTAAGTACACATTTTGCTTTAGATTAGATAGATATGTGGGTCCTTAAATGATCTTCCAGGTTAAATGAAATATCACTTTCAAAAATAAAAATAAAAATAAAAATAAAAATAAATGAATAAATAAAAGAAAAAAAAAACTAAAGAAAAAACCACAATTTTTATGCTTATTATTAAATTTCTTAGTTAATATAACATATTGGTTGGGGAATTTTAAGTAAATATATGACAAGATTGGCTGAAATATTAGATTGACCTTTTGATAGGAAAATTGACAAAATTGATTGAATAGCAAGTGGAAAAAAATTTCCCTAACCAATATGTTATACTAACTAAGAAATATAACATAGACATGGACATGGCATTCTATTAGCTCGAAATGGCATGTACATAATTATTGCCACCAAAAGGTGGTTGGCCTCTACTTTGGATATAAAGGACATGTGGAAGCAAATTTTGTGCTTGGAGTTAAGATCATAAGGGATCACTGAAGAAGACTTCTTGGTTTGTTTCAAGAGACTTATATTAAGAAAATTATAGACCAGTTTTGGATGCAAAATTGCAAACCTATTGACACACCTATTGAGAAAAGTTACACCTCGAGTCTTGATCAATGCCCTAAGAATGATGAGAAAAGGAAATAACTTGCAAGAGTTCTTTATGCGAGTGCAATTGGAAGCTTGATATATGCTATGTTGTGTACTCGACTTGACATATGTTTTGTAGTTGGATTGGTTAGTCATTACCAAAGTAACCGAGGCCCTGTTCAATGGTGAGCAACTAAGAAGATTTTTGTCCTCTGTTATCAAGATGGGGACTTGGAGATTAAGAAGATACTATAATGCAGATTGGACTAGTGATAGAGATGAGCGCAAATCCACTATAAGATATGCTTTCTTACTCAATGACACTATTATTACTTGGCGTAGTAAGAAACAATCCTATATTGCTTTATCCACCATGGAGTCATAATATGTCACTTGTTTAGTGACTGTATAGGAGGTTGTTTGGTTGGGGAGATTATTCCAAAACCTAAAAGTCATGGATTTCGCCAAAGAGCCTATCACTATTTTTAGTGATAACATAGCTGCTTTAGCATATAGTTAGGATATGTGAAGCTTGGTTGAAGCTTCAAGTATAGTGAATACCTCACTCGGTTAGGAGTTTGAGGAGAGTGAATGTAGGCAAGGGGTGCCGAACCACTATAAAATCTAAGTTTGCTTTCTCTAACTTTATCTCTCTATATTTGTGCTTCTTTTGCTTGAATTTATTGTGATTGAAAAAGAATTTTTAAAACCCAATTTACCCTCATCTTGGGTGTTTTCCTTATTAAGACTAGCCTTTCTTTTCTCAATATGTATTTAATTTTTCTTTATCCCCATTCTTATTCTCATTCCTATGTAACTAACTTACCCTTACTTTTCTTAAATAGTAAGAGAAGGTTGATTTTTTTTTAAAATATTCTCATTTCAAAGTCAATAGGCTAACTACTCTTTGTTTCTTGGCTAGGAGGAAAGAAATCTTTTGAGTTACATATTATGTATCCTTAACCATTTTTCTTCCTTGTGAAGCAACTATATAGCTTTGACAAAGACTTCCATTCAATGGTGAAGAAAAGAAATGTGCTTCTATGTTCATGAAAAAGGATACCCACTTGTGCCTCTCTTTGTCTTTGTCTCTGTCTCTTTATTAAAATGAATAAAGTAGATCTAATACAATTACAATGGATGACGTTGAGGATTCACATAAGAATGACGTATTGGCATAATGATCAAAGAACAAAATAAAGTTACTAATCTGTAAATATGAAAAAGAAGCAACAAATTATGAGAGTCATCTGCACTTCAACTTTAACTGCATATTTTGCTTTAGATAAGATATGTAGGTCCTTAAATGATCTTTCAAGTTGAATGAAACATCGCTTTCAACATTAGAAAAAAATTAAAAACAAAAAGAAGAAAAAAACTAAAGAAAAAATCACAATTTTTATGCTTATTATTTATATTTCTTAGTTAATATAACATATTGGTTAGGCAATTTTTAGTAAATACATGATAAAATATAATCAAATTAGCTAGAATATTAAATTGATCTTTTGATAATTTGATTTTTAGGTAGGTAAATGTTTCGGTGGTTAAATAATATGATTTTTAGGTGGTAAATGTTTCGGTGGTTAAATAATAATAATAATAATAATAATTATTATTATTATTATTATTATTATTATTATTATCATTATTATTATTATTATTATCATTATTATTATTATTATTATTATTATTATTATTATTATTATTATTATTATTATTATTATTATTATTATCATTATTATTATTATTATTATTATTATTGTTATTATTATTATTATCATTATTATTATTATTATTATTATTATTATTATTATTATTATTATTATTATTATTATTATTATTATTATTATTTTATAAAGATTAGGCAAAAAAATTTCTTATTATGGGTTATGTCACACCCAAAAATTTGAGAACATGACTTAATCTATACTCAAGATCCTACCATGATTCCACACTTCAAAATATGATTAAGAAGAAGAAATAATCACGTTCATGTGCATAAACCACTAGATGTAAAATAGACAATTTTACATTTCATCACATTGAACATCAAATGGGAGAGCTTGAGAATAACATAGAATAGAGCTCAAGTAATAATTAACTTGTCACACACCAAAGTTTAATCCATGCTACATCATGATAATATAAATAAGTACTTTGGATCTGATGCCCAAAGACATGTCTATGCCTCCTATCACATCCACATGGGATCTTCTTAAGTTAGCTTTCACCTGTTTTAAAATCCCAATGTTCTCTCCTTTAAGGCTTTCACCCTCACCTTTGCCACTATTAATTAAAGAGCAAGAACCCACCTTTATTGGTACTAACAACCAATGGTTTCCAACATCTCCAAGTCAAAACCTTTATCAATTCCAAAAATTCAAACCTTCATAACCAAAGAGATACCTACCTATTTGGTTCCTCAAGGAACCATCCCTAATCAAGGTTCAAGTAGTAGTCCTACAACAAACCATGAGTTGATAAGTGTAGTTTGCATCAATCCATTATAGTATGCTTGAGCTCAAATACAATGGTTACATGCATGAAATATGTTAAAACAATACATACTTAATGGAAATCCATGAAACCAAATTTTGGAAAGGTAACCAATGGATGCTTAATCTTAAAACAGAAGCTACCCTACCAATGGTGAAAATCACCAAAAATCAGTGACTAAAGTAGTTTCTTTTTCCCGTGATTTAATTGATTTAGGTGTTGCAGGTAAGTAAATTCATGGAGAAGAAAATGCAACGAAGAAAGATGAGGAGTGTTGGTGAGCTAAATTATCTAGTTTAATTCAAGTTTAAAATTTTGTTTCCAAACATTACCAGATCCACTCTACATACTTCACTGAGACTATATTGGTCATTGAAGATTGAGTTCATCAATTTATGTATGTTGTATACAGTTGAGTATGAAATGAAAGTGGTTAGTAAGCTTAATGGTAAATAAAAAGGCATAGGATGGTTTTATGGAAAAAGTGGGCTAAAACACTGCCAAGTTGTGAAAACATTTCATGGAGTGCTCAAGAACCCAAGGTGCTCAACTGCCCTTGATAAGCGCTTAAGCACTCAAGCCATTTTTTTTATAATAAATTTGTGGTAAAAAAAAAAAATTCTTTTGTCATACCCAACTTGTTAGGATTTTGTTATATAAATATGCCTTCTAAAGTTTAAAAAAGCTTCATGTGCCCTAATATGATATATATATATATTTTGCATCCTTACCCAGTTTTCTTTTTTGTGAAGCAACCATATAACTTTGACAAAGTCTTTGATTCAATGGCATGAAGAAAAGATATGTGCTCTTATGTTCATGGAAAATGACTCACTTGTGCCTCTCTCTCTCCTAAAGTTAATAAAGTAGATCTAATATGATTATAATGGATTACGTTGATTCACATAAGAATGACATATTGGCATAATGATAAATAAAAAAAAAGAAATAAAGTTAAAAATCTATAATTATGAAAAAGAAGCAACAAATTGTGAGAATCATGTTACACCTTAAATTTAAGTACACATTTTGCTTTAGATTAGATAGATATGTGGGTCCTTAAATGATCTTCCAGGTTAAATGAAATATCACTTTCAACAAAAATAAAATAAAAAAAAACTAAAGAAAAAACCACAATTTTTATGCTTATTATTAAATTTCTTAGTTAATATAACATATTGGTTGGGGAATTTTTAATTAAATATATGACATGATTGGTTGAAATATTAGATTGACCTTTTGGTAGGAAAATTGACAAAATTGATTGAATAGCAAGTGGAAAAAAATTTCCCTAACCAATATGTTATATTAACTAAGAAATATGACATAGACATGGACATGGCATTCTATTAGCTCGAAATGGCATGTACATAATTATTGCCACCAAAAGGTGGTTGCCCTCTACTTTGGATATAAAGGACATGTGGAAAGCAAATTTTGTGCTTGGAGTTAAGATCATAAGGGATCACTGAAGAAGACTTCTTGGTTTGTTTCAAGAGACTTATATTAAGAAAATTCTAGACCAGTTTTGGATGCAAAATTGCAAACCTATTGACACACCTATCGAGAAAAGTTACACCTCGAGTCTTGATCAGTGCCCTAAGAATGATGAGGAAAGGAAATAACTGGCAAGAGTTCTTTATGCGAGTGCAATTGGAAGCTTGATATATGTTATGTTGTGTACTCGACTTGACATATGTTTTGTAGTTGGATTGGTTAGTCATTACCAAGAGTAACCTAGGCCCTGTTCAATGGCGAGCAACTAAGAAGATTTTTTGTTACCTCAAAGGGACTAGAGATTTTGTCCTCTACTATCAAGATGGGGACTTGGAGATTAAGAAGATACTGTAATGCAGATTGGACTAGTGATAGAGATGAGCACAAATCTACTATAAGATATGCTTTCTTACTCAATGACACTACTATTACTTGGCGTAGTAAGAAACAATCCTACATTGCTTTTTTCCACCATGGAGTCATAATATGTCACTTGTTTAGTGACCATATAGGAGGCTGTTTGGTTGGGGAGATTATTCCAAAACCTAAAAGTCATGGATTTATCCAAAGAGCCTATCACTATTTTTAGTGATAACATAGCTGCTCTAGCATATAGTTCGGATATGTGAAGCTTGGTTAAAGCTTCAAGTATAGTGGATACCTCACTCGGTTAGGAGTTTAAGGAGATTGAACGTAGGCAAGGGGTGCCGAACCACAATAAAATTTGAGTTTGTTTTCTCTAACTTTATCTCTCTATATTTGTGCTTGTTTTGTTTGAATTTATTGTAATTGAAAAAGAATTTTTAAAACCTAATTTACCCCCCTTTTGGGTGTTTTCCTTATTAAGATTAGCCTTTATTTTCTCAATATGTATTTAATTTTTGGACTCCTACCTAAGTTGGTAGATAAAAGTCAAATGTGAAGTTATTCTACAAATTCATATAGCATGAACAAAGCCAAATGTGAGACCTTAGGTAGGTGCTTGATAAATGATTGTGCTAAGAAACTCAAGTTAGGCACTTAGGGAAACGACTAGGCTAAGATTCCTATGACATTAGAGAGTGACACACCCACTTTTGTGGGAGCTCCATCTTGACATACATATCATAATACTATATGTGCTATCTACAACTATAAGAGAGAGTTGTTAGATGGATCCCTGCTCCAACATTATGTGAACTCTTATAGACTAGTTACTATAAAGTTTACTCTATACCCTTGAACCTAGGACTATGTCATGCAGCAAGGGTAAAATGTCACTACTTTAACATGTAATCCAAGGGTCATGAATGATACGGTCGAATGGAATATGTTAGGAAAATAGTCAAACCTAAATGAATTGACATAAGTGGTTGGGGAAGATTGCTAATAACACACCACTATTTGTAGCTCATATATCAACTTTGTGTTCGATATAATTATGAGTACAAATATGTATATGAGTTGAGGTTAAACATTTCTAATTGAGATATGACTCATTGAGGGGTTTTTTTTTAAAGGTGCTTGAACTGGTATGATTAACAAGTCTGGGCTATAAATGAGATATTTTATTCCGAATGATGTGTTGCGCTAGTGAGATGGACACTTAGTATAAACACTCCTACTTTATAGCTTCTCATCATGCAACACATTTCTTTTTCTATATGAAAAAAGTGACTTGATGCAAGATTAAGAGAAAAAAAAAGACAGATTTTGGCCAATGTTTATGAGTGGGAGATGTTAGAATTAGAATTTTAGTTTATTTTTTAAAAAATTCATTGTCAACATATGGGTTAAATAAAAGGAGGATGCATAAGTAGATACGATTCCATAAAACTCAAAATTTGTTTTTGAATTAAATTAGTTAAAAAAAATAGAATGAAGATTATTATCCATTTAGTTTGGAATCCTTATCTTTCACTAATAGGGCTACTTATAAATAGTAGGTTCAATGATGAGTCCAACAATCCTTTCTCCAAAGGTTTGAGCTTCTTCATCTCTCTTTTATTTTCTCCTAATCAAGTTTTTTTTTTTGGTATCCATTTACACTTAGAATTTGGAGACTGGAATAATAAAAAACTCTAATAGTTTCTTTGAAGAAGGAAGTTACCAACATTAGAGATTATAATTCAAGTTCCAAATTAAGATCTTCCATGTATAGATATTTATTTGGACTATAGTTTTATTCTTTTCTTAAGCTATCTTTATCCCCACATTCAAGGCCCTATGTCCCTAGTGCTACAAGGTCTTTTCTTTTTAGGTCATGTGCATAGTTGTCTTCGATGAGCATAGGTTTTGAATTTAGGGATAGTGTTTCGATTTTTCTTTGGAGTGATGTCATAATTTTAGGTCTAGGATTATTCATTTAAGAGGAGAGTTTATTTAGGATCGTTTATCATTTAATTGATTCTCTAATTATTGTTTTTCTAAAAGGTTTGAGTGGTGTCAAAATTGTTAATTTTCATTTAAAAGTGTGTTTTTCTATTTCTATCCCTTCAATCACTTGAATTCTTTATCAAAATTTAGTAACAAAGTAAAGAAGGAATTTGATATAATGCCAAACACATAAGGTTGAATGTTGTATCCTTGTCTAGGAAATCTTCTTAGGTTTAACTTTTGTATGAAGTTACGATTCAAGTAAATTATGAAATCATGCCTGTTGATTTTTTATTTTGAAAACTCATGTTTGGTTTAGTTCAAAAATTAAAATTTCTTAAAGTGAAAATGTTACATTAATCGTGTAGTAAATTGCATTTTTAAACTAAGAGTCAAAGTCGTCATTTGTAATAGTACGAATTACCCTTAAGTGGAATAGACCACTGCATGGAATAGGATAATATCTTATGTTTGAAAGGTGGTTTTCGACAATTAAGGATCATAACTCCACATTAAGTACTATAATTAAAAAAAAAAAAAAAGACGAAAAAAAACCTATGTTATGCCGCAGAAGTAATATTGTCGTTGTGCTTGAATGATCAATGAATTGTTATGTTATAAAAAAATTGGTCAAACTACAATTCAATCGAATGAGTTAGTATAATGTAATGGATCCGACATGATTTAAATAGAGGGCTTGAGCTAGTTAAATGAATCATTTTAGTTAAATAGCAAGTTGGGCACTTAGGCAATAGTTTTAGTTATTTGATTTTATAATTATCATATCCCTTTCACTCTTGAAATGGTCTGACTTCAGGTTCACAATTAATCTAATTGTTTGGATAATTTAGTGAAGTGGTTACATGATTGAGATCAATTGTTTATGAATTGCCCACGATTTATATGATTACCATAATTTCTTGAGTATTAGTGAGATGAAAGGTTGCAATTTGAGTATAGGTCATTCATGTATGTGTTATAATATGTTTCTTAGTGGTGCATAGTGTTTTTGGACACTTTTTTAAGAACCCAATGCATAGCTCAAGCATTTGGATCACTAGAGCGGCTGCTTGAAAATTGAAGAGTGTTTATTTGTGAATTTTCTAGTTGTTTTCATGCATGTTGGTCACAAAACATAGTGCATGTTGCTGTGTATGCCCATTTGAGTTTCAACATTCTGCACATCTCCCTATCTTC
This sequence comes from Vitis riparia, assembly GCF_004353265.1. NCBI lineage: Eukaryota > Viridiplantae > Streptophyta > Magnoliopsida > Vitales > Vitaceae > Vitis > Vitis riparia. Next base: position 21,035,507 of record NC_048443.1, on the reverse strand, counting down.
TTTTAATGCTAGAACCACTCCACAAATTCTGTCAAACATCCATCAATTGGGTAACAAAATCATCTTTGTGCATTGCCATTTTTGAGTGTGATCTGCTACCTTCTTTCTGTTACTTGTTTCCAAATTGATGCCACTTGTATGTGATTGAAGGAGACTTGAACGAGCATGACAGAATTGTTGGTGAACTGTGTGCATGAGACAATGAGGGACTATCTGAATTTGATTGATTTAGGTCTCAAAAATAAGCATGCAAGAAGGTAGGACATGGTAGTGGCACTTAGAATTTTTTGCTAGTTCTTGGTTTTACATTACCAAGTTATAATTGAAATGATGAGCATTTCATTCTTATTTTATCGTCTGGTTTGTATGGAAGAGATTGATGCTCATCACTTGGAGAAAGGATTTGGTGAAAATGACAACACTCACTTAAGTCTATTATTGATTTTGATATATATATATATATATATATATATATATATATATATATATATATATATATATATATATATATAACTATTACTTATTGATTTTGATATATATAGCTATTACAAGAAGGATTAGTTAGTTACTTATAGTCTAAGTTGGCATAACAAACTCTTAACAAACTTCCTAATAGGTATAAGCTTAATTTAACTGTATCACTAATATACCCCTCACATGCTAAACGATGGTACTAAGTGAAAGCTTGTTACACAGGAAAAGAAAATGAGAAATAGACAAAGGCTTAGAAAAGACATTAATTGTTTGCTCCTTATATGGAATATAACAAACATCCACTTCATTGTTGAGCACTTTCTCAAGCATGAATTGAATATCAATCTCGATATGTTTAGTTTTGGCATGAAAAATAGGATTTGAAGTAACATAATAACACCAATGTTATCACACCACCACATGAGGGTTTTTCAAGAGAAAGACCCAACTCATGAAATAGAGACTGAATCCAAATCAATTTTGTAGTGGTAGAAACTGAAGCACAATATAGGAACCGAGACTTTTTTTTATTGAAGAATTGACTGACACACTTTGACAACTAGATTGAGAAACACTAGGCTCTTGTAGCAGAGAAAGCAAGGCCTTGAACATAGAAGATGACTTGGACTATGAAGATTGTGATTGTGTGAGATCAAGTTGATAGAGACCATTCCTAAGAGCTCGTTCCACCATAATTTTCTTTGAAGCTTTGTCCTTGCTTAGACAATAGTCATGACAAAATTCAATTAAAACATTATTATATTTTGTAAATTGAGAAATACTGAAAAGATTTTTGGTTATGTGTGGAACATGTAAGATGTTATTAAGGAGAAGAGGTTTAGAAGAATTTTTGTAAGGTAAAAAGGAATTTCCAAACTGAGAAATAACAAGTTTAAAACCATTACCAACCATAAGCTTCTCATTGCCCATGTAATCTACCTTGATAGTTAGATTGTTCATATCGATAGTGATGTGGTTTGTCGCGCTACTATCGACATACCACTCGTGATCTGCAAAGTTAGAGGTGAAAGCAATATTTGCCTGATAACTAGTCAAATCAACACTTGAAAAGCTAATATCAAACCTTCTGTAGCATTTAACAACCACATGACCAATCTTGCCACAAAGTTGACAGATTGGCTTGTTGCCATGACTAGAACCATCATTGTCAAGGCCATGATGACCACGGAAATGAGAGTTACCACCATGATTGGCATTACTCAATACAACAAGAAAATATCTACGATAAGCAACATTAGTAGAGGGAGAATTTTGCAAATCAGTTGGCAAAAAGACCAATTGATGTTGAATCATCATTTCATGAGTCTATATGACAAATTGAACCTCTTGAAGAGTGAGAGCATCATTTCTTGAAGTAATATTAACAATGATTGACTCATATTCAGGATAAAATCCAATAAGAATATAAAGAATAAGATCTTTATCAATAATGACCTGACCAATAGAGTTAAGATTGTTAGTCAAACCTCACATCTTAAGAATATACTCCTCTACACTAAGAGCTCATTTCTTCAATTTCTATAGCATAATACAAAGTTGCATCACTTTGGCCTTCGATTGAGACCAAAAAAGTTATTCACGTGTGGACCAAAGTTCAATAGTAGTAGCACAATGATTGACATGATTGAGCATTGATTCGCTCATCAATAAAAGAATCTAGCTTAGAAGAAACTGATCATGACTCATTCTAATTAGGAAATCAAGATTTTAAACCCTAGTTGGTGGAGAACTAGGACTGTTACAAGGAACTTTGACAAATTGAGGCAGAATTAGAACAGATCCAAACAGAAAGCCTTCACATCCTTAAGCTCATATAGTTGAAAGCACTTGAGCTTGCCACTAGTAGCACTTAGAGGCAAGAGGCAAATTAGGAGCACCAAAGTAGAAGAGGTTAGACATGTTTCTAGAGAAAAATTTTGAGAAAAAAATGGAAGAATTTAGAAAGAGAAAGAAGAGAGATGGAGAGAGAGCTAGAGAAAAGAATTCTCAAATGCAAACTTGCTCTGATACGAACTTAGAGAGAGAAAGGATTTGGTGAGAATTACGACACTCACTTAAGTCTATTATTGATTATGCTATATATAGCTATTACAAGAGGGTTCAGTTAATTACTTACAGTCTGAGTTGGCATAACAAACTCTTAACAAACTTCCTAACAAATACAAGCTTAATTTAATTATATCACTAATATCATCAAATGTGTTTGTACATCTTTACAAGAATGGAAAAGATTGTTAAAATATTGGCTAAAGAAATGCAAGTTGTATTCTTATTAGGCCACTCTTCTAATCAAGCTCACCAAGAAATCCTTATAGTTTCCAAGAGCTACATCTTCAATCTTCTGGGTTAAAGGAACTTTATATTGCTTATCAAATTCTTCTATGATTTCCTTCATATCAACATTGCTCCGTGTCATTATTACTCGAGTTAGGGCTTCTTTTGTATTCTCGCCTGCATCATCTTTGAATGCATTATTTAAGACCTAAAAGAATTGAAACAATCAATCCAATACATGATTCTACAAACAAATATAAGATCATTTCTAAGATGTTGTTTGTGATGAATTAATCTTACCTTACTGAAATATGCTTGGGGATTGCATAGGCACTGAAGTGTCTCCTTCAAACTCATTAGAGTGTCAAGATCCTAAGTAGATTAATGAAAATCATACTAAATTGGTAATTTAAGATGATAAGAAAAGTAAATCAAAGAAACCCTTCATGTGATTTTTCATTGTTTTTCCTACTTAATTCTTTCACTTTTTATAAAAAGAAAAAAGAAATAAAATATGAAAATATTAAATTGTTTTCCTTTGCTACATTTCATTTTTTTTATATTTATAATTTGGTAGGTATGTTATACTCCTTTCCCAAAGATTTAGACTTAGTAACTAGAGCTCTCTTGGTAAAAATATTGGCTCTTACTCACCATGGTTTTTAAAACAAATGACATAAATAAGAAAAGTCTACTATATAAAAAAAACACCTAAAACTTCTCTTCTAACTAATATGGAATATCATATTACAATTTCAATTTTATTATTATATATCTACTAAGGGGTTTACTTATCATTGTTATTCCTTCAAACAACTATGGTACCTTCCTTTTTTTTTCTTTATTTAAAATTTATTTTAATTACAACTGTTGTTGAATTAAAGTTTAAAGAAGAAAAATCAAGGTATATTACACATTTATTATAATATCATTCTCGTTCCTTACCTCATCTATATTTTTGCCATAAATCTCCTTATAGTACTTGACCACTGCCTTGAGATGGAGCTTGCTCCTTATTGTTAGAATCCACACTATCCCATCATCTTCAATTGGGTTCTTCTTATCAACATTCTGAACCGTAATTGCAAGTGTCGTGGCCTCTGATCTAGCAATCCCCTCATTAACCCGTAACCCTTCATATCTGTACGAACTCACAAGGGCTACTAGGAGCTATCAATGTAGGAAAAAAAATTTTCGTTATACCACAATTTACATTAATTATGGAAGTATTTAACCTTTATTAAATACCTTTAAAATCAAAGATGTCAAATAGGGCCTTAATCTATCATAAACAAGTTAGATTTGTGTTCTTTTGCCCCTGTACTAATTCAAATTGGGTCAAACATAAGATGAGGCTTGAAAGGGAAGAACTTTGGTGTTAGCTAACTATATTGTCATGCGTTTGAGGCTTAATTTTTAGGTTATCAACAAAAGAGCCATGCATATTATGGCACAATGATTGGGCCACATTGCTTGGGATAGCCCAATCTTGAAACGTATGAGCTGGCCTAGTTTGAGCACAAAGTGGGCTTTTGTCATCATATAAACATCAATCCCACAAATCATAATAAATGCTTTTAATTTTATAAAAATATTATAATATATTTTTAATCATATAAATAAAACCGTTAAGAGGACTATTTGAAAATTTTAATATTTTACAAGAAGTAATAAAACTACATGAAATGGATTCTCAAAAAGATTATAAAGTATAACAATTGTGTGATAAAATTGTTATTTTCATATAAAAACTATGCTCATGCTTTGAATATCATTCATTTGATGTGATAACCTAACTGAAGTGGCACTAACCTTGCGTTCGATGCCTTCAAGTCGAGAAGCAACATCCTCGATTGATTGGTCGAAGAGGGATTGATAAGCTTTCCTAGCTCCAAGTAGCTCTTCTGATGATCTTGTGCATGCAATCTCAATGAGCAAGCCATATGCTTGAGGACCCTTAGTAATAGCCTCATGCACCAAACGAGCATCCCTTTCCCAACGATGCATGATCCATTGCACCACAATATCCTAACCATAAAAAAATTCAAAAGAGTCATAAGATTGCAAACAATTTAACCATTCATAACTAACATATTATCACATCCTAATATATGTGCCTTGGCAAAATATAATACAATACTCTTTAGGAAAATACTAAGATACTAAATTAATGCCTCTAAAACTTCGAATTTCAGTTTCTAGAAATATACGATGAAATTTGGATCATTGAATAAAAATACAAATATAAAGAAAGAATCATGGTATAAAAACAAATTAAATTAAGGCATAAGGGAACAAAATTAAGGTATAAACAAATGAGACCAAGGTATAATGGGATAGAACCAATATACAGAGTAAGGAGACCTCGAAATGTGATACAAATGAATGAGATTGGAATATTACAAAATAATGAGACTTGAATTACATATGCGACAGCATTTATTGGTGGTGCCTTTTGAATAGGTTCCACAAAAAGTATATTTGGATATTGTACTAAAATGTGTCATCGTGTCAATTAAAAGCACTTAAAAAATAAGTCGATCTAAAAATAAGTCAATCCGATTGATCCATGAGTATAAATTGGGCATGAAACGATGATATGAAAGGGTAAGTGTTAGCAAACAATAACAAGTTTATGAAAAGAAACTTTTATTTTATTTTATTTTTCATTATTTGAAGTAATGGTACTATATATATATATATATATATATATATATTAGAATTTTCTCATATTATATATTGCAATTTTTTGAATACAGAAAAGTATTTATAGGCTATATCTAGTACCAAAATACATTAAAACTAAGTTAAAAAGAGAACATTTTTCAACCATTTTCCATGTGATATCCATAATTATGACTTTCAGCTAACATTTCTATTACAAGAAGAAGAACATGAGTACCTTAAACCGCGGAAATTCTTTCGTTAAGCATGCAATATGGTGATCATCCCACCTCTCAAAAAGACGTTCATCCTCCAAGAAGAATTTAGGAGTTCTCTTTCTAAAGGATTCCAAGTGCTCCGAATGCCACATTCCTAGGATCGATACCATCGAATCCTCATCAACTCCAAATCCTAAAAAATGCAAATTAAGGTTGCTTCAAATAGATGGACTACATATAATTCCTGGTAAGCCTATATAAAATAAAGCAAATAGAAAATAACAAAAGCCTAAAAAAGTTGAATTTCACAATTTAAGACTATTATAACATAATTTAGAGTGTGATAGGTTGTGATTTTAAGAAGTATTTTTAATATTTCTAACATTTGAAAATTTTTATCTTTCGAATATTAAAAATGTTAGAAACACTTCTTAAAATCACTATCAGATACATTCTTAAAGTTCATTTAGTTGTAATTCTAAAAAATGTTTATAACATTTCTAACGTTTGAAAATTTTTATCATTCAAGTACTAAAACAACGAAAAACATTTCTTAAAATAATTTCTAAACACATTCTTAGTGTCCAACTAAAATAAACAAAATTAAATTAAAAAAATGATAAGAAAAATATAAGGGGCAACCCTGAGAAAGCCTTGGTGAGAGCTTCAAAGTCATTTGGAGGATCCATTTTGGTTGTTTTTCTTTTCCCGAGTCACGCCATAAGATGAAAGGCTTCTCATTCATACATGAATATGAGATGATGATTTAGTAAACGATCCATCCAAGGGGATGGATGCAGTAGAATAAAATATACACAAAAAATGGAATGACTTGTTGGAAGAGGAAAGGCATCTGTCCTCAAAGGACTGCATGTCAATATCATGGAGTCCTTTCATTGATTATGAGATTCCGACTATAGTGTTTGAATTTTGCTTTTAAGACTTGATTTTCTGATCAAGACTTTGACCTAGGTTTGGGTGATTTTAGTTCATGGAATAATGATTTTGAACAATTTGAATATGTTTTGATCTAATAATAATGAATTTATAGTTGGGCTTGGGCTTGGGCTGAGCTCCTATATCTCTTGTGGGCCGGCATGGGAATTGAATACTAGTACTGGTACAGTGTTGGTCAAAGTTGCTTTAGAATTTTGTCATGAAAAGATTCATGGAAACTTAGGCACTCATCACGGTGCTTAATGTTCATGTGCCTCTTCTATGGGGGTCAAATTATGATGAATGTATTGTGTGATCAAGTCCTTATGTATATACATGATCCTACACAAAAAAAAAATGTTGATTAGCACTTAAAGTCCGTTTGATAATGATTCTATGAAACGTTTTTAATCTTTCTAACTCTTGAAATTTTTTGTCATTTAAGTATTAAAAATACTAAAAATGTTTTCTAAAATGATTCACAGACACATTCTTAGACTCCATTTGATAGTGTTTTCGAAAAACACTTTCAACCTAAAAAGTATTTTTGAAGAAAAACAAATTTTTTGATAAAATTTATGAAACATTTTTAAAAACCATTTATAGTATTAAAAAATAATTGACATTGTTTTTTTAAAGAAACGTTTGATAAATGATTATGTTAAAAAAACTTTTAGAAAAAAATAACATTTTCAGTAAAAAAAAATTTGGGTAAAAATACTATCAAATAAACTCTTGAATCCATTTGATAGTACTTTTAGGCGAAGTGTTTTTATTGAAAATGTTTTCTCTATAATATTTCTATGAAAAACTATCTTATGAGATTCTGGAAAAATGATTTTAATAATGTTTTTGACAATATGTTGCATAAGTATAAAAATATTTTAATATTAATAAATGATCAAAAAGGACATATAATTTAATTTTAAAAAGTAAATATTACAATAAATCCAAAACTTTTCATTGTAAAAGAATGTATAAACATTTATATTGTTAAAAAAACTAAAACTGATAATTTTTATAATTACAAGAAAATTTTGGAAAATATATATTTTAAAATGGATTAATAAATAAACAGCAATCATAATATAAAAATTTTTTAAGTAAAAAATGAAACAAACTATTTGATTATATATTAAATTAAAAATAATAAATTTTTATTACAAAATGATGGGTGGTGGCTACTTAAGATTCAAAAGTTTTCTTATACTGTATTTGTTTAAAATTAAAAGAGTCAAATATTAAGTCTTACCCCGTTGTATTCCTATGTGGAGTGGAGAGTTGGGTTATAAAATATGGTTAAACTTATACTTTTTATGATGTCCACATAATGTCCATTATAAGCATATGTGAGTTTCTTTCCTTTTGTGAGGTAGGAATGCCTAAAAGCATTAATTTCCAATATATATTTGCAATATAGACATTATTCACTTTATAAAACTTGCCCATCTAGAATGGAGAGTACTTTGGAGCAGAGTTCAACGATGTTGAACGAGAGTGATAAAAGCCTTCGACTACAAAGTCTCCACTCGGATGGAGAAGGAATGAGGAAGAGAAAAGTGAAAGGGAAATGGAGGGTATCAAAAAACACTCGGGGGTATTTTAGAAATATTTGTAAGATTTTAAAGTGATTTTTTAAAAAATCACTTCCTAAGTGCTTCTCTAAAAATCGCTTCAAGTATTTTTCTAAATTTTTAAAAATATTTTTTAAAAAAATATTATCAAATACCTATTTTTTTACCTTAAAAATGCTTTTAAATATTTTAGGATTAGAAACACTTTTAAGAAGCATTACCAAATGGGCTTTTAATTATTTTTTACATAAAAGTTTAAGACATATTTGGATGTATAGTATTGTTAGACACCTTAAGAGCTATGTGAAGATATAGGGTCTAATATTAAAAGCTTCAAAAAGCATCCATCCCTAAAATTCGAAACCCTTTTTATGATCCCCTCATTTTTTAAGCTCTTAAATTTATAAAAAAAAAATGGTAAAGATCCTATATCTTCATTTCTAATATTATCGGAAATGATTATTTGTTTTTTTTATTATTCTAAAATTATAATTTTTAGAAAAAAAAAATTATTAGAGTTATGAAAAGATTAAGAAAAAAGAAATGAAAGAAGAAGTGGGATGATGATCTGAATTAATTTATAAAAGAATTTCAATATTTTCACAAGTACTTTTATCTTTAAAAAACCTATAATTCTAATGGATATATAGAAAGTTTATCCTTGAAAAATCATAATTCTAATGGATATATAGAAAGTTTGGTAGATGCCAATATAATTTCTCTTTTAACACTTTGAAACAATCCAATAAATTGGTGCTAGCCTACTAAGCCTTGAGGCCCAAAAGAGAGCGGGCTTGAACAGTGAAGGGATACTGCCCAGCCCATGTAATTACATGGTCATACTATTTGGGTCAGCCTAGTCTTGAGATCTATGGGCCATCTTGGATTTGGCTCACTAAGGTATCTCTTAGGCAAGCTCAACATGCTTGATGCACTTCTCTTCTTGGAATAAGCCCAGAGTTGGGACGACCCAATCTTTGACTAAAGCCCATGTATACATTTAGGGTTACTCAGTGTACTAATGCATGTGGCAATTTTGACACAGCCTAACATGAGTGAGAAAAGACATAAATTTTAGTGGGTTCGGGTCACACATAATCGCGTTTTTGTTATAATCATATCAACTCATATAACTCATTCAATTAGTCATGTTTATGAGAAAAGACATTTATGATTTGTTTAACCCAATTTATTAATTTTAAATATTTAAAAATTCTAAAAATTTCAAATACCTTTTAATTATGAATAATATCATATAGTTAAAAAAAACTTAAAGAAATAAAGTATAATTTCATTAAAGATTAAAAATATTTTATAATTTAATAAATAAATAAAATTATAACGAGTATATAATTAAATTTTTAATTTAATTTTTATTTTATAAATGTATTATAACTTAAAATAAATAATTAAATTAATGAAAAGTTTAAAAATTAAACTTAAAAGTTAAGAACAACTAAAAAAAATATTTTAAATTAATATTCTTATAAAATTAAAATTTTAAAAAGGTTAATTAAAATACAATCATATTAATGAGTTTAATGAATTAAAATTATATTAATCAGTTTAACGGGTTATAATCATGTTAATAGCCAGGTTTCATAAGAATTAGTCTCACCCATTTACTTTGAAATTCTCCAATAACATGCAGTACAATTTGATTTGGGAAAAAAAAATCAAACATATCATTATTTTCCACGCAAAAACTATGCTCATATACTTTGAATGTCTTCTAAGTGGCACTATCTCTCTTCCATTTGATGTCTTAAATTTGGAAGTCAACATTCTCAATTGATACGTCAAAGAGAGATTGACAAGCTTTTCCAGGCTTTGTGCATGTGATCCCGATGAGCAAGTCGTATGATTGTCGACCCATGCATGGTCACAGCTTCTCAGCATGTCAAATGAGCATCCCTTTCCCAAGTATGCGTGGTCCATTACACCAAAGCATTCTAACCATGACAAAACTCAAATCTACCACAAGATCGCATTGACATCTTGTCACATCCTAATATGAATGTCATTTTTTTTAGAAGAGTTGTGCAATTCTCTCACTAAAGAAGTATAAATACTTTGAATCCCATTTTCCAAATATCATTGTCATCCATTTCTCATCAACTTCAAATCCTATAAAAGCAAATTAAAGGGGTTTCAATATCTAAAAAAATAATTAATATAGGAATTAAATTAATTATGATTGGGTCGAGAACTTTCTCTCTATTGTTGCTTATGATGAAAGCTATTAGAGAATTGCTAAATGAGGGGAACGAGGAGATCTAGGACATGCCAAAACCTAGAGGTGGGCACTTGTAGGAATCTTCCTTGCATATTGGAATGGCAATGGGGTGGGTTCGGGACGGGTCGCCCCCATCCCAATCTAGTCCCATTTATTCAAAACAATTCCCATCCCCGTCCCATTTAAAAAATTAAACGGGGCGGGGCGAGGCAGGTATGATAAATTCTCATACCCGTCCCGTCTCGCTCTATTTAATTTTTTTTAAAATTTTATTTATTTTTTTTAAATTTACTTTTAAAATTTTTAATTACATTAAAATAAATATATTTTATAAATAATTAAATTATCATATTTTTTATAACTTATTTTATTAAAAATATTTTATTATTATCTATATATTAAAATAATAAAATAAATTAATTTTAAAATTTAAAATTAATTTTATATATAATCGGGGCGGGGCGGGGCGGGGCGGGACGGGACGGGTGGGATAGGGCAATACCCGAACCCGCCCTGGGTTTAAAAAAAAATCTCATACCCGTCCCAAACCTGTTTATTAAAATTGAACCCTGTCCCGTTAGGGGCGAGGCGAGGCAAGTACCCGAAAACACCCCCACCCCCCATTGCCATCCCTACCTGCATACGTGTTGTGAGCAAAGAGGGTGTGGGGGCCATTTTGAGAGAAAATAGAGGGAAACTCTATTGAAATTTTCCTAGACATTGTTTTAACATTTAAGTTCAATTAAACTTTGGTTATTAATTTCCTTTCTTAGAGGATGTTTGGTAAATCAATATGACTTAATGATTTAATGACTTAATTTAAGTCATTAAGTAGATTAAGTATATTTGGTAAAATAACTTAATATCAAAATTTAAAGTAAAAAATGACTTTAAGTTTTAATTCAAAATAATGAATTTATTTTTAATCTCAAATATCTTTTATCACATTTATCCATATTTACTAAGAGTATATTTTACAATTATGGCTCTACATTCATAACCCATCTTTTGTAGTAAATATTTTTATAATTAATTTATATATCTACAATATTTTAAATATTAATGTTTAACAAATAAATTTATTATTTAAAATTAGTAAAAATATAAATTTTAATTAAAATTAATGAGGGTAAATATGTCAATTTAATGATTTAGAATCAATTTTAAATTAACTTTATCAAACAACCTTAATACTTAATATAAAAAATAAGTGATAAGTTTTAAATCAATAACTTATGAATAATTTAACTTAAGGTCAACTTAAGTCATTATTAAGTAATAAGTATTAAGTTTTTATCAAACACCCACTTACTAAGTTACTTAAATTAAAAGATATTGGAGTCATCATAATTTGTCTTCTTTGGTTCTTGGAATCTAGTAAGAGAATGAGAGTAAGAATGGGAGAGAATGCATTGGGTAAGAATAAGCATTGTAGAAGTTTGGTTACAATAGGAAACAAATCGAAGAGTAATGACTTGGGAAATGAAAGGGAATAAGATATAGGATTGCTAATGCACGGGAAAATGGGTAAATAGTAGGGCTATGTACAAAAAAGTGGATTCTATGCTTTTCATTTTTTTTCAATTTGTTATAACCATTTTTAAATTGGATTAGATATACTAAATGCATACCTAATTGTTAAGATTTTAGCTAGCTCAACCTCAAGTAATCATTGTAGAGAGAGGGAGAGGGTGGGTGAAGGTCACTTTTTGCAAATTTAAGCTATGTAAGGCAAGTGACAATTATATGCAAATGTATAACAAATATAATGGAAATTAATTGCATATAAAATAGAGAAAGGAAGAGAAATTGTAAACATGGGATTTAATGGTAGTTTAACACAACTTGACTTATGTCCACTCTCCTCAAGCTCCTAATTGAGTGAGAGTTCCACTAATCCAAGACTTCCAACACAAGTATTCAAGATATATAATTGGATTTTTCAACTCTAATGGGCACTACAAATTTCTTCAAGAGATGTCTCACTTTTGAATTCCTTAAGTGATATCCCATATTTGGCAAACACTAAGTGATATCTTATACTTAAATTTTTCTGTTAAGTGATTCCCCACACTTGAGATTTCTTTGCAAAGGTACAAATTGACAGGAAATATAATCTCACAAGATCCTAGTACAAATTTAAGCTAAGCTCAAATAATATGAAGAAAAACTAGGATTGAGGTGCATTAAATGGATATGCAAGTTCTGAAATAAGGTGCACTTGGATATGTAAGCTTTGAAATAAGGTGCATTAAAAAAACACTCCCCCAAGGTTTAAATATAATCAAGAAAGATTTTGAAATGTTAAACTCTTTTAAACAATGAAGAATGAAACCGTTTTATAAGAGATGAAAGCCCAAACTAGCCATAGGCACAGTTTGGGGGTTGATTGGTTGAGCATTGACTTGACTAGTTCACTATCCATTGTGCATTAATTGCATAAGCAATTGACCATTGGGGTTCAATGCTTCAACTGGGCCTTGATCAAAACTCCACTAGTCCTTGATTGGTCTCAACTTGTTGAACACATGCTACTAGAAATCAAGGGTGCACAAAATGCCCCTCGATTGATAAAGCCCAACTGGCTCAACCAATTCCCTAGACCCTTGACCTGTCGCATTGTGAAGTGCTCAAATAATCCGGTTTTGAGGTTTGAACCTCTAACAACTTGTGTAAAGCAACTTAAAACCTTTAAAGCAAGTTTATAAAGAATTTGACTTAAGGTTTTGATTAAAAACATAAAATCGTCCAAATATAAAATATTTTAAGGCAATTTAACTCTTGGATGATTGTGGGTGCATCAATAAAAATACAACGTATAATCCTAATGTATCAACAACCTTACAAAAAGATCCTAAGGAATGACTTTTCATTGATTTTCTCTTTGAGGTCTTCATTTTCTTTTTGAATTTCTTCTGACTTGTTTTATCTTTATGATTACCACTTTATAAATCTTCTTGCCTAAACACATTTAAGATAAAATATTAGTTTCAAGCTTTATTTTATTATCATCAAAATGGAGATTAACCAAATCTTGGTTTAACAATCTCCACTTTTTTTTTTTTTTATGATGACAAAATCAAGGTTGCTAAAATGCCCCTCCTCAATATATGATCCTTGATTTTTAGAAAATATTTAAGTTTAAGAACTTTAAGGAGTATATTAAAAATGTTAAAAAAATAAATATACCCAGATATAAATAACATAAAGAGCAGTTAAGAATATGACAAGATATAGACATTAAATATGATGCATGCATATTTGACCAATTATGCACATAACATCAATAATTAAGATTACAAAATACAAGATCGTCATTTTAGTACAATGACAACCTAATACTAATATTTCATTGTAATTACATCCACTCATAACTGGGGAAAAAAATCAATCATAATACCAACTCTTAAAATTAGCAACCCTTAATTTATTTATTTTTTTTAATTATTAAGAGAAGACATTTTGCTCCTATTTTTCTCTATATGCTTGTGGGTGTTTGAAGCTATCTTAGATATATTTGTGGATAGTAGAGAAGAAATTCGTTAAGCAAAATACAAGGAAAGTAAAAACAACTATTGAAATAGAAAGCTCCAAAAGTATTGTTTTTAATTAATACGATGTTAATTTTTCTTTTTTATTTTATTTTTTATTTTATGGCATAGAGTTTAGGTGTAAATAAAATATTTTGAATTAAAAAGATTGCATTTTTTACCCTATCCAATTCTTGCCATGAGATATTGGTGATATCTTTACCATGATGATCAATTATATAAGAGGGTTAATGCTTTAATATATACTATAGCACAATGAAATTGTACTTGAGAATAACCAATTTATTTAATTGTACAAATATATAGGTCCTCGGTACAAACAAATAAGAGCATGATACAAAAGCAATAGAACTTTGGTACAAAGCTAAAGGAATAATGGTTCAATTGTATTGGTCCAAATGCATAAAGAAATGGGTCCAAAATAAAAGGTAATAAGATCAAAGATACAAAGCAATGGGACCGTAGTACAGACTAATTGAACAAATGATTTATAATTCTATCCTTGAGAGTGAAATTAGGGATAATAGAAGATGAGTGACTAATTTAGGGGAGGAATGATCAATTTCTAAATTGGAATGACTAATTTCATGAAGATAATTAATAATTAAAGGAGCACAATGTGCCTCAAAAGAGGGTAAAGAGAGGAGGCAATAGAGTTTTTCATGTACCATCTCTTTCCATTGATGGTGGAGTGATTTTTCTCTCTAAATGAGTGTGTCTAATATCATTCAATAATGTAAGTGTGGTACCTCTTACATATAGTTGTTAAAAAATAATTTTTTTAAAAATTTAATGTTGTAGTATAAGCTAGATGTTGAATTTTAAAATTAAGAACAAACTAGGGACATGGTAGGACAAATAAAAAAAGAGTCTTCACACTGTGTGATTTGTTAGGGAACATGGGAAATAAAGCTGAACCTTGAAACTCAACTCACTTGCTTCACTATTAATAAAGAACTAATGGAGTTATTAATTGAAGATTCCTTAACACATGAAAGCAAGATGCTTAGCTGTTGTTGGTTCATTTTCAGGACTAAGACAAGGGTTGATTTTGGGAAACAACACATTAAAGGGGGTCTCCACGGTTCTAAAATTCTCCATTCTAAGTCAGAAAATTAAGTTTTCTTTGTTGGCTTGGAGGATAGAGCATTTTTAGATGGATAAGGTTAGCTATTAATTTGGTGTTATAATTTTATGTATTTTTACTTCAATAAAAATTGAAATTGAAGTCGATATCACAATATCCAAAGAACAATGTTGATATATATTATGAAAGTTCACACTAAACAAAGCATTTGCTTGCATAAATCAAAAAACGGTTCTTCCTAAAATCAATATAGTTGGAAAGCATGATATTATCGGCTCAAATTCTATAAACTTAAACTTTTAGAAAATATGATTGTCCAATATGATATCACAATCTCATTTGATAAGAGATCATGTGTTCAAACATTACTACAAGGACATTTATTTGACGGTACTTAA
The DNA here is from genome assembly GCF_004353265.1 of Vitis riparia. Taxonomy (NCBI): domain Eukaryota; kingdom Viridiplantae; phylum Streptophyta; class Magnoliopsida; order Vitales; family Vitaceae; genus Vitis; species Vitis riparia. The sequence continues at coordinate 21,020,074 of NC_048443.1, read as the reverse complement.
GAGGTGTTAAAGACAAAATTTACATTATAGATGTAATGTAAATTATTCTCATTCAAAGAAATTTATATTCTTAGAGGTTACCTAATTTAGGTTTTACTAAGGATTGAAATTTCGAATTTTATCGGCGATATTTCGTAGATATATCGAATATTGGACAACCCTGAAACGATTTTGAGCACCGATTATCAAACGAGAAGAATTTCGGGAAAATGTTGGAAATATTGTCGAAATATCGGTTTGGGATTGATAATCAACAATTAAATTAGCCATGGAGTGAAGCACGGAGCAACAAGGAGAAATGAAAAAAAAATCGTTGATATATTGTTAAATTTTTTAGGCCTTTTTTTTTTTTAAATTTTGAAAATTCATCCAACGGTCAGATTTGAATTTTTGATGATGCGATGGCCTAGATTTCACTCGTGTTTTTTTAAAGGCATCCAATAGTCAGATTTGTGATCCAATGGTGGAAAATCAATCTTGACTTGATCCAACGGCTACGAAATGTTTCCAAGGGTTATATGAAGATCTAATGGCCAAATTTGAACCAAAGTTTAATCCAACAGTCAAAATTAATTTATAATAGCTATTTGACCATCCAATAACTAGTTCGACTAAAAAAATCCTATAAACACTATTGCTCTAAATTTTTATTTTATTTTATTTTTTTATCTCTAGCAAAATTTTTAAATTTTGAAAATTTGGTGGTGAAGGGGATTAACTCTAAGTCAAGGCTAATTAAGGTGTATTTTACCTTTCACAAAATTTATTTTTATTATGCATAATTCAATTTTATTTTTTATGTATAGTTTAATTGATATTATCTAATTTTAAAATTTGTCATATTAACATTATATTTCATATGGAATGGAAATTGATTTGACATCTATGCATATTTAGTTTCATTTTTTTAATAATTTTAAAATTAAATTTAATTCATATGGAAATTTAATTGTAATGTTTATCTATTTCATGCATAATTCAATTTTAATTTTAATTTTTATTAGTAATGATTCTTATCAATTTCATGAATATGGAAATTTTATTTAATTTAGTTTAATTTAATTTAAATTAAATTAAATTCATATGGAAATTTAATTGTAATGTTTACCTATTTCATATATGCATAATTCAATTTTAATTTCATAAGGACATTACATATATGCATAATTCAATTTTAATTTCAATTTTTATTAGTAATAATTCTTATCAATTTCATGAATAATATTAATATTACATTTCTTAGATGTTTTATCTTTAACAATTTTAAATTTGATATTAGTTTTGTATAGGAATTTAAAATACATGTTTAGAAAATGGCTAGTAGAAGTGGAAGTGGTATCATGGGTCGAGATCCTTGTTGGAAATATTGTACACCTATGGAAGGGAACAAAAATGGAATAGTATGCAATTACTGTGGGTTGACAATAAAGAATGGTGGGATTACTTGTTTTACATTTTACTTATAGCATACAGACCCTCATTCAAATACAAAAAAAGTGTCCTAACGTGCCTCCATAAGTGAAACAAGAAATAGGACGACTTCTAAAGGAAAAAAACAAGGCAAAAGCGAAGAAAACTACAAATATAGAAGAGATCCAAGCTGAAGTGAGACACAATAGGAGGAATACATAGACATGTAATTGATAAAAATGATAAGAAGAACCTTGATGATGATGATGACGGAGATGATGATGATGTGTATATGTATCTGGTTGACATGCACCCTGATGAGCGGCATGCTTATAGAGCAACGGTTTGAGCATCAAAAGCTATTGAATGGAATCGACAACAAAAAGAACATTTTGTAAGAGGCAAAAGACAAACAAGTATAATATTAATTTGAATTATTACTATTTCTTATCAACTTTATCAATAATATTAAATTAGCATATATGTTAAATTTAACAATTATAATAGGTGAGTCTTCACATCCAACTAATCCAACAAGACATATACGAATATCACAAAGTGTTCGATATTTAGATCCATCACCGCTTAGTGCTCCCTCATTGTACAAATCTTCAGTAGCAAGACAGAAAAATGCGAAAAATCTTTTCAAATGTGGTGCCATCAAGGAAACCATGAGACGTTTGATCAGTAAGTTCTTCATATATGAGAGTGTTGTGCCTAATAAAGTAGACTCTCACCACTTCAAGAACATGATTGTTGGTGCACAACAAGCAGATAATTACTATAATTTTAAAAGTTGTATTCATTTTAACAATATCATTATTATTTATGAAGTATGATTGCCACAAATGTTCTTATATGCTTTAATTATACATGGATGGTAGTTATATGTATAGAACCGCTGTCTCCTTATGAAATCAAACACAAGTACTTGGATATAGAGTACAAAGACATGGAAGCTTATGTTAATATTCAAAAAGAAAAATGGAAGACTTATGGATGCACGATTATGTGTGATGGATGGAGACATATTCAAAAGGTAGCACAATCTTCCTCAAATATGTTGATGCATCAAATTATATAAAGGACAACAATACATATATGGTTTGTTGAAGGATGTGATCAAGGAAGTTGACAAACAAAATGTGGTACAAATAGTTATGGATAATGGGTCGGCATTGGTGTAGGTGGGGAAGCTGTTAATGAAGAAATACAATCTTAATTAGTCTTCGTGTATAGCACATTACATCGACTTGATGTTCGAAGACACAATAAAAGTCTGAGTATTGTAGATGTGATTACAAAGGCTCGAAAGATAACCAACTTCATCTATAACCATAGTTGGTTGCTTGTGCAAAAGCGCAAGGTGTATGGTGGAGACATAGTTCGCCTTGGAGCAACAAGATTTGCAACCAATTATATTGCCCTTGACAGTCTTTTGAAAAAGAATGTGGACTTGAAGAAAGTGTTTATCACTGATGAATAGGCACAACACAAGTTAAGTCGCACATAAATCGGCAAAGAGGTTGAAAAACTTATGTTTGACCATGCGCACTGGGAGAGAGTGGGAAAACTAGTGTCAATCTATGAGGCGCTATACATAGTTCTTCGCATTGTTGATTTTAAAAGTTGTTCCTACAATGCCATTTGTGTACAAATTGATTCGAGTTATGAAAGAGAACCTCATTCGACTTAATGCTAAAGAATGGGTGTTAGAAATAATTACAGATCATTGGGATAGGACTCTTAAACATCCTTTTCATGCAGCAGGTAACTAAGTATTATCCATCTTCGAAAGTTATTGGTATTTAATATGTTTCTTTCATAACATTCTAATTCTACATATCTATTTTACTATTGTAGCATTCTTTCTTAATCCAAGGTTTCAATATAAATGTACTGATCCTGATATACTTCAAGTTGTTCATGAAGTCTTTGCGAAATTAGATCCTGGAACAAAAGGTCTTAGTCAATTTAGAAATTAGGTAAATTATTAAAGTTATAATATAACTTTAAATTTTGAATTTCATTTACTCAATTTTTGACTTTCAATTATTTAATATATGTCTTATACTATTCTGAGATGCAAAAAGAGAATTCGGTGATCGAGCAACGATTGCTTCAAGGTCAAAAATGGTTCCTAGTGAGTTTTATTTGTGAATTAATAATACATTTCATTAGCATATTATTGTAGCTTTCCAATATAAGTATTGATATCATTTATTTGGTTGTAGCTTAATCGTGGTTCATGTATGGAAACCACACTCCTACATTAAGAAGGTTAGCCCTCAAGGTTTTATTGCAAACTACGTCATCTTCAACTTGTGAGAGATATTGAAGCACGTTTGCCTTAATTCATACAAAGCAAAGAAATCAGCTTGCTTACCCGAGGTTCCAACTATTAGTTTTTTGTTATTATAACGTGAAACTAAAGACCCGTGATATGAAGACAAAAAATGACAAAGTTACGATGAAAGATTACCTCAATTTACTTGACATTTTAGCTGAGGTTGGTGAAGAAGAAGATAACCAATTGTTTCAATGGGTTAGACCTTTTCATTTAAATGATAAAGATGGAAATCCCGACCTACGAATTGTCGCACATGCCCGAGAAGCAGGTGTTGATGTTGAACAAGTGTTATCCGAAGAAGTTCATACTAATAGTTCCATCCAAGACATGAGAGATTCATTTCTACAAGGAACTTCTCAGTCAATAGTCACTTTTCGGCCTTCTTTTGACTCCACGAGCATTGAACATAGTAGCAGAACTAGTGTTGCTGGTACTTTCGCTTCCGGTTATGATGGTTCAAGAGGAGAGGGGACCAATGATGGTAGTGACCTTGGAAATGATGGAGGGGATGTTAGACAACAACAACAAAGTGGACAACCATTGGCATTTACTTGTGAAGATGATTTCACACATTGTACTCAAGATGAAGACCACGACTTTAGAAAAGCTAGTCCAAGTGTTGGAGCCATTGGAAAACCATATAGAGGAAGACAATGAAGGATAACGTCATTCAATGAGGACTCGTTGTTGGCCAATTTTGAGTCAATGAGTATAGAGACTCAATTCAGTGACTCATCAAATGAAGCCAACATTTATGCCCTTTATGCAATGATTTATGGTTAACCTCTTCCAAATCTTTCAAAATTCCACTAATGAAGAGTGTGAAAGGTATAACTATCCTTTTTCCACACAAATATCATACCACCTTCCATATCAGATGCAACAACAAGGATTTCAAAAAAGCACATGGGAAATCCTATCCATGGACAGGTTGTGGGTAGGACTCAACCTGTCTATTAACTATGAGTTGTAGGGAATCCATTCATATTAAAGTATAATTAAATATTAAAGTTATATGTTATCTTCATTGTGCTATTGATAAGAATGAACACAATTGCACTTTCCATTTGAACCAGCAAAAATATATAGGGACACTTTGTAATTACCCATGAGGTAACTAAAGTTTAAAAAAAAAGGTTTGAAATCAATCTCCTTGTGTATAATTATAAATTATTTTCTAAGGAGGATTTTGAATCGATTGTTGAAATATTCACTAGGTTTATGAATATTATCAATGGACTTCAAGCCTTAGAAATTGAAGTATCTACCAAAGAAATAGGGGGCAAAGGTAATGACAAATCAAGATTTCACACGATCAACATCTTATGGAGCCTTCTTGGGCGAATATTTTTCTATGGAAAAATAGAGCATTTTGTCGAAGGAGCAATACCATCCCCCTTGATAAAAGAGGAAATTGGTTATTGCTCCTTTACATTCAAAAACTCGTACGGCCGTCGTTCACCGGGGTTTCGGTTGCCGGCTCAAAAGGCAATCTTTTGCATTTGGCTAGGGAAGAAATTAGAAAAATGAAACCTAAGTATAAATACTTAAAATGGTAAATAACATTTATATAAAAAAAAATATGTTACTTTTCAAATAAAAAATGGTTAAATTCACAATTTGAGATTATTTCATTTCTTTTAACCAAATATTTCAATCCAAAACCAATAACTAAGGGTCTCCAAAAAGCCCGTGGCCCGCTTTAGGCCCGGCCAGGCCCGACGGGCTAAAGCCCGGCCCAAGCCCGTCGGGCCCAAGCCCCTTTTTGGGCGGGCCGGGCCGCGGGCCTAATTTTAGGCCCGGCCCGTAGGCCCTTAGGCCTGCCCTTTAAAAAAAAACTACAAAAATAAAAAGTATTAAAAAAAATATTCATTTCAAATTTTATTCATTGAATGTATAATTACATTTGAAAATGTGGGAAAAGTTTACATCACTACAAAATAAATACATCCCAACTAGGTTGGCACCTATTTATTTGTCAATCATTTGTATTTTTCAACCACAAAAAATAAAAATAAAAATATAATATACATTTAGTCATTATTTTCTGGCGGTGATGGCGAACTATCATGCATCCATGAAGATCTTAATAATTTTAAAGATTCCATATCGGCAAGCATCTCTGTTTCTCGAATGGAATCGTACATCCTTTTATCTGCTATTTCCCAATCTTTCACACATATCCCTGCTTCAATAACATCTGGCGCTAAGTTGCATCGTTTTTTACTAACTACTCTTCCACCTGCACTAAAAGCAGCTTCTGATGCAACTGTACTCACAGGAACTATTAGTACATCACGAGCAATTATAGAAAGCACAGGATATTTGTGTTGATGTGATTTCCACCATATTAAAATATCAAAATCTTCTTGATCTTCAAATGAAATTGTATCAATATTAATATATTTATCTAAATCAGATGTATTATTTGGAGAACTATTTGTTGTCTTTTTTCGACTTTTCAACATTTCTAGAGCTCCTTTATAAAAAGATGAGGAGTTTGTAGATGTAGGTGGTAATTTAATAGTATTAATATCATTACCATATTTTTCTTTATAATAGTTATATAAATTATATAATAATGAATTTATTTCATTTTTAATTTCTTCAATTTTTATTTGGTCATTAAAATAAATAATTGTTAACCATTCATCCAAAGCTTCAAATTTCAATCTAGGGTCCACAATTAAAGCAATATAAAAAATTAAAGGTATTTCTCCCCAATATTTTCTAAATTTTTCTATCATTGCAAATATTGTATCATTAAATATTTCAAAACTTAAATATTTTTGAAGTACAATAAAAATATTAGTTATTTGCGTAATAACTCGATTTGAAGTTGGATAATATACACCACAAAAAATGTTTGTTGAAGTATCAAAAATTTCAAAAAGATCTCTTAAAAGATCCGCAATATGCCAATCATAATCATTTAATGCATAAATATCTGCTTCACAATCATTGTTAATTAATTGTATTTCATATAATTCGACTACTTTTCTATATTTTGTAATATTTTGTAAAAGTTTATATGTGGAATTCCATCTAATGGCCATATCCAAATTTATATTTTTTCTTTTCATATTTAACATTTTGCAACAATCAAAAAATAATTCATGTTTTGCTTGAGAACTATTAATACTATATGCAATGCCTCTAATTTTTTCCAATGTACTATCAACATTTTTTAATCCATCCTTTACAATTAAATTTAAAATATGTGCACAACAATGCACATGAAATATTTTAGCATGATCTTCTTTTACTTGCCAATATAGTTTTAGTCTATGTATTGCTGCATCATTATTAGCAGCATTATCTAATGTTATTGTCAATATTTTATCACGAATGTCTAAATCTATAGTTTCATCATTTATTAAAGATGCTATATTTTTACCACTATGTGGAGCATTTATTAATTTAAATGAAATTATTCTTTTATTTAATTTCCATTCATTATCAATGTAGTGAGCAGTTATCCATAAAAAACCAGTGTGAGTTAAAGATGTCCAAATATCAGATGTTAAACAAATATTTCCTTCAAAATTTGCAAAAAAAAAAATTTTAAATTTCTTTTTGTGTATAAAATTTTTTCATAATATATCTTTTAACTGTATTTTCATACCAACCTTTAAATTGAGGATTAATACCTCGTTGAATTGTTCCTGCAAAATCATGAGTTTCCATCATGTTGAAAGGTTGTTCTGCTCTTATTATATAATCAATCATTTCTTCACGACAGTTAGATTCATCATAAGAAAATGTTTTTAAATTTCCACTTTCATTTTTACCTAATTGCATATAATTTCTAATATCTACATTATTTTTAGTTTTACAATTTTCATGATGTCTTTTTAAATAACTTGTGCCTGCATTTGAGCCACCAGTAAGAAATTTATTACAAATTTTACATTTTGCTTTTATTTCTTTTTTATTATTTTCTAAAATTATTTCTATTCTATCAAAAAAATTCCATATATTTGAAGTAAATTTTTGTTTGATGATATTTCATCACATGGACTAGATGAAGAAGCACTTGTCATATTATAATTATTGATAAAATATTATGCCAAAAATAATAAAGTAATAAATATAAAAAAAAATGTAACAAAAAAATAAAGTAGTAGGGGTGAAGTATGTTACTCAATTAGAGAACCGATGTAGAAATTCCTAACAAATTTGAACTCTTGGAGCCACCAATGCTTGTTTTGCACCACCAACAATATTGTATAATTTGAGGGAAAAATAAAAGAATTTGAAATATTGTAGAATGTGAGAGAAATAGAGAGAGAAATAGAGAGAATTTGATGAAAAAATGAAAAGGAAGAAAATGTATTTATAGGAAGGTTTTAAAAAAAAAATCAAAATAATTGGCCATGTGACCGTTGGAGGCTTAGCTCCAATGGTCACATGGGCTGAAGCTAGGCTCCAACGGTCACATGACCGTTGGAGCCTTTAATTTTTTTTAAAAAAATAATATACTTTATTTTTATATATATATAACTAACTCAATTAATAAACATAAAAAGAATGTAGTTTAGTTGGTTAGAGCCTTAAGGTTTAGGCATGAGGGGAGGGGTTCGAATCCCCCCTCTCCCTTCCCTTGGTTTCATTTTGGCTAAAATAAAAAAGCCCGCCGGCTCGGCCCGCCCGCCAATGGGCCCATAGGCCCAGCCCGAGCTGGGCCGCGAGCCTCTTATTTACGGCCCGGCCCGCCCGTTGGAGACCCCTACCAATAACTCTTTTTCACATTTTTGATTTTGAAAAATGTTCCTCCAAAAACATGGGCAATTCAAAATACACCTCACTATTTCCTGTTTCTCATAAACAAGCTCAATTCAAATCACACCTCACCATCCCCTTTTTCTTTCAAGCAACCGCTAAGTTTTCACATGGACAGATGGACTGATAGCCACAGCAACAAAAACATTGCCAAAATTCATTAACACTAATACTTAAGTTGAATGACTTAAGTTACTACTTAATCACTTAATCTTAAATTAAGTTATATTTAAATTATTAATTTAAAACTTATTATTTATTATTGCTTTTAAGTATTAAGATTGATAAAATTAATTTACAATTTATTATAAATCATTAAATTGATATATTTATTCTTATAAATTATAATTATGATAAAAGAAATCCAGTAATAATAAAAATCATGAAATAATAAAAAAAAATGCTGAAAATAATTAGGAGAAATGGAGATAAAAAGATAAAATAAAAATATAAATCAATTATTTTTATTTTAAATTATTTTAAATTTTAAATGGTATCATTAAGTTATTTTAAAAATATATTTAATTATTTTAAGTGATTAAGTGAGTTAATCGTACACCCCCTTGAACCAAAAACACAAAAAAGGGAGTGGAACTGGGTGGGTGCCTCCCCTGATAACTTGACGAACCGTAGGGGAGTGAGCAGCTCGCCATTTGCATTCAGTTGAGTCAAAGGACACATGCTTTTCCTCCTACTACAACAACCCAAAACTCTTCATTTCTCTCTCTGGACATTTTCTCTCTCTAAAATGGCGCTCTCTCGGCTCCGCCACCCTATAGTCTCTCGCGCCCCTTCCCTCTTCAGAGCTCGCATCCTCTCCTCCACCGCCTCCAGATCTCTCCCTCAGTACTCTCCCTCTCTTTCTATTTGTTTTCTGTTTTATTTTATTTGGTTGCATTTTTTGTTTCCTTGTAATCTAATGGACTGATTCATTTTAGTTTCTTGATTCATGTTGAAAATTTTATTTGGTGGTTAACAGGTTTTTGTGATACCATGTAGAATATTGTAGTTTTGGGTGTTTATTTCGTTGTGTTTTTTCTTCTTCTTTTTTTTTTCTTTTTTCTTTTTCTTTTTTTTTTTTAATTCGGTGTGCAATTTTTCTTTTCTTTTCTTTTCTTTCCTTTTCTTTTCTTTTTTTGGATGGATTTGGGGATCGTAGAATTGTGAATTGGTTTTGGTGTGTGAAGTAGATGGACCGTGGGATTGGAATTAGGATGGGATTTGTTGCGACTAAATGCAGAGCAATAATTGGGGTGTTCGGGATTGTTGGATTTGTGTCAAAATCGCTTGATATATTCTAAAGTTTGAAAATTTGACGTTGAAAGACAGCTTGAGAAATGATGTTGCAACTACCTCCCGAAGTTGTGATGTGATCATGTGGATCATCTGACATATTATATTGGTTGTGCAATTCTCTGAACACAAGGATAGTGGGTGTTGGTAATTCCACTATTTTTTGTGCTTAGAGACAGGTTATAACTTAGTTATGTGTGGCTTCTGAGAAATGTAGGAAAGAAGAGAGTTCGAATGTTGGGTCTTTTCTTATTTAGGAACAAAAAAAAGAACAAAAGCTTCCGATCGATTGATCCTAATGCAAAATTTTGTTTTATTTTTCTTTCCTTAGTTTTCTCAGCAATCAAATGGAAGGTTAGATAAAAACTTGAGGTAATACTGTTTTCTGCTTAATGCAAGTAATCATTGCCACTTGGGTTGTACTAATGGTTTATGATGCAGTTAAGGACTTTAAGTTATGAATTTGTTGCTGCATGGATTAAGGTATAAAAGGATTTCTAGATTAGTGTTAAGAATTGTTCAATTAGACATAAGTCATATATGCTTATGTATGGATGCATGTGTCATGCACATGTGCTCAAGGTTGGATATGTTTAATGTATTATGAAAAACCCTTGTGGTAGGCTACCTTGATACTTGGATGGATTGGAATGACCCCCCAGCTTCAACAACTTCACAAATTTACCATTGGAGTTATTTTCTTTTTCCATTGGTCCTTGGCTTTTGACTTTTTTCTTTTCTTTTCTTTTCTTTTCTTTCAGTTGATTCATTTGCTCTGCCACTTTTCTACAGAGGAGAGTGGTTGGTGTTACAATTACAGTATGCATGGAAGATAATGATTGAAAATTTACGAGAAGATAAACGTCATGGTGCATATCATTTTTTCATATACTACTAAAAATATGAAATAAGGGAAATAATAATGTCAAAAAACTAAATTATGCGCTTTTACTTTAAGTTTTGCATCTTTTTTCAATGAGAATTTGAAAAGTTAAAATATGTATTTAGTCATAGTATTATTTAATCCATATGGAAGGCTGAAGCCTTTATGTAGCTTGTGGCTAATAGGAGGGAGAATGCCAATAATTTGCTTCAACAAAGCCTTCAGTCATGAGTGATTGATGTCTTATGTATTCAGACAATGGGGAGATGGTAGATCTCCTTTTCCTTAATTGTTCAACAAGAAGGAAGCTTAGACTCTTCACATTTTCCATGGAATGGATACCCCATAAAACAACAATTAGTCTGATGGTAATGACTTTTAATAGGTTTGGAGGCAACCATAAGAGTAGGATACTTATGCGCATATCTACACACGTTTTTTTAGGTGATCTAGTTGGAGAGGAATGCCAAGACTTTTTAGGATAAATGGAGACCTATTGAATCAATTTGGGATGTGGTGTTTTGCTTCTCTCCTGTTTGGTTGTTAGTTTCCCCAAAATTTTTGCACATCTTTGTTAAGTGACTCATCCTAGAGTAGAAAGTTGCTTGTTGTTTGAGGAGTAGGCCTACAATAGTGTTTTTTGACCAGATTTTTTCCTTTGGTGGGTCAATTCAAACTCAACTTTAATAGTAGTTTTGTATGTTATCTAGAATAATTAAGCATTTTCTGAGTTTTCCAAGATCATAAGAAAGGGGTGGTTAGAGATTTTTCCATTCTTGTTGGAGGGTTTGGTGATAGAGGCCCAGGTACTACCCTTGTGGGAATGCTTGATCCAAGTCAATACTTTAGGCTTCAGTAATTTCTTAGTGGAGGATGATTCATTGACAATTATATCTTGGATATCCTAAAGAAATAGGCCCTTGGATGTAGGGTTCTTTACTAACTAGGACTTTAGATTTGTCTTTGGAGTCAAGGTGTTTCTTCAATGCGTTTCTTGCTTAGTCAACCATTTGCTAGGTTCTTTGCATTAGCATGGTGCAATTAGCATGGAGGAGTTTTTTATGGTGAATCACATGCCTCCATTATTTGTTATTTATTTGTGTCTTTGTTTTTCTTTTATCATGAATGACAATGAGTGAATAATAGAAATTTATTTATTGTATATTTTGGGGACCTAAGCTATTTCTTAAATTGCCAATAGATACAAAATATAAGGTACAAAGTTTAATGAAAGGTCTGTGTACCTCAACTAAATGCAAATTCAAAGCCCAAAATGTATCTTCAAGTGTTTATGGGATTGCCCTAGTTCTTCTCCTCAACTTTGGATACAATTAGGCATCTCCTACATCTTCAACCTTTTTTAGGTGGAGTTTGGTGAATAAGTGAAAAGAAAATTGAAATAAAAATTTGGCAATTGAATTTTGCTTGGATTGACATGCTTTGGTAGACTACTAGTGAAAGTCCTAACTAACAGGCTTAAAAAAGTGGTAGGTAAAGTGGTCTCAGCTTTCCAACCATTTGGAGAGGGAAAATAGATTTTGGATGCGATCCTCATTGCTAATGAAGCCATTGGCCCTAGGATGAAAAGTGTCGAGAAGGGAGTCCTTAGCTGGATATTGAGAAGGCTTTTAATCATGTCACCTAGAACTTCGTAATAGTAGTTTTGGATAAAAAAATGGGATTTGTTCTTGAGTGGACAAGTTGGATCAAGTGGTGCATCTCTGTGGCTTGTTTCTTCAATTTGGTACATGGAACCCTTTGACTACTTTCAAAGTTCTAGAAGATTGAGGTAGAGAGAACTTCTACCGCCATATCTCTTTATCCTAGCTATAGGCTCTCTTGTCTATCCTATATAGGGCAAAGGAAGGGGGTTTTATCTTAGGCTTCTCAGTTAGTGGAAGTGGAGAGGGAATGGAACTGTCCCATTCGCTTTTCATTGATGATACTCCTATCTTTTGTGATACCTCAAAAGAGAAAATAAAACACTAGAGTTGGACTTTCATGTGGTTTGAGGCAATCTTAATCCTTAAGATCAATATGGAGACAAGTGAATTAAGCCCTTGGGGAGGTTGCCTATGTGGAAGAGCTTGCTAGAGTCTTTGGTTGCAGTGTAGGGTATCTTGACCTTCCATTAGGAACTCATTTCAAATTAACTCGGATTTGGGCTGTGATGGAGGAGAGATTTCAAGAATGACTTGTTATGTGGAAAAGATGTACTCATTAAAGGGAGGAAAAATGACCCTATTTAAGAGTGTCCTTTCTAGTTTGTCAATTTACTTCATGTCCTTGTTCCTTATTTTGAGAAAGGTGAGTTTAAGGTTGGAAAGAATCCAAAGAGACTTCCTTTGGGGGAAAGGGGCTCTTGAGAGCAAGCCGCACTTGGTGAGTTGGTCTTTAATTTGCTAGGACAAGAGAAGTGAGGGGAATACTACCCATCCTTAACAAGCCTCTGCTTAGCAAGTCGTTGTGGAGAATTTCTTGTGAGAGCGGCTCCCTTTGGAAGCGGGTAATTTGGGGAGGTACTGGGAGGGGTGAGAGTGTGGAAGGCTATCAAAAGCGGATGGGAAGACTTTAAAAGTAGAATGGTCTTTAGGGTATGAAATGGTCAAAGGGTTAAGCTCTGAACGGATAGATGTTGTGAGAATGAGCCCTTAGAGGAGTCCTTTCCCACATTCTTTTTTCCACCCTCCCTAATCTACTCCCATGTCTTGACTACCCATGCATCTTTAATGGATGCTATTGAGAATAATGTGGGAACCCTAAGTTCACGAGACAGATTCATGATTGGGAACTAGACGAGGTGGAGGCCTTTTTTAGGAAATTATAGGCATAATCAATTTGCAATGGTTTAAAAGGTAAGATGATTTGGCATAACACAAATTATGGCAATTTCTCTGTTAAGTCTCTTTATCCCTCCTTTTTCATTGATAGTTTAGATGTGTTCCCTTCACGATTTTAGAATCCTTGGGTCCCTATGAGGGTGGGTTTTTCATGTGAGAAGCTACATGGGGGAGGATTTTGGCTATGGATCAACTTAAAAGAAGGGGATGGAGAATACCAAACAGATGCTATTTGTGCAAAGGAGGCAAAGAAACAATTGCTCATATCCTCCTTCACTGTTCAAAAGCAGTCATGTTGAGGCATCTTGTTTAGGCTCTTTTTGGGATAGAATGGGTGATGCACTTTAGTATGAGAGAGGTCCTCTTTAGTTGGTATAGATCTTTTGTCATGAAGAAGAAAGAAAGTTTGGAGAGCTGCTCCCTTTGTGTGTTTTGGGCTATTTGGAAAGAAAGAAAGAAATAAGAGAGCTTTAGAAAACATTGAAAAGGGGGACTAAACAATCAAATAAGCTTTCATGCATATTTTTTAGGAGTGAGTTAGAATCTACATAAGTGATAGTTCTTTGACCATGTTAGACTTCATTGATTGGCTGAGCTCTAGTTGAGGTGAGGAAGTTGTTTTTTATGTATCCCTTAGCTTTGTTTGGCTTTCTGGGGCCTTTGTATACAGTATGTATACCTTGTGCACCCCTTATATTAGGCATATTCTATCTTTGCCTATCAAAAGGAAAAAAAAAAAAGACATGCTCTGGTAAAATGCTGGATAGGTAGTATAGGAAAAAGAAAGAGTTAGAATTGGGTTGGAGAATAAATGGAAGTAAAATAAGAAGAAAAGTAGGAAATAATGTAAGAGGAAAAATAGGCAGCAATCAATGAATCTTCAAATCTGCTTTATTATTCACCAAGAGTGACCTTTATATTTTATTTTTTTTATAAGTAAGCACATATATTAACAAAAGGCAAAAAAGCCGCAAAGCATACAGGGAGTATACAAGAGGACTATGGCCTCCCAACCAAAAAGAACAAAACACCCCAACCCCTAATTGGAGGCCTTTTTTAGGAAATTATAGGCATAATCAATTTGCAATGGTTTAAAAGGTAAGATGATTTGGCATAACACAAATTATGGCAATTTCTCTGTTAAGTCTCTTTATCCCTCCTTTTTCATTGATAGTTTAGATGTGTTCCCTTCACGATTTTAGAATCCTTGGGTCCCTATGAGGGTGGGTTTTTCATGTGAGAAGCTACATGGGGGAGGATTTTGGCTATGGATCAACTTAAAAGAAGGGGATGGAGAATACCAAACAGATGCTATTTGTGCAAAGGAGGCAAAGAAACAATTGCTCATATCCTCCTTCACTGTTCAAAAGCAGTCATGTTGAGGCATCTTGTTTAGGCTCTTTTTGGGATAGAATGGGTGATGCACTTTAGTATGAGAGAGGTCCTCTTTAGTTGGTATAGATCTTTTGTCATGAAGAAGAAAGAAAGTTTGGAGAGCTGCTCCCTTTGTGTGTTTTGGGCTATTTGGAAAGAAAGAAAGAAATAAGAGAGCTTTAGAAAACATTGAAAAGGGGGACTAAACAATCAAATAAGCTTTCATGCATATTTTTTAGGAGTGAGTTAGAATCTACATAAGTGATAGTTCTTTGACCATGTTAGACTTCATTGATTGGCTGAGCTCTAGTTGAGGTGAGGAAGTTGTTTTTTATGTATCCCTTAGCTTTGTTTGGCTTTCTGGGGCCTTTGTATACAGTATGTATACCTTGTGCACCCCTTATATTAGGCATATTCTATCTTTGCCTATCAAAAGGAAAAAAAAAAAAAGACATGCTCTGGTAAAATGCTGGATAGGTAGTATAGGAAAAAGAAAGAGTTAGAATTGGGTTGGAGAATAAATGGAAGTAAAATAAGAAGAAAAGTAGGAAATAATGTAAGAGGAAAAATAGGCAGCAATCAATGAATCTTCAAATCTGCTTTATTATTCACCAAGAGTGACCTTTATATTTTATTTTTTTTTATAAGTAAGCACATATATTAACAAAAGGCAAAAAAGCCGCAAAGCATACAGGGAGTATACAAGAGGACTATGGCCTCCCAACCAAAAAGAACAAAACACCCCAACCCCTAATTGGAGGCTAACCACTCTAAGAAGCCTTTATATACACAGTCTACAACACATCTAGCAAAAACAAACAGCTAAAATTTTAAATTGATACTAACAACATGGTAAATTTGAAACATGATAAACTAAAAAAAATAAATCCTCATAATTGTTAAATGAAAACATAAGTATAAAATCCTAATTAAAAGATACATCCCTTATACCTATGCCTGTGATAAGTTTGAAAAGGTGTAATTGGCATGTATGCTCTGCATCACCCCTCCTTTAGTTTTTGTGCAGCTACTCCACCAATTATGCGATCCCTTTTTCCTTCTCAAAAACTGACCATAAGAAGTCATTTTGAATTCTCTCACATCATGACAAGCTTAATAGGAATCTCGAAAATGGTGAAGGCAATGTGTGGGGATTTAAGCAATAGGTGATGAAAGAGGAGACTGTCCCTCTTAAAGATAGAAAAGTCTTCTTTCATCTATCAAGTCTCCTCAAAATTTGTTCTATAATTGGGTCTCAGAAGTAAGGTGCCTTGGGGTTCCCTTCTAAGTAAGGTTAACCACTAAACCTACACTCAATGGAGGAGGTGAGCCTCCAAATATGCTTGTGTTATGACACCAGAAGGATGCTTTCTCAAGAATCTTCCAAGTAATGCTAGCATCTCATTTTGATAAAGATGGATGTGAATATGCATGTATAATTGGTGTGAAAGTGTACCTAATTGTAAACCTAAGGTAATCACCCAAGTGGAGGATGAATTGATTGAAAGATACTTTTTCAAATTTTATCAAAATTACAAGCCTATATGCAATAATAATGATATAAAGCAATAATCAATGATGTGAGCAAACAAATAATAAAGAGATTAGGGAAGAAGAAACAAACTTTGATGTACGTGATTTGACAGCACCTTAGGTTGCTCCATTATGCAAGTATCCTTCAAACCAAGGGCTACAATATACAATTGGTTTCTAGGTACCAACAAGTCTTCACAATTTCTTTCAAATGATCTTCCCTCACTAAGAACCACTCTCTTAGGGGAAAAATAATCCTTTGATCAAAAGGAGTATAAAGAGCTAGCTAGGCAAGTGAGAATATAGTGTGGACATTAGCTAGACTTAATTGTGCAATCAATGGGGTTGCAAGTTAGGAATAATTGTATTAAGGATGTATTGGAAGCTCAAATTCAATCTATAGAATGTTTTGCAAGTGGTAGGTTGTTTCTAAATGAAGTTTGGGGGCTTTAAATATGAGATTTTTGGAAAAATTGGTTTTTAGATGTAGTCTTCCCCTCTACTAGTTGACTATGCAGTCAATCACTTGACTACCCATTAGCATTTAACGCATATCAGGTGACCTTGCACAACCTATTAACCAATTACTGAGCCAGTTGCACGACCTATTGATTAGTTGCTTAGTCTGTAGACACTTCTAACCTGCTACAAAACAAGGGTTCTACCCAAATGGAACCAGATGACAAGCTGGTCAACTGCCTGAGCTAGAGAACCATAGTTTTGTGCACTTTTGCAAGCTTCTGAGTTGATTTAAACTGCGGCTAAGTCATTCAAATTTGAAAAACCCTTCTTAACTTTTGAGAATACACTGGAAAAGTTTAGTCCTGAATGAGTGTAGCTCATTTTAAGAAAATATTTTTCCATTTTCGCACTTTTGAGCTTTATTTTGAAAACCTTAGAATGATCGATTTGTTTAAGCCCAGAAGTTTGATTTCAATAGGTTAAATTTTTATGGAGTGTGGTTCTCACGCAATTGCACCTTGATCTAACTTTAGATAAGATCCTAAGTACTAGAGTTCTTGAGGACTTCTCTTGATTGAATTTTGGACGTTCCATGCATGTCTTCTTCTTGAAGCTCCCAATTTATATTAGAAATTTATAACCTGGTCAAAAAACTTCAAGAAAAGATTAGGTGTTAATCCTTTGTTTTGTTATCATCAAAATCAGTCTTGAGAAATTCAATTTGGACTTGTGTTTCTTTTAAGTATCTTAAGATGAGATCATTAGCATCTTATGGCTTATGTTTCCTCTTTCCATATTTCTTTGGTTGTAGAAATGATGCTTTCACATTGCCCAATATCATTTTTAATGACACTGATTCTGACCTATTAACTTATGTGAAGACATCATTGCTTATAATGCTTATTGAATTCAATCCCATTCCCATTTATGTAAGGATTACTGTAGTATCCTTGCTTACTTTTTACTCGCTGGTGCAGCACTTCCACTGTGCAAAAGTCTTCTGTGGATGGTGATGGCACTCTGTTAAGGTTTGCATCTATTGCCCTTCCATCTGTGGTCCCTTGTGAACCATGTTTTGATTTCTTATGTGGTTGCATTACTCCTATATTTCCAGCTTGTTTGAATTAGTTTTTTTATTTAGTGCCTGTTGTAAACTTCTTGTTCTCTAATTTCAGGACTAAAGAGAAGGTGTTTCTTTCTATTAGTTAGAAATGTTTTGGCTTTTTATTACCTTATTTTGGTTACTACAATGGTGAAAATGTGATTGGAGTTAATGCTGATGTTAAAACTAAACTGAGCCTGGTTATGGAGCATCAACTAACCTCAAGATTGAACCAATACATTCAACCCTAACCTAACCTGTTGTTGAATGTTTTGGATGCTTGTGGTGGGGTTTCATTAAACCAGGTCAAGCAGTTCTTATTCTGATTTTACCTTGATATGTACATGATGTATGAATTCACAAAAAACATGTATATATTTATAATTTATGGATATAAGATGACCTTAAACCAGTTATTTGACCTAAAACAAAACACATCAGAAAACCAAATCTGAAAATCAAATCAAGGTCAAGCTAGGTAGTTGATCTAATTGAGCACCGGCATGAAGCCAGAAAACTGATCTAAATCCAATCAGGGTCTGCGCATCAGGTTGGGTTCATATTATTCAGTTATTATTTGGACCAACCCAGCTTGCAGCCCAAGTTACTTTAATTTCAAATTTTCTTTTCCTATGTAATTCACTGATGATGAAGCTTATCAGGCCTGCATCTTTACTGATGGTCCCCAGAGTTCAAGATGGTTCTTCTAAGCTCAAGGTCAGTTTTTGAAATATATTAGTAAATACCTCTTCATATCAAAGCTGTGTTTTGACTTTGATTGTCATTTTGCAGTTGCAAATCGGTGTCCGTAATTTCTCATCTGCAGGTATAGATCTTAGCTAATCGGAGTTTATGCATCATGTCTTTGTATCTCTTAGATTCTTACAGTTTTGGTCGTAAGAAGCCCTGTAGTGATCTCTTGTGTGGGTTATGCATTCAGTAGCTGTCTACTAAGCTGCAGGCTTGATGAACACAACCATACAACCTTCTATAAGAAAACAAGAGATTAACTTTCCAATTTTATTTGTATTTACCAGTACCCTACCTGACACTCTTCAGGGATCATTATCAGGTCAATTAATCATAACATATTAGGACCCTTGCCTGTTTCTAATAGACTGGCAGGGTAAAAGAATGTCAATAACTGAAATAGTTTTATGAATTGCTAGTTATGTTATATGTAAGTTGTTCCTTCCTTTTATGTATTAATAAGAGTGCACATTGGGCAAGGATCAACATAACCCAAATCCTACTCATGATAGGGCTTAGGTTCTAGGCAGTCACCAACCCAGAAGAAACTATAGAAGTTTAATTTCATTGTATACCTTCCTGTTGTGGTTGTGGTGGTGGTTCCTTGATTAGATAAAATGTACCCTCTTTAAAATCCTTAAGCTATATTTGTGCCATGCCAATTACTCATAAAGAGTACTTTGGCTAGCATGCCATTATATCAGCTGTCCCTCTTCCGTATGCCTAGGACAGTGGCAAGAAGACTAGAAAAGTTGCAAAGAGATTTCTTGTGGGGAGGGGGAAGTACGGAAAGAAAAGCCCACCTAGTCAATTGGGAGAGGGTGTGTGTGGGTAAGGAGAAGGGGGGGCTTGGTTTGAGGAAGTTAGTCCCTTTGAACAAAGCTCTACTTGGAAAATGGGTGTGGAGATTTGCTCGTGCCAAGGAGGAGATGTGGAAACGTGTTCTTGTGGCAAAATATGGGCAAGAGGAATTTGGGTGGAGGACTAAAAAGGCAAATGGGGCATTTGGTGTTGGGGTTTGGAAGGAGATTCTGAAAGAAGGCGATTGGTGTTGGGATAATATGACTTTTAAGGTAGGAAAAGGCACCAAAATCAGGTTTTGGAAGGACCCTTGGTGTGGGGATGTGGAGCTGGCTCGGAGGTTCCCTCAACTCTTCAATGTGGCTGCCCAAAGGAGTGCCACAGTGGGGGATATATGGGACCAGAATTATGGCCAAGGAGGTTGGTACCTAAGGTTTATTAGAGGCTTCAATGATTGGGAGCTGAACATGGTAGACGAATTGCTTCAAATCTTAAGGAGTCAAAGAATTACCTTGGAGGAGGACTTGGCCTTATGGAAGGGAGGAAAAAATGGGAAGTTTGGCGTTAAGGAAGCGTATGGGTTGATGATCAGCCATAGTGTCCCTTTGTTTCCCAAAAAGGGCATTTGGGTGGAGAACGTTCCTTCCAAGCTAGCGTTCTTTGCATGGGAAGCTACTTGGGGGAGGGTTCTTACCCTTGATAGGCTTCAAAAGAGAGGATGGCAGTTTCCTAATCGTTGTTATTTATGTGGTAGTGATGAGGAAAACGTTAATCATCTTCTAATTCATTGTACAGTGGCTAGTGTGTTGTGGGGGATTGTTCTTAGTTTGTTTGGAGCCTAGTGGGTCTTTCCAGAAACTGTAAAGGAGGCGGTTCTCAGCTGGAAGGGTTCTTTTGTGGGTAAAAAGAGGGAGAAAATTTGGAGATCCATACCGTTATTTATTTTTTGGACGGTTTGGAAGGAGAGGAATAGATTAGCATTCAGGGGGGGGGAGTTAGCTATACAGAAAGTTAAGAATTCTTTTGTTTGTAATGTGTGGGGGTGGGCAAAATTGTATAATGGTGCGGAGCCTCGCTCCCTTATAGGTTTCTTGGAGTGGATAGCCTCCAGTTAAGGGTCAGTGGGTTTTTTGTTCCTTTTGTTTTTTTGTTGTGAGGCCTTCGTCGCCTCGTATACTCCCTGTATGCTATGCGGTGTTTTGCCTTTTGCTAATATATGTGTTTACTTATCGAAAAAAAAAAATATATTTGTGCCATGCCAATTAAGAGACTGTTTCGGTTTGGGAAGAAATGTCCTTGGTGGTTTTTTCTAGAGAGTAATTATTAAAAATTTTATGTTAAAACTAGGAGAAAATAAAAGTTATTATAGCAAGTTATTGTAGCAGTTCTTTTCAGCCCACTGGAATGGGTTAGTATCACCACTACTGTAACAGTGAATGATTAGGGTTTCTTTTTAGTCTTTTTGAGTTCCTTTCTAAGGTTTAACTCGGTTAGGATTGGTTGTTATTTGTTTTTCTGGTCTATAGAAAGGGCTGCAGTCATCTGATTGAATTAATACTTACCGAAATGAGAATTTACAGTTCCTAAGGACTTGTTTTGAAGGCAAGAGATCCTGGATCTCTCTCTCTCTCTCTCACTAAATTCTTTTTTTTTTCCTCCTTTTTTTTCTGGTTTTCTTTTAATTTCCTTGCTATTTTATACATTATTGTTGTGTTTCTATGTGCTTTTCATGTTTTGAGTTTCAACTAGAGTTAGTGATAAATGCATTTTTCATGTATACTTTGTGATGCATGTCAGGGTATCCGTGTTCTGGCTCTTATCATTGAACTTTTGTGTTACTGCAGAGCTTCCTTCGCATATGGTCCTTGGAATGCCAGCTTTATCACCTACAATGGTAAGATATATGGGGAAGGAATTAATTTTGAAACATTTGTTGTTTTTTTTGTGGTTGGATTTTCTCTTTTTTGCACAAAAGCTAGGTTGCATTCTTGTGTGCTCTCTTGTGCAGACTCAAGGTAACATTGCAAAATGGAGGAAGAAAGAAGGAGATAAGGTCAGTTATATTCAAAAAGTTGATATGATGTGAGAGTTTAAAGCTTCTTAAGTTCCAATTTGATATAATTATAAATAATGACAGTATGAAATTTTCACTTGATGAGACCATTTGTTGATTTCATCTATGAATTTGGTGATTTAATCTAACAGATTGAGCCGGGTGATGTTCTATGTGAAATAGAGACAGACAAAGCTACCCTTGAGTTTGAAAGTCTTGAAGAGGGGTAATTCTGTTTTCTTTTCCTAAAAACAAGCTGATTTTATATATTTTGTGTAGTAATAGAATGTAATATTGAGATTAGCTATTATAGTGATATATTGTCTTCTACTCTTCATTCCCACAAATCTTTTGATTGGCATAAAAAAGAATGTTTCCATAGGCATTCTCTTTCTCTCTATATTTTATTTTCAGCACGTGGAAATTAAAATGTTATGAACTTCATTTTTTTTGTTACATTTAGAATGTGATTTCTGTTTCTATCTTTTTGTTTTCACATGTCAGCACATGTAGTTTCATGGCTTTCACATTGAATATGATATTCAGTTTTCTAAACAAAATCTGTATTTCATCACCTGCATCATGGCTGGATAGTGCATATAAATAATTGAGTGAAAATTTAAACATGTCCTTCAATCCTTTGGCCCTGGTGTTTTGCAAACATTTTATGCAGGTTTCTGGCTAAGATACTAGTAGCTGAAGGTTCAAAGGATGTGCCTGTGGGACAACCTATTGCAATAACGGTAAATTGAGATAATCCTCAAACGTTTATTGATTTTTTGTACTTAAATAGAATACCATGTGCATCCAGCCAGACAAAGAAGGAATACAATAAGCATTTACTTTTGTTTCGGGTTTTCTAAGAACAAAAACTATTCTATGTTGTTCAGAGAATTCAGCATCTTGTTTAAGTATGCCCTTTTAGTGAAGTTCTTTGCCTTTTTTTCCCATTTCCGTTATTAGTATATTAGGCTTTGTAAGTAATTTCTGTTAGAGTAATAGCTTGTCAATATATAGCTTTTGAACATTGACTTCAGTTGTGTCATAAGCATAACTGTTGATATGTTATACAGTTTTTTTATGCTTGCTCGGTCTTTGCTATCAAGTATTAATCATTCTGAGTATCTATTGTTGTGAAAAATATATTCAACCATTCACAAGGTGGAGGATGAAGAGGATATCCAAAAAGTCCCTGCTAGTGTTGCTGGAGGATCAGGGGTTGAAGAGAAAAAATCAAAACATGAAAATGCTGGAAATGAAGACAAGCAACAGGAAACGAATTCTACAATTAACACAGCAGAACTTCCTCCTCATATTGTTCTTGGAATGCCAGCATTGTCCCCAACTATGGTAAGAAAGTTTGAATATGGATTGTAATACTTCTGGCTGACCTTGTCATGCTAAATTTAGAAGCTTAAAGTTTTATTTATTTGTGTATTCATTTTCAGAACCAGGGTAACATTGCTAAGTGGAGGAAAAAGGAAGGAGATAAGGTTTGTTATGCTTAATTAAAGGTTATTGAATTTCAAGTAATATTTTTTTTCCTGTTTGGAAAATACTTGTTTATCTATTCAGCC
The DNA here is from genome assembly GCF_004353265.1 of Vitis riparia. NCBI lineage: Eukaryota > Viridiplantae > Streptophyta > Magnoliopsida > Vitales > Vitaceae > Vitis > Vitis riparia. Next base: position 20,996,864 of record NC_048443.1, on the reverse strand, counting down.
TTTCCTGTTCTCTTGATCATTTACTTGATCTAACAGATAGGAGTGGGTGATGTGATATGTGAGATAGAGACAGACAAAGCCACCCTTGAATTTGAAAGTCTTGAAGAGGGGTAATGTTCTATGACAATGCCTTATAATACTCTATTGCTTTACACATAAAAAAAAAAATTAAATAAATAAAAAATTCTTTGAAAATGCCATAGAACTGCTTTTCCTCTATATAATATGTCTTGAACTTCAATTATGGAACTAATCATAAAATCTTGATGCAAGTTTGTTTAGGAACTTAAAAAAATTTTAATCGTTATTTTGGAACATAAGTGAATAGAATTTTAACCAATGATGCATTTTTAAGCCCTTCTTGAGGTACTTGTCTTTATTTTGTGTTGGAATGTTGGCTGCAGGTACTTGGCTAAGATAGTAGCACCTGAAGGTTCTAAGGATGTGGCTGTGGGACAACCCATTGCAATAACAGTGAGTTGGAATAATGCTAGTCACTTGTTTGTGTATGACTTATTTTCACCTTAGCTGCAACTTATTGCCAATCAATTTTACAGTAAGCACTAGGTACTTGTTATCAGTTCTTCCAACACGATTTTGATTAATGCAAATCTTATGCATCATACTAGTCCGTAATTTCTAGTGCAGCTATAGCCACTCGAGGCATATGGAGCACTAATATCTGCTTTTTTGCAAGGTTGAGGATCCAGATGACATTGAAATTGTAAAGACCAGTGTTAGTAGTGGTTCAGATATCAAGAAGGAAAAGCCACAACAGCAAGAATCTAGAAATGAAGTTAGAGCAGAGAAATCCAGTTTTACTAGGATTAGTCCGTCTGCAAAGTTGCTAATTACAGAATTTGGATTGGATGCATCAACACTGAAGGCATCAGGTCCTCGAGGTACTCTGCTGAAAGGGGATGTTTTAGCTGCAATAAAGGCAGGAATAGGATCTTCAAGTTCTTCCTCAAAGGATAAGATGCCTCCACCTCCAGTTCACTCTCAAGCTTCTCCCTCAGCATCACCAGAAAGGTCTCATTTACAGCAATCAGAATCATTTGAAGATATGCCCAATAGCCAAATACGCAAGGTAAGTTTCATTTAACTTGGAAACAGCATTTGGCCAATATTTGCAATGTGCATGACTTCTGTCCATATTTGTTTTGTGGATTCTTAAATAGGTTATGACATCACTGACATGTTAATAGGATTTTAAGCCTTTTTAGATTATGCCCCTCATATCTACCTATTCAAATTAAGTCAAATAAGGCATTTGAGGAAGAATAGTAATTGCACCAGTAACAGTTATTTATATTATAGCCTCTGCAAGGACAGGAAGGCTTTGAGGATGTGAGGGTGAATCTGGTGCTCTGCATTGACAAAAGTTATGACCCTGGATTTATAATAGAATTATGGGAGGTTTTATGTGTCCATTTCAAGTAACTGGGACAGCATTTTCTCCACGTGGGTGGAAGATCTAGATTAGATCCCTTTTTGTCTATTATATAAAATATTTGTCATGCCTCTCTTTTATAAATAAGGGCTTTAATATAGAGCTCCTTTTTACTGAAGTTGCATTTAAATTGAGCCATCAGATGTTGTTTTGCAGGTGATAGCAACAAGGTTGTTGGAATCAAAACAAAATACTCCACATTTATATTTATCCTCAGGTTTAAGAATACTATACACTTTTCTATATTTGTTACTATTAACTAAGCTATAGTCTGAAAGATTTGATTGTTTCTACAGATGTTATACTGGATCCCCTTCTTTCCTTTAGAAAGGAGCTTAAAGGTATAAAATATAATCTTTTATCTTGTTACTTTGGTTTCTTATGCATTCTTGTAATTTGAAGGATTATTCATCCTTCTGTCTTTTCTCAATTACAGAGAAGCATGATGTTAAAGTCTCAGTGAATGATATTGTTATCAAAGCTGTAGCAATGGCACTTAAAAATGTACCAGAAGCAAATGGTAATACATTTCTCAAGTATTTATGCACTGTTCCAATGGAGCTGTCTTGAATAGATAATTCAGAGGCATGAAATTGCATGTTTGTGGTTGGAGTTGATTATAATTAGAGATGAATTTGTTTTTATTTGTTTTTCCTAGTTCACATGTCTCTTTCAATTAGTTGATGTTTGATGCTGCATTAAGACATATTTTCATATTAAACACAAAAATGGATATTAGTTGAACTTGTTTACTGTTGTGGGTTTGTTGCACATACTCTGTTCTGCCAGAACCTACATAGACCTAAGTTTTGTTTAACTGTTGAGCATTGTGAGAACCCTAGGTTTTCTAACCAGCAAAGAATAGAGGTTGTCGAAACTTGCATGAATTTTTTTTTTTCCACTAATTCCCAATCTTCAACTGAAGAAATCAGGAAGACATACATCGTGTTTTAACTACTAATACTAGTTCTAATGCTATTGCACATGTTATTTCTAATTTGCTAGCTTGTTTGCTTGGTATTAACATCTTTTGTAACAACTTCTGACTTCCTAAGACCTTATTGAACTTTTCTAATCATTTAGTGAATAAATTTATCCTATATTTTCTACATAGAAATAAATTTGATTTTATATATAAGAATTGATGTTAAACCCAGAAAGGGTTTTTGTAAACCAATAATTGAGATGATGTTCGTGATCGGTGCTGATGGTAACCACCAAATATTGATGTTTAACAGCAGAAGTCTAAAAGTCATCAATCAAGATTACATTGGTGGTTGCTGCTGATGATAACCACCAGGTATTGATGTTCAACAGAAAAAGTTTTTGAAATACATCAATATAGATTACATCAATAGTTGTTCTATTGATTGGCTTGTTTTTTCTACAAGCCCTCTTCTGAACAATGTTTGAATTCTTTCAATCTGAAGTACTTTGATTTGTCAACTTTTTCCTGCACTCAAGTTCTGTGATGGGCTTCATATGCATATTATTTGTGTTTCATATTGTGTTGAAGTGATGAAATGAAGGAAAGTGGTATTACTAACTGCTATATTGGAATACTTTATATTCTTACTGCCAACTGATTTTTGGAGTGTATGGATACTTACATCAATCCTTCTACAACATTTCATTTTGATTTTTTACTCCAACTAAGTTCTGATATCTATATATCTGATGCCAAATTTTGTTGTGGCAATACATTGCAGCTTACTGGAATGCCGAGAAAGGAGAAGTCATTTTATCTGATTCTGTTGACATATCAATTGCAGTTGCTACAGAGAAGGTATTCTGCCACTAGCTTGTTCCTTAGCCTTCATTTGGATCTCAGGAAACAATAGGGAAAGGGAAAAAAAAAAGGGAGAAATCTCAAATTCTCTTGTTTCCTAATATTATCTGAGTTACAGGGCTTGATGACTCCAATTGTGAGGAATGCTGATCAGAAGACCATATCATCAATCTCTATAGAGGTATTTCATAAGTTGATTAATATTTAGTTCAGTGTTCTGAATCTCCTCCTATTCTATGGCCTGTGAAGATTTTGAACTTACACTTTCACATTCTCTTTTTTTAGCTTGAAAAATAATGAATAAATCCTGGAAATTTGCTTGCAGTAGAAACCTGAATCTACAATTTTTATTCCTTGAAGAGTGTTATTTTTTTAAAATATATTCATTCATTAAATGGTAAATACAAAGAAGGATGAACAATGCTTCCAAGATGTACAATTGTTGATAAAAAGTAAACATGTATGCTGCTCCATAAAAACTAAAACCATCTACACGGGCAGAAGGCTGAAAAATCAATATACACACACTGTCAAAGCTTAATACATGCAGGGGGAAAGTCTCAACAAAGGAAACCGAGTGCTTTGCTGCTTGCTTGGCTAACTGTTCTGCAACTTGATTTACTGAACAAGGCACCTGAGAGAAGGAGCAAATCCCACGTAACTAGCAACATCCAGAATTTTGTGGATTCAGTTGCCAAACCTCTATGAGACTATCTCCCTATTAGATGCCCAAGATATTACAATAATAGAATCTCCCTCTACTATTAGATTAGATAGGCACAAAAGTTTTACCCTGCGGCAAGCCCTCCAATAATACTAGGAGTTCTGAAGTTACTCTTTTTAGACTAAACAACAGTACATTCATCAAAATCGTATCTATGTTAGAACATATGCAGTAGTGGTCAGCAGTATTAATCTCAAATCCTTACTTTTTGTGCATTCATTAATGCTATGAGTTTTGTTGAACTGAGTGAGAATGAAATCTGCAACAACCTAAATGAAAGTCCATCAATCTAGCTCCAATATCCTTTCAATTACTTATCAATTCTCAATTAATTCTTTGGGGAATAATTTCTCTTGTTTCATGGATTTCTAGTTAATTAATTTTTGTACCTCAGGTCAAAGAATTAGCTGAAAAGGCACGAGCAGGGAAGCTTAAGCCCAATGAATTTCAAGGAGGAACTTTCAGGTGAATGTGTCTTATAATTCCAGTATGATACTATTACTCGTGTCTTTTGTTAAAAGCAGCCATCATAATTTTTTTTTTTTTAATCTTATACAGCATTTCAAACCTGGGAATGTTTCCTGTTGATCACTTCTGTGCAATTATAAACCCTCCACAGGTACTTTCTCTCTCTTTTCCTAATTAAGGACTCGAACGAGACTAAGATTACACTAAGTTGTCATTATTGAGCTTTTGTATCTCTCTTGTTTAATGCTGTTATCTTGCAGTCTGGTATTCTTGCTGTTGGTAGAGGCAACAAGGTTGTTGAACCAGTGGTTGGAAGCGATGGTTAGATATTGTTGCTTATATCCTATTCTACCATACACTTGATGCATTTTTAGTTAGGTGTATGATTTGGATTTACTTTCTTCTCAGGACTTGAGAAGCCTGCAGTTGTCACAAAAATGAACTTAACATTATCCGCTGATCATCGTGTTTTTGATGGCAAAGTTGGAGGTATGTAATGGTGTAAAATTTGTTTATTTTCTAAATGAGGAGGTTTCCTAGCTATGCTGGATACAAATCCTGCATAACCATTTGCTATTCAAATCATGCTTCATGCTCTATAATTTAGTAGGATATTTATGCATGATCAGTGTGCCATTAATGTTGTACAAAATACAAACAATCATGGAGGGGTCTGACTCCTCCCAGGTTCAATCTTCCTTGGTTTTCGAAGGTCATGAGTGTAACCAACTCCAAAATCCCAAATCGTGCATGGGGGTCATGACTGAAAGGCAAAAGAGATGGGCACTAAAATGCCCATCTTTGATGAGAAAGACAGATGTTGTCTCCCTGCATTAATTCTGTGTCAAAAGAGAGAGAATGAGGGTTCCTTTTTTCTGTTTCCTTTAGTACATGCACCTGCATCTACAGAGTCATCGGTTCTCCAAGTTTCTGCTATTTAAGCAGCCCGGAGTCTTGGACTATAGCATTGAAGGATGTGAATAACAGAAGTTTTAACCTTACTCATACTTTTTTGGTTCCTTTCATTTTGATGTTAATCCTGTGTTATTTCACAGGTGCATTCCTTTCGTCTTTGCGCTCAAACTTCAGTGATATTCGAAGACTTCTGTTGTAAACATGAGCACTTAAATGTTGTTATTAAAGACTTGTTCTGTAATAACACGAGGAAAGCCCTCGGAATTAATAGATGGAGTTTCCTAGAGAGCAACCATAGCAGGTGATTGTCTTCCAAATTGTATTTGGAAATTTTCCTAGCATCCAGCAATTTTGTTCCTGGGATACATGGCTTTAACATATTGCATTTCTAGTACCATCTCAAGTTATTGATTCATTGGATTCAACTTGTTTGAAGAGAGTCAAATTGTCTGTTTAGGTATGAGATTTTGTATGGTGTACTTAGGCTTATGTGTTCCAAAGTTGTGCTGCTGTTGTCCTTTATCATACTAATAATGTAAAAGGAAAGCTTTGGGTAAATACCCATTAATTTACTAATAAATTGCTTCCTGGCTTAATGTTATTACAGTTTTAATTTGCTCCTTACCCTCTGCTTCTAATTAGCTGGTACTAAGAAAAATGTCAGGGAAAATTATCTTCTCATGTTTTGTTTTATTATTAAAAAATAATTAAAAGTAATTAAAATGAATATATTTTTAAATTATTTAATTTTTATATAAAATTAAAATAAATTTAAAGTGATATATAAAAATAATTTATTAATTTTAAATATATTTTTTTTAAATTTTTAATTTTTTTTATTTTATATTTTGAATTTTCTTTCAGATTTTCTACAAATCAAATATAAATTTTAAGATTATAATAAAAGGGTGTAGCTATCATGAAGAGACTAGGATGTCTCGACAACGGGTGTGAAATGTTCAACAATTTGCAGCTCGTGCTGGAAGGCCATGCCCACCTCGACTATAGGTGGAGGGAGAAGCAGTACTCCTTTTGGTGCTTGGACAAGCCATGGCTGTCAACTCAAGATAAGCTTTTCACATGTAAATGTAATATAATGTAAGAAATTAACAATGTCCGTTGGAAAAGTCCATATTTCAAGCTCAAGAAGAATATGTGTTATGTTTTTCTTTCTTACTTATATTTAAATATAATTTAATTTAATTCTAAATACAACTTAATAGTATTAAGTAGTTTGTTTTTTTATTATTTTATTTTTGTTAAGCATTAACTATTAATAGGGTGAGATGGTGTTGAGATTTTGTTTTAATTGTTTAAGTTATTTTTAGCATTCAATAAAAAAAAACTAAATATTTTATTTTTTCTATTTAATTAAAAAAATAGGTAGAAAAAATAAATTAAAAACAAATCATCAAAATTTGAAAGCAAATTAGCTTTAATATTAGGTTAAAAAAATAAAAAAAATAAACACCACCATGGTATAAGAATCAATGACACATTTTTAAGATATCAACTTAGTCAGAGTTTGGTAAATCAACCTAATAGCTTAATATTACTTAATGATAATTTAAGTTATTAAGTAGATTAAACATATTTGATCAAATAACTTAGTATCATAACTTAAAAGTAAAATAAACTTTAAGTATCAAATCAAAATGACTAACCTGTATATTCTTAATTTCAAATCTATTTTACCCTATTTGATTGAAAAGTCAGTGGTACGAAACTATTATACATTAGAATATGAGTGAATGGTAGATCCTAATTTGATTAATAAAAGCATAACTAAAAATCCTAATCAAAAGATAAGATTTTGTCCTTGGGATACATGGTCTTCAACATTTTGCCTTTCTAGTACCATCTTAAGTTGCTTGAGTTATTTTTATTGATTCATTGGATTCAACATATTTAAAAATGAAATTTTTATCCTGTACTTAGGTTTATCTGTTGTTCTTTATCATACTAATGATGTAAAAGGAAAGCTTTGGGGCAAATACCCACAAATTTATCAATAAATTGCTTCTTGGGGTAATGTTATTACATATTTTGATTTGTTTCTAGTTAGTTGCTAAACTTTGGTGTAGATCAAACACCCCATAGGAAGATTCTACTGACAAAAAAAACTCTCTTCAATAGAGAGGTGACAATTCATGTTTGTAGCTTGTGTTCATGTCATATCAACATTTAGACATTCTACCAAATAGGTTAACTAAAATACTGGCATGAATAATAATTAGGTTAAACAAATAAGAGTTTGCCATCAAAGTAAACTTTTTCAAGAAAAAAAAATCAATTTAGATTTGTTTTCAAAATATTCGCCAAAGTTGTATGTCCATGCCACATCAATATCTACGCATTATTTCTTTTTTTCTTTTTTTTTTAAATTTTCTCATAACACAACCGTAGGTGACTATGGTTTTAGCTTTAAGATTAAAACCACAACCACCTACTACGGTTTTAAAAGCCACCAACTCTAGTTTTAACCTTAAAGCTAGCTAAAATCACAATCACCAATAGTAATTTGTTCATGAAAAAAAAATAATAAAATAAAAGTTGATGTTGCTAAGAAATTAGTTTGGTAAATATTTTGAAAACTAATTTAGATGTGAAACCTTTTTTTAAAAAAAAAAGATTACTTTTCCAACAAATCCTAAACACAAACTCAAATACTACCTAATTATTAAACACATAACTCAATATGCAATCCATTCAACCAATTTAATAATCAAGTTAAGTCTTGTATAAGTACATATGATAATATCTCAATCAAACATATTTATGACTTAATTTATGTATTTATTTAAAATAAGTTATATATGAGTTGAATAATTTAAATTTATAATTATGTTATCGACATAATTATTGAATGTGTCCATTCAGGTCAAATTCCTATTATACATGTTAACCCAAAAACTATCAATTTATTTAATTGGTTATGCAAATCAACACAAAGTTGATTTCAACATGATTATACTCAACTTAAACCCCTGAATGAAGTATTAGATTTGAGGCGTGTTTGCAAATCATATCAAACTTTATATACACATAACTTGATCCATGTGTTTTAGGCCTTGTACTTAAAAATCAAGTGCATCACCTTTTAGCTTATCATTAGCAAGCATGAAGTGTCGAAATACGTACAACTAAACATGAGTCATGAGGTGTTAGAATGCATGCAACCAAAAGAATACTAAGTCACTTCTTAATCGAGCATAGTGACTCATGGACTTGCTTTTAACTCAAACAACTAAAAGGATTAAACACATTGCCATTTGCCAATAAGAAAGACATTAATCCTTTCTCTTTCATGGACACCTGGGTAAGTCATGCAACGAGTTACCTGTAAATTCATTTGCTTTAGGTTCTCATTCACCTCTATAAATAGAAGCATTCACCTACCAAAAACGAAAAGAAGTGTGAAAAACCTCTTATAGTGCTTTTATTACAAAGGTTGGATTTTGAGTTGTCATAATGGAAGTACTACAACAACTCGAGTTTGGAATTCTTATTGTGAGTGATGTTATATTGCATGATTTTACTTAGTTTTAGAATTATATACCTCATACTTACAATATTATATATATTAAAGCTTTAGAGACAACCAGTTATATGCTAAGTTAAAGAAGTGTGAATTTTGGTTAGACCATGTTACATTCTTAGGCTATAGAAAGGATATTTGTAGACCTAGGCAAGGTGAAAGCAGTCAAAACATGGAGCAGCCCAATGTAGTGATCCCCAATTAGTAGCCTTGATCGAGGTAGCCCATCATGGAGGTGGTGCCGACTTTAGTATGAATGACAAGGGCATCTTTTGATATAGACCACACTTTTGTGTGCCTGATGTAGAGGATTTGAGAAAAGAGTTTCTTGAGAATACTTACTATTCTTCATACATTGTTCACCAAAGAGGAGCAAAGATGTATCATGACTTAAGAAAACATTTTTGGTATATTGGAATGAAGCAATCACCTCGAGATTTAATTATCAAGTCTATTCTTGATAGAGGCTATTTCTAAAGTTAAGGTGATCACACCTTACCCATAAAACTATCCTCAATTGGTCTCTTACTACTCTAATTGTGTGTGTAGATGATATTATTGTGACATATGATGAAAATGAAGAGATTTTAGTATTGAAGGTCTATTTAGTAAAAAAAAATTGAAATCAAAGACTTTGAAAGTCTAAGATACTTTTTGGGAATTAAAGTGGCTAGGTTTCGATAGGGAGTTTTTATCTTTCAACAGAAATACACTCAATCCTTCAAGAAATGGGTATGACATGCAACAAACCCATTAACACTCCAATAGAGGTAAATCATCAATTAGGAGAAAAATAAGAGAAGGAAGACCAAGTCGATTGAGGTATTTATTAGAGAATGATTGGGAAGCTTACCTACCATTACACACAAGACTAGATATAACTTATGTTATGAGTGTGGTAAGACATTTTTATGCATGCTCCTCTTAAACCACATTTTGAAGTTATTTATAGAATTGTTAGATACTTGAAAGGAACTCTAAGCAAAGGCCCCTTGTTTCATGAAGGGTGGTAAACTTAAGTTAGAAGCTTATACAAATGTTGATTGAGCTACCTCCATGACAGATAGAAGCGCAACTACCAAGTAATGCACCTTCTTGTGAGTGAATTTAGTTACTTGGAGAAGCAAGAAACAACTAGTGGTGGCCCGTTCCACTGCAAAGATAGAGTTCAAGGCAATGGCATAGAGGATATGTGAACTACTTTAGTTGAAAATAATACTCTTAGATTTGCAAGTGAGTAAAAAGCCCAATGATATTTTATTGTGACAATACAACTACTATAAACATAGGGCACAACCAGATTCAACATTTCCGACCAAGCACGTGCAAATTGATAAGACATTTTATAAAGGAAAAGCTTAACTCTCAACAAGTTTATACTCTGTATGTTTCATCCTCCAACTAGCTTGTAGATGTGCTCACAAAAGAATCCCCAACGCAAACTTTCAACGGATAATTAGTAAGCTTAGGATGCAAATATCTTTGCATCAATTGGAGGGGAAGTGTTCAAATGGGCATTATTTTCAATGAATTAGCTGTATATTTTTTACTGTATTATTACCCTTGATTGATATCTTCTATATTTTCCTAGTTTAATGCTCTATAGGTTAACTAGTGTATTCTATACATTTTATAAGTTTTTTTCCCAAAAAATGTATCAATTTAGCATACTTCTTTCACAAATTCACAAGATTTATCTTACAATTGTTAGTACATGAAATTAAATTTGATTTCATTTACAAGCATGGATGCTTAACAAACAAAAGTTTCTGAAAACCACTAATAGAGATGACATTGGTCACTGTTATGATGTTTAACAGCAGAAGTTTTTTGAAAGACATCAATGGAGATAATATTGGTGGTTGATGACGGTAACCACCAAGTATTGATGTTTAACAGCAGAAGTTTTTGAAAGACGTCAATGGAGATCGATTGGCTTTCATCTTCCACTAGCACTCTTCTGAGCAATGGTTGAATTCTTCCATTCTGAAAGAACTCTTATTTATCAAAATTCTACTGCATCGAAGTTCTGTAATGGTCCAACATCGTTTCAGTTATTGATCAATTATCAATTGATTCTTATGGGGATTAAATTTTTCATTTTCCATCCATTTGTTGTTAATTTATTTTTGTTCCTAAGGTTAAAGATTGTGCCATTCCTGTCTCTGAGGTTGATGTAAAATAAGGTTTTCGGTTTACCTTATTTTAGGATTAGCATAATCTTTCTTTTAAGAAAAGTTCGAAACAATTGTCAATTTGTCATCGAGGACCCATGTGTTTCTGAAAATAAACAAAGCATCTCAAGAATTTTTCTCCCTGAGAATATAACTACAGATGAAGCAGACGTGCATAAGTGCTGCCACATTCTTCAGGCAAACTATTTGGGGAATGGAAGAACCTAAGAAACAATTTATTCTGCTCAGAAAAAAAAGGAAGATGGATGTTGCTATCAAAACTGAATTACTTCTCATCATTCTGGGTTGCTTCTTTGACAGCAAGAGGTTCATACCATTGAGGGCCAAACCCTGCAGCTTTCCTTGCCTCCTCGTTGAAAGGAGGCTTCAATGGCCCCCTGAAGTGTGTCCTCACTGTTGCATGAAACTTCTGAATCACATATTTCTCGTCCTCTACAATTGTAGTTTCTCTTTCTGTGGCTTCATTTTCTAGAGATATCAAGCTGCATGGATCCGTGATTGGATTTCTAGACCTCAGACAAAGGTACTTAAACCATTTTACTCCTGCAGCACAATGGGTGATCTCTTCTGGGTAAACCACCCTCTCCAATAAATTTGCAGTCTTATTGTCACCTCCATTGCGAAAACGAGATATGGTTGTGGGTAGCACATCAAGTCCTCTGGCCTGTTTTATAACCCAATTGTGTTGTCAAAACAACATTTATAGATATAAAAAAAAAAAAACTAATGAATTGTTCAGACAATGCATGGGAATTGAATCATCAATTTCATTTTCCTAAGCCTATATAAGATGAAAAGAAAAATCCAGCATCTAGGGTGATTTTAAGGTCATTTTCAAAGATGTTTAAAAAGTAAAAATGTCATTGTGTCGTGAAATCTTAAAAAGCCCCTAAACTAATTTCTAGCTATTGCTCTTTTTTTTTAAACAGCTCCATTCTAGATGATGAATGTATCATATACAGAGTGGAAACAATTCAGTTTCCATTTGACATTCAGAGTCACCCTATAGAGATCGTTCCATATTGTTTTGCATACAGGTTTTGTTGTTCATAACATTTTAAATGGGTTTACCTCCTGGCATTAATAGAATAGATGACAGAGCACTAGGCTCCCATACAACCTATTGCAGCTTAAGCTGCTAACAGGCCTTGAGGCATCAAATCCTATAACCCTGGGTATTTTCCCTAAGGTTTGAATAATTATCACCATTCCGTGAGATAGATTGTAGATCTTCCTGATTACTCAAAGTCATAATTTTATGCTTCAAACATCATTGGAAACAACATGGAATGATTTCTACTCCATATAATTCATCTAAGCAAAAACAAGAGATTTCTATAACTTATCTTACCTCATGGACGCAGTGCTCAACTGCCAATCGTGCCAACAGATCCTTGGAAGTAGCAGTGGCTGAGTCCCAGAGACCATCATGAGCCGGCAATGCTCCATAGAATGAACCCAGCTCCTCGAGTCGTGCTGCAAGGAGGGTGAAGTGCCTGCCTTCATACTGAGCCACCTTCACAAAATCAGTGAAGAATTCTCTTGGCATGGCCTCTTGTTCACCAAAACGAGCAATTATATCCTATAAAAAATCAAGAAATGAAATGAAAAACATGAATTAATTCATGAGCAGTAAAAAATATCAGCAACAGAAAAGTGTTTTTATTTATTTAATTATTTGCTTATTTATTTTTTGAATAGACAAATAGGAATATTATTATTAGTGCCTAATAGAAAAAGGGGGTATGCTCCAAGTACAAGGGGGCGATACAAAGGTCACCAAGTGGCAAAAAGGAAGCAAAAACAACCACACTCCGCTATCTAGAGTCTAACCAATCAATGAAGTATAACAAGGTCAAAGGACAATCCTGTAGTTACTGACAAGACCAATGGAAGAGGAACCAATGAAGGAATCTTTGAGAGATTGATGCAATCACTCCACTCCATCAAAAATCAAAGATTATATTCCTGGCATACAGTCAAAAACAAGCATAAAGAAGCAACCATCCAAACTTTCCTCCTATTCCCCAAAAACTGTCATGACAGTCTAGACGCACTTCTCTCGCTACATAGGGGAGCACCTAGGGGAGACCAAATAGAAAGTACAACAGGTGCCACAGTCCCCTTGCCCATAATGGATGGTGATACCTTTAGCTGCTTTCTTACACAAGCAACAATAGTTTTTGGGAAAGATCATGACACGAAATATGGGATGAAAAATAATAAATTTTGTCTATTAGATTGACTATACACATAGTTTATATAGGAGATTACAAGAGAAGAAATAGGAAACAAGAGACATAACAGGAAACTAACTTATTCCTAAATCATAAAACTATCTATTTACATAAATAGGAAACTAAAATAATAGGAAAATAATTCTCTTATTCTATTTACAGCTCAACACTCCCCCTCAAGCTGAGGAATAAATGTCTTCCATTTCCATCTTAGATACAAGATCGTGAAACATTGAATTGTTCAACCCTTTTGTTAGGATATCAGCTAATTGATGTTTTGATGGAACATAGGACATACACACTACTCCTTCCTTCAATTTTTCTTTGATGAAATGCCTATCAATCTCAATATGTTTTGTCCTATGTGTTGTATAGGATTATAAGCAATATTGATAGCTGACTTGTTGTCACAATAGAGCTTCATAGGACCATCCCACTTGATTCTCAAATCATCTAAAATAATCTTCAACCAAAGTAGTTCACACAACCCTTAAGCAATGGCCCTAAACTCTGATTTTGCAGACGACTTTGCTACCACATTCTGTTTTTTACTTCTCCATGTTACCAAATTACCTCCAAGAAAAGTACAATACCCTGTAATTGATCTTTGATCCACTAGGAAACCTGCATAGTCAATGTCGGTGTATGCTTCTAGAGCAAGAGTATTGTTCTTCTTGAACAAAATTCCTTTCCCGGGGTTGCCTTTCAAGTAATGCAGCACCCTGTAAGCAACTTGAAGATGTCTCTTGGATCATGCATGAATTGACTGATTACACTCACCAAGTAGGCGATGTCTGGCCGAGTGTGAGCAAGGTATATGAGCCTACCAATTAGCCTCTGGTACATTCTTTTATCCACCACTGGTTCTTCTTTAGCTTCTCCCAACTTGTGGTTTGGATCCATTGGGGTAGAGACTGGTTTATACCCAATCTTCCCTGTTTCTACCAATAAATCAGTCACATACTTTTGTTGAGAGATGAAGATCCCTTGGGTGGAATATGTCACCTCAATACCGAGGAAGTACTTCAATTTCCCTAGTTCCTTTATCTCAAACTCTGTTGCTAATCTCTGCTTCACTTCATGTTTTTCTCTCTCATCATTTCCAGTCAATATGATGTCGTTAACATAAACTAGAAGAGCAGTTACTCTCCTTGCAATCGAGTGCTTAATGAAGAGAGTGTGGTCACCTTGGCTTTGTTTGTACCCAGACTCTTTCATGACTTTTGCAAATCTCTCAAATCAAGCCCTAGGAGATTGTTTTAGCCCATAAAGGGCCTTTTTCAGCTTACACACCTTGTTACCTGTGTTTCCCTCAAATCCCGGTGGGATGTTCATGTAAATCTCTTTATCTAAATCACCATGAAGAAATGCATTCTTACCATCATACTGTAAGAGTTTCCAATTGTAGTGGACAGCCAGTGACAACAGGATTCTTACAGTATTCATTTTTGCAACTGGAGCAAAAGTCTCCTGATAATCAACTCCATAAGTTTGAGTGTACCCTTTGGCTAACAATCTTGCTTTATGTCTCTTAAGAGATCCATCAGCCTTATACTTCATTGTGAAAATCCACTTGCAATCAACAATGTTATTCTCTTTCGGTCTATCAACAATCTCTTATGTTTTATTCTTTTCTAATGCACTCATCTCCTCTCTCATAGCATCCTTCCATTCCCTTTTTGTCAATGTCTCAGAAACAGTGTTAGGGATGATAGTGGTGTTTAGACTCATAATAAAATTCTTGTGGGCTGGTGATAGGTGCTTAAGAGACACATAGTGTGATAGTGGATAGAGTGGTCGATTAGTGCATTCTCTGGTACCTTTTCTGACAGCAATGGGAAGGTCTAGGTTTAGGTTGTTTGTTGAGTCAGTGGAAGTTTCACCAGGTTATGTATGTAAAGATGGGTTTGATCTTACTGTGATTTCATTCCCAGGGTTTGAGTTGGATTCTTGGACCTGCTTTTGTTCTGGAATGGCCTTTTCCCTTGAATATACCTTAGAAAATTGTGGAAAATTGCAAGTGACACTGGCTGGAACAGAGGATGACACGGGTTCAATGGTAAAATTAGGTGACTCAAGTGTGATTTACTCGAATGACTCAGGTTCTTCATCACCATGGGTTGAGACATGAGGAAGATCAAGAGGTTCAAATGACTCACAAGGACTATCTTCCATCATTGAAATCTCCCCCTGAAGAGAGGACTTAGGGAAAAAAAGATTTATTTTCTGTGAAGGTGACATTTGCAGAGATGTAAAATTTTCTAGTTGAGGGATTGTAACACTTGTATCCTTTTTGAGTGGATGAGTAACCAAGGAAGACATATTTTATGGCTCGGGGGTCTAGCTTGTCTCTATGTTGACTGTGGACATGAACAAATGCAATGCACCCAAATACCCTAGGAGTGAGCCCATTTGAGGTTCTGAAGTGTGGATAGAAACTCTTAAGTATCTCTACGAGGCTTTTGTTGTCTAACACTCGTGAGGGAATTCTATTTATCATGTATGTGGCAATAAGAACAGCTTCCCCTTAATAGGACTTAGGAACATTCCCTTGAAAGAGTAAGGTTTAGGTTGTGTTGAGTAAATGCCCATTTTTCCTCTTGGCTACCTCATTTTGTTGGGGTATGTTAACACAGATGAGTCATGGAGAATGCTTTGTGATTGAAAATAGGGTGACAAAATCTGGTTAAAGTAATCTCTAGCATTGTCTGTCCTAAAGCTTTTTATTTTAACCCCAAATTGGTTTTGAACCATTGAATGGAAATTAGGTATAACAATGCTAACATCAGATTTTTGTTTAAGATGAAAGATCCATGTAACCCGAGTGCAGTCATCAATTAAGGATACAAACCAACAAGCCCCAGAAACATTAGGTATAGTCGAAGGACCCCATATGTCATTATGAATCAAATGAAAAGGATGAGAACTTCTTTTATTGCTAATAGGAAAAGATACACGAGTATGTTTTGCCAATTCACAAGTTTCGCAATTTTTTTTTTTTTTTTTTGATAAGTAAACAAGATATGCATTAGAAAAAGGCTAAAAGCGACAAAGCATACAGGGAGTATACAAGGCGGCTAAAGCCTCAAAAAGAGAGCTACAGGACCAAATAAAGACTACCTCCCCTTAAGTGGATGCTACCCACTCCAAAAAGCCTATAAGGGAGAGACTCCTCACCTAAATACACTTTGGCTCAGCTCCATAAGTTACAAACAAAAGAATTCTTTAATTTTTGGATATTCAACACACCTCCCCTAAAAGCTAACCTATTCCTTTCCTTCCAAACTGTCCAAAAAATACACAACGGTATGGATTTCCAAACTTTTTTCCTTTTCTTCCCTACAAATGGGCCCCTCCAGGTAGTTAAGACCTCCTTTACAGTTTCTGGGAAGACCCATTTAACATCTACTAACTTAAGAATAATATCCCACAGAGCTCTAGTCACTATACAGTATATAAGAATATGATTTACATTCTCTTCTTCACAACCACACAAAAAGCAACAATTAGGGAGTTGCACCCCTCTTATCTGGAACCTGTCCAGAGTGAGCACCTTCCCTCACGTCGCCTCCCAAGCAAAAAAAGCAACTTTAGTTGGCACCCTATCCACCCATATGCTCCTTGAAGGAAAAACTGTGGCATTAGGGTTGTCCAGCAGCCTATAAGCTTCCTTGACCCTGAATAGACCATTTCTTCCTCGCCTCCACATAACTGAATCTTCCTCCAAAGAAGGCCTATGACCCCTCAAGGTGTGGAGCAACTCCCCAACCATATCCAGCTCCCAATCATTGAAGTCTCTCAAAAAGACTAGGTTCCAATCTCCTTGACCAGAATTTTGGTCCCACATCTCCTCAATCGTTGCGTCCCTATGCGCAGTCAGGACAAAGAGATGATTGAAACAATGGGACAACAGTGAATCAGTGCACCAAGTATCTTTCCAAAATTTGATTTTGGAGCCCTTCCCAACTAGAAACACCAGATTTTCCCAACACCAATCGGATTCTTTCATAATCTCCTTCCAAGCCCCTACTCCAACCGCCCCACTAGCCTTCTTTGACCTCCATCCATGATCCTCTTGCCCATACTTCGTTGTGATCACTTGCTTCCAAAGATTATCTTTTTCACAAGCAAACCTCCAAATCCACTTGCCAAGCAAGGCTCTATTCAGTATGGCTATTTTCCTTAAGCCTAACCCACCCTTGTTCTTTTCTGTGCAAACCACATCCCATTTAACTAGATAAGTTTCCTCCCCCCCATAGGAAGTCTCTTTGAACTTTCTCCACTCTTTTAGCAACAGACTTAGGCATTCGAAAAATAGACATTTGGTATATTGGCATGCTAGCCAAGGTGCTTTTTATAAGAGTGATCCTCCCCCCTTTGGAAATGTACTGCCTTTTCCAAAGCGCAAGTCTCCTCCTAACTCTCTCTTCCACTCCATCCCACATAGAAGTAGCCCTATTAGGAACCCCTAGAGGGAGTCCCAAGTATTGAGAGGGCAAGGATCCCACCCTGCACCCTGACTCAACTGCCAGCTCAAGAATCTCCTCCACTTCTCCAACTGGGATGATTTCGCTTTTGGCTAGATTAATTCGAAGACCTGAAGCCGCTTCAAACCAAAGAAGAATCCAGCTTAGATGAGAAACTTGCTCCTTACTTGCCTCACAGAACACTATTGTGTCATCAGCAAAAAATAGGTGGGAGATATTCAAAGAAGTTCTACTACCACCCCAAATGATGCATCCTGATAAATATCCCCCCTCCACCGCTCTCCTAATGAGGACGTCCAACATTTCCATTCCCATAACAAAGAGATAAGGGGATAGAGGATCCCCTTGTCTAAGCCCTTTAGTGCTAAGGAAAAAACCAGCTAGCACTCCATTAACAAGAACTGAGAATTTGGTAGAGGACACGCAACTCCACATCCATCCCACCCACTTAGTCCCAAAGCCCATTTTTTTAAGGACCTTCATTAAGAAGTTCCAATTGATGCTGTCATAAGCTTTTTCTATATCCAATTTGCAAATAAGGCCCCCCCAAGAGACTGATAGGTCTAAAGTCTCCAAGGTCCTTAGCCCCACTTTTCTTAGGAATCAAAACCAGAAATGTATTGTTGAGGCTTCTAACAAAAGAGTTATGCTCATGAAATTCTTTAAACATATCCAGAATCTCCTCTTTGGTAAAATCCCAAGCGTTTTGCCAGAAAGCTACAGTAAAGTCATCCGGACCAGGGGCTTTATCCCCATTCATCTCCATCAACGCCGTATAAATCTCATTCCCTGTAAAGGGGACCTCCAAGCTCTCTGCTTCTTGCCGGCTGATGTGATTAATTTGAATTCTTCCAATATCCGCCTTCCATTCCATATCTTCAGAAAGCATCTGCTGAAACGAGTTCACAATTTCTTCCCTCACCTCCTGCTCCTCTAACAGTTACTCCCCATTAACCTTAATTCTGTCCAAAGCGTTGTTTCTTCGATGAGCACTTGCCATTCGATGGAAGAAACTCGTGTTTCTATCCCCCTCCCTTAGTCAAATCTCCCTTGAAAGTTGTCTCCAATGGGCTTCCTCCAACAGAACCCACTTTTTAAAGGTTACTTTTGCTTCTTTTTTTAAATCAAATTCCTCCACAGTCAAGTTTCTCTCGCTTTCCACCCGATCCCAGAAATCTACTTGTTGTAGGGCTGAAGCTTTGTTACCTTCCAGCCTCCCAAAAACCTCTTTGTTCCAAATTTTCAGCTTCTTTTTTATTTCCCTCATTTTAAAAGCCAATCTATAGCTAGCGCTGCCCTTGACTTCAATTCCCTGCCACCAGGTTCTAACAAGGTCTTTGAATCCCTCAACTTTAAGCCACATGTTTTCGAACCTAAACGGAGTAGGACCTCTTCTTATTCCACCCCCCTCTAAAATGATTGGGAAATGGTCAGAAATTGGCCGAGACAATATGCTCTGAGTGACCCCGCTAAATTGATCTAACCAGCTAGGGGAAACTAGAAATCTGTCCAATCTCGCCCATGCCTGGTTATTTAGGCCCCCATTCTAGGTGAATTCTCCCCCTGAAGAGAAAGGTCCACCAGCCTTAGGTCATCAACAGTCTCTACGAATCTCCTCATTGCTGAGCTAATTCTCCTCTGGCTACTCCTTTCCAGTTGAAACAGGGTGATGTTGAAATCCCCACCAAGGCACCAGGGGTCATCCCAAAGGCCTCTAATCGCCCCAAATTCTTCCCACATGCCCTCCCTGTCCACTTTGGTAAATGGACCATACACTCCTGTGAACACCCAACAAGCCCCATTTTCTACAATCTTTGAATCTACAAGACAGCGTGAATTTACCCTCCTCCCAGTCCATAATATCCAGGGCCCTCTTATCCCAGCAAATCAAAATACCACCCGCAGCCCCCTCTGTATTTAAGGCTCTCTAATCTATAAATCTTCCATTGCCTAGACTTCTCACAATACCCTCCGACATCGCCTAAATTTTGGTCTCCTGAATACAAATTAAATCCACCCTCTGATCCCTTATATAATTCTTAATGATTTTCCTCTTAGAGCTTTCATTTGCTCCCCTCACATTCCAGCTTAGAATCTTCAGCTTCATTGGACAACTACAATCTAATTCCCTTTGCCCTGTGAAGGACCTTTCTGCTTGTTCCCCCCCCCCCCCCCCCCCTCATAATTGACATAGCATTCCAGCCTCTTTAATTCCCTTTCAAACTTTGACTTCTGCAAGAGCTCTTTGCTGTGAATCTTTTCCCGTCTCTCTCTGATTTTAATCAGAAAGCTCAGGACCTCCTTTTCCAACCCCTCCGTTGAAAATCCCAGAAATTGGCTGAATTTTGCCAAACTACATTCCTCCCATATTTCCTCTTTCTCCTTTCCGGTATCTTGATTTTCAGATACACCAGGATTCCCCTCCTTACCCCTGACCTTATCTCTGTTTCTATTGGCATATCCCAATTTCCAGAACCCATTATCATTCTCAGAATTCCCCTCATACACTGTTAACCATGTTGATTTATCACCCCATGATTCCTCCTCTATACCCCCTGGACGATCGAAAGACTCTCCTTCCGGAGCCCGATCAGAATGAGAAGAAAGAAGAAGAGGTATCCCCAAAACCCTTTTTCCTTTAGAATGGAAAATCAAGTCATACCTCTGAGCTTCCTCTTCAAGCGCTCGGTCCGTCATTGAGAAGCAAGCTCTCATTTGCTCCCTTCTAACTTAGAAATATCTAATCCTTGGAACAAATGAGGAAACATGACCTTTAAAACCCTAAAAGATGGATGACCTAAACGTAGGTGATACAACCAAATGATATCTTTATTTGAGGAACTGAGAAAAGACAACAACAAATTATTACTAGTTTTCTAAGATGATTCAAGGTGGTAAAGACCGCTCCTTTCCTTAGCAAGTCCAATCCTCCTCCCCGAGCCTTGTTCCTGAAAAACGCAATAAGAAGGGAAAAAAATAGCATAACATTTAAGATCATAGGTAAGCTTTTGAATGGAAACAAGGTTGGCCAACAATTTTGGTACATAGAGGACATTTTTAAGAATAAGGGTAGGTGTGATGTATATGTCTCCGAAACCTGCAACGATAGCTAAAGAGTCATTGGCCACTGCAATTTTCTTGTTACTTGAGCTTGGGGTATAGGTATGGAAAACTTGAGATTTGAAGGTCATATGGTCTGTGGCACCGGAGTCTATTATCCAAGAGTCATCATAAACCTTGTGTGAGGCATTTATGCAAAAAGAGAGTGAAGGTGTACGGTGTACCTGAAAGAGCCAAAGAACAAGTTCCAGTAGGTTTGTCAAGGGATCCCAACAAGCTTCTCAGCTTCTCCATTTCTTCACTATTAAACAAGTTCCAGTAGGTTTGTAAAGAACACGTGAATAAAAAAAAAAATCTACCTATAAAGGCCAAAAAAATGGCGATGAAGGTCAGAATGATGCCCAGGTCTTAAAAACCTGGCTTTGATACCATGACACGAAATATGGGATGAAAAATAATAAATTTTGTCTATTAGATTGACTATACACAGTTTATATACAAAATTACAAGAGAAAAAATAGGAAACAAGAGACATAATAGAAAACTAACTTATTCCTAAATTATACAACTATCTATTTACAAAAATAGGAAACTAATAAAACTATCTATTTACAGAAATAGGAAACTAACATAATAGAAAAATAATTCTCCTATTCTATTTACAGCTCAACAGATCATCCTCCAGTCTTGCAATTATCTAAAGCCAAAATCCTATGCCAAGTTGTGTCCCATGCAAAGAAGCACACCTCGGATTGGCCTCAGAACACAAACTTCCCTTAGGACAAAACATCTCTAACTCTTACCTCCAAAGCAGAATAGAAAGATTTAATAGAGAATTTCCTAGTCTTAGCACCCTGCCAAACCAATCCTTGTCTTCTCTGAGTCCTCCCTTTTCCTAAAGCCTCCTAAGTAAACCTCCAACACTACACAATTCCCAATCATGGAATTGTTATGAGAAACTAGGATTCCAAGGCCCTTAATCACCTAAAAGCTCCCAAGCATCAGCCTTTGAAACTGCTAGAATAAAAGGAGGGGAAAAATCTCTCAAAAACATCCAGTCTACACTATTACCATTGCTCACCTCTAATTTGGTTTTAACCTGAAACATCCCTCACCCAACTTAATTTGATTGCTCACCTGTAATCTGGTTCTAGTGTGAAACATCCTCCACCATCTTCTTATTGCTTTCCACAAACCCACACCATATACCTCCCTTCACAAATACACCAACCTCTTGGCTCTTTCCATATTTTCTTACAATAACCAACCTCCAAAGAAAGTCTCTTTCCAAAGTAAATCTCCAACTCCATTTTCCAAACAAAACTTTGTTTGGGAAAGATATGGCTCTACGAGCTACAGCCCTTTTCTTTTTATCCATACAAATGGACAACCAATTTACGAGGTAAGGTTTCTTCTCAAAAGCTCCACCTCCTTAAAGAAAATCTAGATGGATTTTTTGCAGTCTCAAACTCAGAACCTAGGAATGACCGAGAGAAACATAAAGTAACTAGGTAAGCTGGAAATGGTACTTCTGAGCAGAATGAGCTTCCCACCCATTGAGAGGTAACAACATTTCCACAAGAAATACCTTCTATAAATTTCCTCTTCTATCATATCCCAAACCAAACCAATAAAGACTTAAACGGGGCTTCCAAAGGTAAACCTAAGCACATGGCAGGCAACTTGCCCACCGCTCAGCCTAGCAAAGACACTAGCTGCTACACATTAGGGACCTCTCCCCTAGAAATTAATCACTTTTCTCCATTTGAACTTTTAGATCTAAAAAAGCCTCAAAACTAGAAAAGGATCCAACTCATTTATGTCATTTGTTTCAGACAAGGCTCACAAAAGGGAAGGGTCTCATCTCCCTCTTCAATCCCCACCCAAAAAACACAATATAAAACTAGCCCCCTTGCCTTCCTCAAGGAATGGAAAAAGGGGGTCGACCTAAAGCCCATTGAGCTTTGGAAAAAATCAGAAGGTATACAACTCAACATCACATAGAACCTCCTTGTTGAGATGCAAAACCAAATCAAATCAATCCATTTCTACCCTAAGACCATCTTACCTAGCACTTCAATTAACGTGAGCACAAGTTTTTTCAGTGTCTTACTAATAACATCACCTTTGGAACTCTTCAACCTCAAGTCAATGATATAATTTTCCATTAGAGCCACATTCAGAATTTACGTACCCCTTACAAAAGCATTCTAAGAAAGTGGTAAGAAAAGTGGTTTTGAATTCTCAGAACTTCTTCAATAGCCCCAAATTCTGCCCTTCCATCAACAAAGTCTCAGTAATGTTGTCAAAACACCAAAGAAAACCATTTGGCCCAAGGGCTTTATCCTTCTCCTTTCCAACCTGAACAACACAGCATGAACTTGCTCCACAGAAAAGGGATCCTTCAAGCTTGAAGGACAAATCATCAATACTAGTTCTTCAATTTACCCCAGATCAGTCGGTAAGAAGTGGACGTAATTCACTACTTCTTAAGAACATCCTTCATCAACCATACACCATTCACCCTTAGTCCAACAATGAGAATCTCTCCTTCAGCCACAATTCCTTTGACTAATTATCACCTAAAGAAAAAATCATGATAAAAGAAAGTCATTTTAGAATGTTCAACCAAATGCAAAGAGCAAGACTGATACACTAAGCAAGGCAGTGCTTTGCTTGATTTTTAAGTGAAATGTGGAGCAAGGACAACAGGAAAGCTACAAAGCACTCATATCAAGGGGGTGAGAAGACATGATAACTGAAAAATAAACCAACAAACAAAAACCATGGCCAACCCAGAATCTTTAGAATATTACAGCATTGTTGAGTCATGCTGTAATCAAATAACATCCGTCGTCGCTTCCTTCTTCCATGAATTTAAGCTTTAAACGCCAGTGGATTTGAAGATTGTGTCAGAGCTTAAGAAATTACACACAAGATAATTATCATTGCCCCGTCTATGGTTAGAAAGATGAGTAAAAAAGGGGTCATACCCAGGACAAGTCAATGGCCCAGCTTTCAGTGTGGACAAGACTATGCACAATGGCCTGCCGACTCTGTAAGCTGCCAGCTTTTCCCAGCTTGGGCATGAGACCGGGCGGAACCAGCTTCACCTGCGGCAGCAGGGTGATTGAGGCATTTCATCGAACAGGTAGAGTATTACATGAAATGGCATTGAGGAAGGAGGTAGTGAGCGTACATTACTGAGCCTGGCGGGGCGGTCAGGCACGGGGAGATGGAGTGATGGGTGGTATGGCAGAGTGATGGAGCCCTGGAGCCACTTGGTCGCGACTTCATCGCCCAGTCGGGCCTTGTCGAATGGGTCGGCGGTGTTTAGCACACGTAGCGCAGCTTCCACTAACGCCTCCGTCGGACGGCCCATCCCTTATACTCTCTCCCAGACCAGTTATTTTATTCAAAATAAATAAGTATTATTTATTTTTGCCTCACAATAAATAGACAGCAGTGTCCTCCAATTATATCTCAAAAATGCAACATAAAAAAATGGATAATTATGTGTTGAACCCAGCTGAACCCAAAAATTAAAATTTGGCCCATAAAAATTACATAATTATGAGAAGGATATAAAATGTGAAAAGACCAATATACCCTTCAAAACTATTTTAAATATTGTGATAGAAAATATTTAATAAACTCTTTTATCTTAATTTTTTTAATAATTATTTTGAAATTTATTATTTTTAGAAAACTAATTTTTTAAAAAATATATTCTAAAAATATATCATTTTAAAAAAATAATTTTGACATATTTTTAGTTATTTTTTACACACATAATTTTAAATATATATATTTTCCAATATGTTTGATTTTCAAATAATAATAATAATAATTTATTTTTATTTTTATTTTTTTTGGAAAATGATGTATTTTTTTCCAAATCACTAAATTAAATTAAATTTTATTGAGGTTTACAAAAGGAATAAAATTTAAATAAATGTTTTTCTACTTTTTTTTTTCATAGTCAATAAAGGTCATTTTTAGAAAGATAAAAAATTCATATCTTTCTTCTCAATTTTCACACTTTCTCTAGGTTTTGGGCTTAAATGGAGAACTTATATACACCAAAGCTTAATTTTTGGACCCAACTAGATCAAAAACACAATTGTCCCTAAAAAAATCCTACTTTCTATTCTATGTCAGGTCACCCAAAAACTTAGTTGCACAGGGATCCAAGCAACTTAATTTCTGGATTCCATCATCTAAATTTTGAAAATAGTTCTTAAAAATCAATTTTTTTTAAACAATTTTCAAAAACAATTCTGTAATATTTTTCAAAAGTCTGTTTGAGAACTTGGAATGTTTTCAACCAATTTGTTATATTTCCAAATAACTTTTATATGAAATGTTTTATTTTCAATAATTCTCCACATTTATATAATTATTTTTTACAGCAGTCCCTAGAAAACAATTAAAATGTATTATAAAAAAACACTCTATTTTCAAAACAATTTTCAGAAATTATACAGCTTATGAATGTGACAAAAATATATAAAGATGTAGAAGAGGAATGGGAAGGAATAAAAGGTATAAAATTCTTCCTTAATATTTAGTCTGCACAGAGATCCATATGTATACAAAAATTCCTAGCACTAAAAATAGAAACTTTCCTAACTTAATTACATCCCATCCCTTTAGTGATGGGATTGCCTAATTCTCTCCTCAATTACAAAATTATACAACCATGGCTTTCCTAATGTGATTCTTCCACAGAAGACTCTCCACAACTCAAGGGGGAAAAATCCCCTAAAAAGGACATCATTTGACTAACTCCTCACTTGGCTAAGTGATCTATAATACCATTCACCAAGCAAGGAGTCCAAAAGAGAGAGCAATCCAAACCTCTAGCACACTTGCAATTTAGTAAAAGGCACATATCATTCCTCCATAAATCTCTCCCCTTCTTAGATGCCCATAATATAACAATTTTTTTACCCTCCTTCAATCAGATTGAAAAGACTTATAGCCATATCTACAAAAGATTAAAATTTCTACCTATGATCATCCATTCCAATTTTTTACATCCTAGAAAAATTTAACCTTTCATTTACCAGAAAGAAGTCAATCCAATAAGACTTTATTAAGAACTTAGAAACAGAAAACATAAAGAAGGCATGTGCTTGGTAAGAGCATACATAAAGTAATGACTACAAAACTGTACTTCCATGACATAATGGATATCATTTCCTTTGGTCTAACACATATAAGCTCCATTTATTCAAGTTTTACATATACTTTCTGAAAGAAAAATCTTTCTTGTGCATGAAAAAGAGTGTCATTCAAAAACCCAGGAATTATAATTTAGTAAATATTCTGCATGAGAAAGCATAATACCAAGCATCCAACCACCCAGAAGAGAACCATTTGTTCTACAGAGTGGGATGGATGTAGAAAGAACTCAGGATTGAAACTTGAGGAGAAAAGGGGCACCTAAAATTTGAACCAACACCTAGCACAGAGAGTAACCAAGAAGAACAAACAAATAGCAAGAATAAAGACAGGCAAGATAAGTAAAAGAAAGACACCAGAAATTACAGGCAACTTCTTTTAAGTGTAGCCTTGATTTGAATTTTCTTTTAGAATATGAGAATACAGACAGCTAATTGAAAAGGAAAATGTGATCATAAGCTTTGTACCCATGGTTCTCATGAAATTGATATTTGCAAAGTAAGACATTTTGGAGTGTAGACCAAGTTTTAAGTGGACATAATTCTGTAGCACAATTGAAGCTCATCATCAGATATTTCATATATAGAAGTTTAACTAAATCTGGTGTCCAAGTCAAGATGCAAATAGAATACATCAAATATAAAATAACTAATAAGCACCAAAATTATAGCTCTGCAATAAACTCTGCATGGAGAAGATGTCAAATTGTGTTTCAGAATAAGATCTGAACTCAAAGCTAATATTTTTCATGATACTAATGATGTTCCTCATGTACTTACAATCAAAATTCCCAAGAGATTAGATATCACTGTCATTGCAAGAGCAAGTGCGGAATTCCCCCCAGCAAGCTGTGTTTTAGCAATACAAATCCTCAGTTAAATTTAAAACCTACTCCATGCAGAACCATGATTTTGGGAGAAAGACTCACACGCCTGACTCAGTGCCACACCACTTGATAATGTTGTTGGCATACAGCTAAATATAGCCAGTCCTGTAGAAGTCAGAAAAGGTTTTAAACAGTTTGCAAATTGGCAAGAGAGAAATAATAGATGACTGCACCAGCACAAGATTGTGGATCCTGTGCTCACTTCAAAGGCAAAAGTTAGCGTTTGCCCGATGTCCTCAGTGTCAATGAAAAACAAAAGAACACACACCATTATCTGCAACTGAGTAGTGTTTGCCCTATGTGCTTAGTGTCCATGAAAAGCAAAAGATGGTATATTCTATGAATGGAAAAAAAAAAACCAATTTGGAACTAAAAGGTAGTATCCAAATGATATTAGTTTCAAATGAACCATCACTATAATGCTAATGTTGGTAGTAACAGGGGAGGAGAAATCTCTACAACTATCAGAGAAATCACAAGACTAAGAGCATTCAACACTTTTCACTTCAAAAACCTACCACTCTTTTCTTTAAACTGAGCTTGAAGATGAACTTTGATGCAAAATAGGATCCAAACGTTTCAGTTTTTTATAGGAAGCATATAACTTCTTAAAAGTTAGTCTATTACTGTTTTGAAATTATTTTGGGCTGACAGGAATAATTGGTTAACAGCATAAATGCATTTTTACTGAAAAAATCAAATTTATTATTAGAAGAAAGATAAGAAGTACAAGGATGGGCTATCCTTCTCAAAAAGAAAGCAGGAAATAGCCAAGGTAAAAATACAACCCAAAAGGCCACTCCATCAATAGGAAATATTGGTCCTACAACACATCAAGTGGGGACATCATCCCATACAAACCCCTCCAAGGTCCTAGCTCTCCTCTTAGCCAACAGATTGGCTTCCTAGTAAGACCTGGACCTGCATAAAAGGGAAGAGCCCAGGTCCCTGGATCACGCATTCTCCTCATCCAATGGTCCAGCCTCAAGGACTCTCTTAGTTGTTCAAATTTGAGGTTTCCACAAGAGGTGCTTTCCAATACTATATTTGAAGTAGTTGTTTGAATTTCTTATGATACACAACTGAAATGAGTTCTTAATTGTAAAAGGACTCTAAATGTAAGGATTGTTCTTGGATTACCAAACGGGTTTGAATTAACTTCATCTAATTGTGTTTCCCCCAACATGAAAGAAAACATAGGCAATCTTTAAGTGATAACAACCAAGGAATCTAGTTTTATCATGAGATTCCTATCTTTCAAGTCCATCACTACTTCTATTCCCAATCGGTTTGAGAAAAAACACATATCATTTCCCCATCATTATCTTTATGAGTTCCCAAAAACCCATCAAGCCTAGAGGTTTCCTACTGAGCATCCGTTGAACATTCAGATGGAAACTTCCATATGGAGGACCAATCTCCTGGTTAATGAATTCCTCTTTGTGATGCATTCCATATAAGCAGCCTACAATATCCTAGCAATGAGACTCTGCAGAATACAAAAATTTCATAGCCACATACACTGAGAGAGAGATCAAGAATTGAAATGTGTCATATTTCTTCCACTGTTCCCCGCTTTTCCCAAAGATCCTGCTTATTCTTCCAACCAAATCACTCAGTGGCTAAAAAAACACACCATTCCTCCCTCTTTCCGTAGCCCTCAGAAGAAATGGCCATCATACCCAAGAGAAACAATCAACAGATTCTTGCAAGGCAAACGCATTCTACATTTTTCTAGACTGATGATAAGAAAAATTGAAGAGCAACACATAGTATAGATAAATTGTTCACCCATCCCAAACACCTCCCTTCTCCCCTCCCAAAGAAAGAAAGGAAAATAAAAATAAAAATGTAACTTTAGTAAACCAAAAAATATTCAACCATCTAGATATAGTCTAACAGAGAGATCCTTTTTTTTTTTTATCAGTATAGTCTAACAGACAGATCTTACTTAACAGTAGCTTCCTTAGAGCCCAGCAAAATCAAAAGTTTCCTTCTTTCATGTTTTGAGGTCAATTTTGATGAATATTAACTCTAGATTTAGAGATTTTGCATCCCTAAACTTGGAGCACCAACACTGGAAGGCTGGAAGGTTAATTTTAAAGACAAAGTAAAACATAAAGGGAGGTAATCAAGAGCAACAGAAACAACATGAGAAATAGGACAACAAGGCCTGAGAAGATGATATTTTGCAGAATAACCTTCTCACTTTGAGTAGAAGAGAAATCATCCAATCTACAATATATTGCATTTTCTTGAAAGTTCAACAAGGTAAAGTATGAATGCATAAAGAAATATCCCTAAAAACCAATAACTCAATGAAGAAAGTTAAGCCTCTCTCACATTATATTTATTAGCAGGGTACAATTGAAACCCATTATAATGCCATTGTTCAATATCAGTAACTTCAATTGGATAGGACAGGAGTGAGGCAAACCTCCACCCATCAAAAGAAATCTTTCTTGATTCTTTCCTAAGATTTTAAGGTAAGGAAACTTTTAGTTAAGACAAAGGAAAATATTAAATGACATATTAGATTGCGTCCCAATATTTAAAAAACAATTAAATGCATGAAAGTGCAAGAAGAGTCAAAATTCTGTTTATGACTTCAGATGCTAATGATAACAGGACCAAGTATAGTTAGTATCAGTGAAAGAAGTAGATCCAAAAACAGGGGCGCCCCACCACACACCAACCCATTTTGAAAATATTGAAGAGTACAAAAGAAGAACAAAAGATGAAGAATGAACCTACAAAATGCATAATCACACATCAGAAATTCAAGTTCATACTAGCCCAAAAATTCCAACTGGCCATGCTTCAGCAGCTGCACCAATTTCTCCACTATGCAGCTTCAAACCTGTAGCATGAGAAAATAAAATTTTAAAATAATAATAGGGCAAGGTTGACAT
Organism: Vitis riparia; assembly: GCF_004353265.1. Lineage (NCBI taxonomy): Eukaryota > Viridiplantae > Streptophyta > Magnoliopsida > Vitales > Vitaceae > Vitis > Vitis riparia. Next base: position 20,967,013 of record NC_048443.1, on the reverse strand, counting down.
TGTAAGTTAATATAATAGATAAAGAATGAGTAATATCAGAATCTTACCAGAGATGATAAATATCCCAAAAGTGCTTACTTTTGACAAAGAATACCTGTCAGCAAGACAACCAAGAGTAGGATTTGCAAGACCCAATGCCACTCCACTGACTAGAGCTGATGCATGCAGTTTTGCACAACAACAACAAAATAAATAAATAAATAAATTCTAATTAACAATAAAGACAAAGGTTCCAGGGGAAAAAATTGCAGATAAAGGATAAACAACATGAACTTCATTTTTGTTTTTAAACAAGAAAAAAACTGTATTCTAAAATCAATTCAACAAAACCTTATCCCCAATAAATGAAGTGAGCTATACAAATCCAACTGCACCTTAAACTACATCAAGATCGATATCAACTGTTGAATCACATGCACAGACTCAACCATATTATTTTTACCCTCCTTTCTCTTTTTAGCACCTTAAACCAGAACCATATCATTTCTTTTGGTGCAGGTAGGTCCATGCAGTATATGATGGAACCATCTCTCCTTAATTTCCCCATCTAGCCCTCAATTGGTATTTATCCATCACTCTCACAAATACACCATTTAATTATAGTCTCCATAAAACAGTAACTCTTGTCTATATAAATATATAGGAAGAATTTAAAATCCAGGTACAATGACTCTTGATTCACTTTCCATCATTCTTTTCTCAATGATGTTTAGTAGAATTAAAGATTAAGTACTTAAACTTTAGTGTTGAAACATAACCATTGAAGGTTTAAAGTATTTTAAACTGAAAAGCTTTGGCATCACTTCAAGACTAAGTAGTAAATTCAATTAAACTATTTAACAACTAAAAGAAATTGAACTCCAAAAATTGTTTAATTTATAACTTTAGATTCTTTGAATATTTTTTCGGCGATATTATCTCAATAATAGTTAGGCCACAATGCAGGGCTATCAGGTTGGAGATCAACCAAATCACAACCCAACCTCACCTTAGGTTGAAAGTTTTTCCAAGACCAATGTTGGATAAGATGAACTCCTGATGAACCAACTTATCAGATTGCTCAGATTAGGTATGAATCAGGTAGCTTTTTAGTTATATTTTTTAACAGGTGCAAAAAATATATTATTAAGTGTCAAAAAGGGGCCCTGATACAAGTTAACCATACAAGAAACACATGTAAAAAACAAATTAAAAATGGAAAAAAACCTAAAACAAGATCCTAAGCTAACAACCACCCATTAATGCAACCCATAAAGGACAGGCTTCTTTTTCCTAAGGAATTCCCTGACCATAGGAACAGACTTCATGCAAAAGTCATTTAATCTTAACTTAAAACTCTCCATTGGTTCAAAAATTGTCTCAATTTCACTTCATCTAAGTATGCTAGATATGCATAGGGTTTTGCATTCTTCCATTCCTTCCTTTTCCTTTAGGAAACAAAGGTGTCATGTCAATTCACCAAAAAGCATGGTTAAAAGTTGCAATATCAATTGTCGACTCAACAAGTTACGAGGCGAATTGGTCTTAACATTTTTTTTTTTTTACTAGAAACAAGAATTGTATTAATATCATATAGAGATTTCATGAGAGGGATGAGGAATCCTTCCACAAATATACAAACCTGATCTAAACCACTAAAAAACTCCGCTATACAATTGAAAAGACAGCTTGGCGACTCTTAATGGTGGCCCAACCCTAGTGGTGTACGTACCGCAAGCCAACTAAGCTAAATGACATTTAAAGGACATCCTTTAAATTCGTTAGTACAAGAGGCCCACCAATGCTATGGACATCGTGTCTGCATTGGGGGGTAATTGTGATATCCCACATATAAGAGAAAAAGTTTCTAGTACTATATATGTAGGAAATTTTTTTAACCATGTAAATTCATTTTAAAGTCTTGAGAATCCATTGGTATAGAGTGGACACTATCTACATGAGAGAGAGCAAAGCATTACACAAAGCATTCCCATAACTAGCAAGGAGAAAAGACCTAGAAATTAGTCCTTGAGCACGTAATCCTCGTACTCCTCGTACCAAACATCCAACCACAAACTAGTTGTCCACTAAATATTCACCAATTAGTAGTTGAGTCGAGGAAGATATTTTTCATTCTTTATGATTGCTAGAGCCTTTTGTCCTTAGGACCTCCACCCAACCTGGTACCAAACATCCAACCACAAACTAGTCGTCTACTAAATATTCAACGATTAGTAGTTGAAACAGGGAAGATATTTTTCATTCTTTATGATTGCTAGAACCTTTTGTCCTTAGGACCTCCACCCAACTTGGAGCAAACCTTAACCTAACCCAACACCTTCCATGACACCAAACTTTCAATCATCACCTAACTTCATAGTGTTATAGGTAATTTGTTACAATTGAAAATTTTTTCAAGTTTTTAACCTCCAAAAAAAAAAAAAAAAAACAACAACAACAAATATAAACATCTTATATTAAAAATATAGTCATATGTCATAAAAATATATACAGTGATACATGTTAAGCCGAGCAATAGTTAAATTCAAGCTGCCAAGGCTTCAACCAAATCCTAACCATGCCTAGGTGGGGTAACAATTTTTAATGAAACCAGTATCTTTTGTTTTGGTTAAGCTCAAACCATCCAAGCATGATGCGACCCTAACCAATATTAGTTTGCACAAAATGTCACATGGACAAAACACTTAAACAGTTGGAAAAAAATTACCAATACATGGCATAAAAGCCTGGAGAACAGCAACACTTCTATCATATCCCTTGGGCCTGAGGCTTTCGAGGACTTGCTCAAGTGGCAAAGGGTTGGGGTGGAGATGAAGCAAATTCCATGTGACAGAAAATGAAAGGGAAATAAATCAATAACAACACAAACCTACAAAAAAGGCTGCTATCATAGTCTTTGTCCATGTCAAAGCTACCGTGTTAGACTGGCATCCACATGGCCTCATTTTCATAGCATTTTAAGATTTTGCAATCTCATATAAAGCAGTAGAAAGCATGTTACTGCCCTTGTTGCTTGGATTAATTAAACATGTGACAAATGGAAAATGCACGCAAAAATATTAGCTAACATCATGAAGAGGTGAAATTTTTTAGTTAAAGATAAGAGTAGAACAAGGGACACAGAGGAAAACTTAGACCAACCCCATTACATGGAAAAATTAACGTGCAGATGAAGATGCTTCAGAAATTGTCAAAGAAGACCAATGATGGCACCAATAAGAGCATGTAAAATGGAACAACTTCAGAAGAAAGAAGAACCATTCATATTATCTGGCAGAGAATTATGGAACTAGAACCAAACAGGATCTATTTTATGAATGCTTTAAAAAATTTTATGGACTCATTCAATTTCCATGGGACTCCAAATACTAGAGCTTTGGTATAGTCATTAATGCCTTTATTTCATATTGGTGTCTTTAATCCATTTCTCTTTTTAACTTTCATTCATTGATGAAGTGCTAATTATTTCAAACCAAAACACATGAACAAAAATAAATAAATAAACAATTCAAAAATATATTAGACATGTGACCACAATATATGGATTTGGAGAAAAAAGGGTTTGCACATATAGTGAGCCTATCAATAAAAAGAAATGGAAGAAGAAGTTAGAATATCCAATCACATACCTAGAATAATGCCATGGACACCTCTATGGTAAGTGTTTGTCAATGTTCCAAACCTCTCCTGTCCAGCTGCAACGCAAAAAAAAAAAAAAAAATTGCTAACAAACAACTTGAATTGTCTTTAATTAAAAAAAAAAAAACACAAATGTCACCTTCACTAGTTCCCAATTATGCTATGATTCTACAGGTATTATATTTAATGTACAACAAGATTTCAAACTTCCATTCCAAATCATATGCTGCAAAGAGGGGTGACATCCCTTTACAGAGTACAAAAGTTTCACAAATCATTCATTTTTTTTTTTTTTTTTTTTTTACATTCAGAGTTAAGTTTCTTTTAAAAGAAAAGCATTAAAACTTTTTCCTTACCCAACAACATATAAAACTACCCCAATTTTTTATCCATAGTTCTGCTGCATGAGATAAACTGCCATTGAGCTTACAGTATTTCACAGAAACTCCTAAAGACAACCAAGAAGCATTCTTATTCTTTTCTAAACTTCAATAATGGAGCAAAGAAAATTTTCAACCATAAATGAGGCAATTATAACAACCAAAATGTGACAAAAAAAATGGTTAGTGGAAGCATCTGGAGGAAAATCCCTTGGAATCCCATGAAGTTGGAAGTTGAAACCCTAGTACAACTCCTTAGTGCTTATTACCCGTGTCCCAGATTGTAAGCTTCGATCTTTTCCCACCAATTGTGAGCAGCATAATCTTGAAATCAACTCCTGCACATGGTTAAGACAATACCTAAAGCTCAACATATATCAGATAGAAAAAACTGAAATGGTGAAGCCCATGAGAAGAAAGTGAGGTTGGTATTGCTACTTTAATTTACAAACCACTCATCATCTAGTGCATATAATTCTTCTAGCAGCACCATGAAAATTAAAACTCAGAAGGCTACAAGCCCAAAACCATGAAAGAAAATGTATCTTATGGTTTAAACATTTCCTTGAAGTTCAAGCATAAGCCAGGAAAAACTTTCTAGTTGCTGACAAAACTAGGATTAAAACTAAGTTACCTACTCTAAGGGTGAAGAACTCCAACATATAATTTATGGAGTCTAGAGTGTTATATCCATTCCGCCAATTTACATTTCCTGAAGCTCTCTTCATATCAGTTTAATGCCAACTTTGACTATCTGAACACAATCTATCTTATTTGACTAGGCCCCTGTTTCTTTTCATCAAAAATTAAATTAGGCAACTTGCCCATCCAGAATAGGAGAACCCAAATCTAAAGTGATTTTGAAAGAAAGCATCAAGTGAAGCTAACACATATTGATGGCATTATGCCTATCAATTTGGTGCATTAAACAGCCTTGGTATATGCAGAGTTTATGTCATCCCTCAGTTAACCCAATTTGGCAACCAGGCTATGATTGAAGACATAAACACTTGGAGCTAAAATCAGGACTTGAACAAAAGATCAAGAGAATCACATTTCTTGGGGACAAATAACACGTCTTTGCATCTCTGGAGGCCTTTCTGCAACCTTCTCTTCCACAGTGGGGTTTGGCATACTGGGTTACCTCATAAGAGGATGAACCCTTCAAATAACATAAAACAACTTCATTGGATGCAACATCTTCGTTTTCCCCACATTTCCCCTATTCCCTTCTATTGGATCATAAATTTGAGTGTTTCACGCTAGTTCCAATGTTGGATAACCACATGAAAGAATTGCTAACAAATTAATAATCCAAAGCTTATGATACCAATGAGAAAAATACCTAATTACAAACACTTAAGTGCCATCATACAAACAACCACCCACCCACCATCTTATTTAGATCTTTCCTGAATCAAACCCACAAAAAATTGCAGATGGGTCTTCTATTAATAGACAGAATTTACAATCTAACAGACAAAATTCTGTTTCAAATTCAATTTACACACGCCCAAAAACAGGAACAAAAACAAATAAATAACTAGAAAAGAAAAGAAAAAGAAAATTATGCTAAACGTCTGGAAGGGCCTAGAACATGAAGAGCCAACCTAAAACTGGGTTTGAATTATAAGGACAGCAGGCATGAGGCTATAAGCAGATATGGAAAAGCTTGAGACAAGTAACAGATACCGCTGCTGGTGACTGAAATATCTTAGGGCGTGTAGAGTTTGTTGGCTTGGGATTCATAATGAATACCAGGAACATCTATATGGATCATCTGAAATTAGCATCTCTGTGTAGTCCAAAATGATCATATGAACAGAACCATTTAATCAAGGAAAACATCTGTATGGATCAAATATACCATCCCATATACTCATTATTGATGCTGTTGATGCTAGAATACGCTAATCATAAATAGGTCTTTCATTATAATCCTAAATAAGTAAATGAAATCATTTAAGTGCAATATTAAAAACTTCAAGTAAAGAATTTATGCAATATTAACAACTTCAATACAATAATGAAACTTTTCACTTTACATTTTTTTCCACAATCAGATGACAATTGAACATGCACCCACAAGTCCAACCTCAATAATAATAATAATAATAAAGAGCATAAATTTAAGTTAACTATTTCCAAAAGGTATTACGTCATTATTATACTTGCCATTGTAGCCACCAAGAATAAATTTTCCCATCATGAGGAATGCAATGCTTTCAGTGGTACCTGGCAGTGCGAGAGAATTCATATAAACATTAAGCCTACACCACATTCCCTTAATTTCTTCATTAAGGTGGAATTTGAGCAACTAAAAAGAAAAAAAAAAAAAAAAGCCCCCTCTCAAAAAAAACCATCTGGAGCATAATTAAAATTCAACTTTACTGAAAAAAAACCATACATCCCAACTAATTCAGGTTGGTTAAACAAAACCATTCTTGCCACTCCATTCTATCAAACAGTTGTAGCTTTTGTCACTAGGCTCACTACCTTAACTGAAGTTTTCTCCTTCCGTCCTCAACCTCTTTTAACTTAAATCAAGTTAATCCACCTCACTAATGCAGTTAACGATCATAGTTGGATATGTTCAACTTAAATCAACTTATTTCAAGCATTTAACCAACAGTTTTCAAGCATCTATTTTTCCGCTAATTAAGCACTCACTAGTCTATATGATCAATAGAAATCAAGCAGAGCAAAAATCTACCACGAGGAATTAAGAACAATATTCAAGTAAAGAACTGAAGCAACATTAACAACTTCAACGTGGTAATGAAAATTTTACTTTACATTAACACATTAACATTTCACATTTTGACTCCAACATTCAGCACTACATGGAAAAAAGAAGTTTTCACAGTCATTCTATTATATACAGTAGGGTTTATATTTGGACTTGAATGGTCAACCTAACTGAGAAAATAACCACAGATTAAAGACCTAAAACATAGCACCACTATCAAAGGACCCACAAACATTGTTACATTTCCGGGTGTTGTGATTGCCGGATTCTTTCCAAAACATTTTCTTTAAGCTTCAGCAATGACTCCTTGTATGCTTGGAGTTGATCCAGATCAGCAATGCGGTTCAAATCTGCTTCCCACCACATAGGTTGGGATGTGGATTCTGGGACTTGATCTCCGAGAAAAGAATCAAACGTCTCATCAAAGTTTCCACCAGAAGAGGAGGTGAAAGGGTTCCCGGTGGGTTGGGAGCTCAAATCTGTTAAATCTGTTTCCCAACACAGAGGTTGGGATGTGGATTCTGGGACTTGACCTCCCTGAAAAGAAGCAATCGTCTCATCAAAGTTTCCACCAGAAGAGGAGGTGAAATGGTTCCCGGTGGGTTGGGAGCTCAAATCAGTTTCCCACCACAGAGGTTGGGATGTGGATTCTGAGACTTGACCTCCCCGAAAAGAAGCAACCATCTCATCAAAGTTTCCACCAGAAGAGGAGGTGAAAGGGTTCCCGGTGGGTTGGGAGCTCAAATCTGTTTCCCACCACAGAGGTTGGGAAGTGAATTCTGGGACTTGATCTCCGAGAAAAGAATCAAACGTCTCATCAAAGTTTCCACCAGAAGAGGAGGTGAAAGGGTTCCCGGTGGGTTGGGAGCTCAAATCTGTTTCCCATCACAGAGGTTGGGATGTGGATTCTGGGACTTGACCTCCCTGAAAAGAAGCAATCGTCTCATCAAAGTTTCCACCAGAAGAGAAGGTGAAAGGCTTCCCAGCGGGTGAGAAGACAAGGACAGCAACAGTTGCCCCGGACAGTTGTGAAAGTTGCTGGGCTTTCTTGAACAATCCAGCTCGCCGTTTGCTGAAAGTCACCATCAAACGGTCCTTGGATTCAATCTTTTTAATCTCGATTTTCCTTCTCCCCATTTCAATTGAAGAAATTGATGTGGGACAGTGAACAGATAGTAGATCTTAGTTGAAGATGAGGGAGAGATTGAATGGATTTTGAAAGGGTGGAGGCAAAAACAAGAGACCAGAACGTCAGAAACAGAGAACACAATGTTGAAGAAATTGACCTGGGACAGGGAGCAGATGGTTGATCTCTGAAGAGGAGGGAGAGATGAAGGATTTTATAAGGGTGGTTTCGAACGTTGGAGGGATGAGCGGCAATTCAAGATTGAAACGTCGGAGGGCGACAGGGAGCAGATGGTTGATCTCTGAAGATGAGGGAGAGACTGAAGGATTTTATAAGGGTGGTTTCCAACGTTGGATGGAGACAGAGGAGAGCAGAATGAACGGCAATTCAAGATTGAAACGTTGGAGGGCAACAGAGGATAACGGCAATTCAAAGATTTAGGTTTTGGAGGAAGACATTTAGGAGGGAAAGAATTGGTGACCGTTGGGTGTCAATTCAAGATTGAAACGTTGGAGGGCGACAGAGGATAACAGCAATTCAAAATTTAGGTTTTGGAGGGAGACATTTAGGAGGGAAAGAAGTGATGACCGTTGTAAAAAATTAAAAAATTGAGCTGCTGTTGAGGGGATTCGAACCCCCAACAAAAGCTTCAACTAGCAGCAATGGCACCACTAGGGCAAGCGTGGCCGTTGATAGAAAATCTGCACCCAAAAACATATATATTAAAATTTAGGATATAAACAAAATATTAAAAAAAACACTTTAAAGAACAAATTAATTATAACTATTTTCTAATTAAATGAAAATTTTTCATTTAATTGATTAATAAAAATATATCATAATTTTCTTCATAGTGTTTTTAATATTATTAATATATCAATTAAATATTAAAAAATTATATATTTATCATCATTTATTTTATAATGTATCATATTTTTAATATTAAATATATTTTAAAATTAAACTAATTATAATCAAATATCACAATATTATCATCCGAAAGAGCTTAGAAGAAAGATTTAGAGGGAAAAACCCCCTAGACTTCCAATTTCGGCATCTATAACCATACTTGAGTAACTATATTCTTTTAGTAACAACTCCTATTAGGGAAAAAAAAATTATATAATCATACAACCAAAAATATGGTAAGAGCACCATTTCTAACTAATTCAAGTTGGTTAAACAAAACCATTCTTGCCACTCCATTCTATCAACAATTGTAGTTTTTGTCACAAGGCTCACTACCTTAACCAAAGTTTTCTTCTTCTGTCCTCAACCTCTTTTAACTTAAATCAAATTAATCCTCCTCACTAATGCAGTTAATGATCATAGTTGGATATGTTCAACTTAAATCAACTTATTTCAAGCATATAACCAACAGTTTTCAAGCATCTATTTTTTCGCTAATTAAGCACTCACTAGTCTATATGATCAATAGAAATCAAGCAGAGCAAAAATCTACCACGAGAAATTAAGAACAATATTTAAGTAAAAAACTGAAGCAACATTAACAACTTCAACATGGTAATGAAAATTTTACTTTACATTAACGACATTAACATTTCACATTTTGACTTCAACATTCAGCACTACATGGAAAAAAAAAAGTTTTCACAGTCATTCTGTTATATACAGTAGGGTTTATATTTGGACTTGAATGGTCAGCCTAACTGAAAAAATAAGCACATATTAAAGACCTAAAACATAGCACCACTATCAAAGGACCCACAAACATTGTTACATTTCTGGGTGTTGTAGTTGCTGGATTCTGTCCAAAACATTTGCTCTAAGCTTCAGCAATGACTCCTTGTATGCTTAGAGTTGATCCAAATTAGCAATGCGGCTCAAATCTGCTTCCCATCATAGAGGTTGGGATTTGGATTATGGGACTTGACCTCCCTGAAAAGAAGCAATCGTCTCATCAAAGTTTCCACCATAAGAGGAGGTGAAAGGGTTCCCGGTGGGTTGGGAACTCAAATCTGTTTCCCACCACAGAGGTTGGGATGTGGATTCTGGGACTTGACCTCCCTGAAAAAAAGCAATCGTCTCATCAAAGTTTCCACCAGAAGAGGAGATGAAAGGGTTCCCGATGGGTTGGGAGCTCAAATCTGTTTCCCACCACGGAGGTTGGGATGTGGATTATGGGACTTGACCTCCCTGAAAAGAAGTAGTCGTCTCATCAAAGTTTCCACCAGAAGAGGAGGTGAAAGGGTTCCCGGTGGGTTGAGAGCTCAAATATGTTTCCCACCACAGAGGTTGTTACGCCCCAAGACCCACTCTAAGGGTGTGATGGTCATTTCACACCTCAAACCCGAAGGCTTAAAGTGTAACCTGACCTAAACAATCATATTGTAACAAGAAGTAACCAATTACCAAAAACCTGTTTAGAGTAGCGGAACAAATTCTAAAATCTTCAAACTTAACTTTAAAACTAAGCATCCATCAACCAAAATCCATTATCCAAATAGATTGCAAACTCAAATAAATCAAGTGCTAACCAAATTTTCATAATCTCCAAATCTCAACTTCAAATTATAAAAAAAATATATATTTTTTTAAAAGCTCAATATCTAAATAGCTTCCAAAAACCAAATAATCCAAATGAACATAAACTTATAAGCTAACAATGTACAAATAACATTCTAAGCAAAATCTTAATGATGACTATTCCCCGACTTAGTCATCACTTCTCGCCCGAACTAAGGGTGCCTGAAAAGTAATCAACAAATAGGAATGAGCTCAAAGCCCAATAAGGAACATTAATGCAGTCCATGGATCAAATATTTCAAGTTCACTTGCAAAATAGGAGATATTATAATTAATTATTTTCATAAACTTTTGAGTCAGTTTTGCCAATACATTCAAAACTTTTAATTGTACACTTTCATTTCTGATTCAAACATTTTCATATCAAATTCAGTCATAACATTCAAATCATTTATTTACTCTGGTCATCAAACATCAAATAATGCCCAGTTAGGTGGGACTTTTCAAATAGGTGGCTAGCCTCAAATTGTTCCTTTAAGGTGGACGGAACCAAACACTACTAGTACTAGTAACCTCTAACCAAACTCATAGAGGCTAGGGTCCAAATCAATTACATTCCCCATCAAGAAATGTAAAGTTCAACTATTATATCCCGTTGACAAGGGCCAAACAAACCAGAGTCAAACACTTATTTCAATTATTCGAATTTGCAAAACATAATATCTCCACATTTCTCTATTGTAAACAAAATATAAAGTTCTAACATACTTTTCATACAAAACATATTTGATCCAAGCATAAAATGAATATTAATTCGAAATATTTCCAAAAGATGTATATAAAAATTTGTTTCTAAAAAAAATAACGACTGCATTAATTTCCCTTACCTCAAAAGAAGTCCTTGAAAACTTGGGAGAAAAATAATTTTGGAAAATCTACTCTTCACCTAATATAACATAAGATAAATAACTATTACTATTATCTATAATTTAACTAATATATTCCTTATTTAAATAAATTAATAAATTCCTTATTTGTTTCTAATAACACAAAACCATGCCATTATTAAATAATACAGTACTCAGTACTCAAGTACCTATCAAAGTCTAATAATACGGAGTCCTGCTACTATTAAATATTACATACCCAAGTCTCCATCAAAGTCTAATAATAAAGTATGTGAAAATCCACCAACTAGATTTCAACCATGAAATCCTTACAAAAAAAAAAGTGGATGCACGGTTCCCACACGCATGCAACCAGTGCACACGCGTTTTTTTTTTTTTGTTAAATCAAATTATATTCTTTTTCTAATCCCTTAAGCCATGATTAACAATATATTTATTTATTATTATTTAAACAAAATAAATTAACCCTAGTTTATATCGAAATCTTCCCATGAATCCTTTTTTTTTTTCATCTAAAAAACTTAAGATCTCCCAATTTCCAACAATAAATCAAAATCTTAAATTTTCACTATTTTGACATTAAAACGAATTAAAAAAACAAAAACTAACCCTAATCTAGATTTGGGTTTTCCAAAAAATATCTAATGTACTTAAAATTAACTAATGAATCTAAAATATTAATTTAGGGGTTAGAATCTTACCTATAGAAATCTATTCTTCAAACCCTGAAATCCGACTCCAATCTTACATTCTCTGAAACTCTCTGCAAAAAGGAATGCGTTTCAGAAAAGAACAGGAAGAACATAATTCCTAATTTATACCTAGGGTATTATTCGTAAAATTACATTTTCACCCCTCTTCCATTTTATTAAAATAATTAATTAATTAATTTCATATTATTAATATTATTCTAAATTGCCCCTAAAAAAAAACTTGGGCGTTACAGAGGTTGGGATGTGGATTCTGGGACTTGACCTCCATGAAAAGAAGCAATCGTCTCATCAAAGTTTCCACCAAAAGAGGAGGTGAAAGGCTTCCCGGTGGGTTGGGAGCTCAAATCTGTTTCCCACCACAGAGGTTGGGATGTGGATTCTGGGACTTGACCTCCATGAAAAGAAGCAATCGTCTCATCAAAGTTTCCACCAAAAGAGGAGGTGAAAGACTTCTCGGTGGGTGAGAAGACAAGGACAGCAACAGTTGCCCCGGACAGTTGTGAAAGTTGCTAGGCTTTCTTGAACAATCCAGCTCGTCGTTTGCTGAAAGTCACCTTCAAACGGTCCTTGGATTCAATCTTTTTAATCTCGATTTTCCTTCTCCCCATTTCAATTGAAGAAATTGATGTGGGACAGTGAACAGATAGTAGATCTTAGTTGAAGATGAGGAAGAGATTGAATGGATTTTGAAAGAGTGGAGGTAGAAATAAGAGAACAGAACGTCAGAAACAGAGAACACAACGTTGAAGAAATTGAACTGGGACAAGGAGCAGATGGTTGATCTCTGAAGATGAGGGAGAGACTGAAGGATTTTAGAAGGGTGGTTTTGAACGTCAACGACAATTCAAGATTGAAACGTTGGAGGGTGATAGAGGATAACGACAATTCAAAATTTAGGTATGGAGGGAGAAATTAAGAGAGAAATTGATAACCGTTGGGAGGATAACGGCAATCAACAATTCAAAATTTAGGTATGGAGGGAGAAATTAGGAGGGAAATTAATGACCATTGGGAGGGTAACGACAATCAGCAATTCAAAATTTAGGTATGGATGAAGAAATTAGGAGAGAAATTGATGACCGTTGGGAGGATAACGACAATCGGCAATTCAAAATTTAGGTATGGAGAGAGAAATTAAGAGGGAAATTGATGACCATTGGGAGAGTAATGACAATCAGCAATTCAAAATTTAGGTATGGATGGAGAAATTATGAGGGAAATTGATGACCGCTGGGAGGATAACGGCAATCGGCAATTCAAAATTTAGGTATGGAGGGAGAAATTAGGAGGGAAATTGATGATCGTTGGGAGGATAACAACAATCGATAATTCAAAATTTAGGTATGGAATGATAAATTAGGAGGGAAATTGATGACCGTTGGGAGGGTAACGGCAATCGCTAATTCAAAATTTAGGTATGGAGGGAGAAATTAGGAGGGGATTGATGATCGTTAGGAGGATAACGACAATCCACTAACAAAATTCAAAATTTAGGTATGGAGGGAGAAATTAGGAGGGAAATTGATGACCGTTGGGAGGATAACGACAATCCACTAACAAAATATTTTATTTTATTCAAACAGCCATGGCCGTTTTCACCCTCAAAATAAATCAAATGAGGAAGAGAGGGATAGCCATGGCATCCCATCGGTAGCCCCTGTGACCAATCGAAAGCCATGGTCAACCTTTGCTGACCGAGAAAAAAAATTGAAAAAAAAAAAAGAGATGGGATAGAAGGGGATGGCCATGGCTTGACCGCCGGTCACCGTCTATCGGCGGCATGCCACAACTACTCTTTTTATTTCGGTTAAATTAATTTTTTTTAAAAAAGGCAAAAAAGAAAAAGAGAGAATTGTGTTTTGGGCCTAGTTGGGTCCAAAAATTAACAATTTGTCCATAGATGTTACAAAATTAAGCCCACCACCCAAGCAAAGTCTCAAAATTGATAAGAAGGATAGCCCAAGTATAATCTACCGAAAATGCCCTTTGTTGGGTATTAAAAAAAAAAAAAAAACTAAAATCCACGTTGGATTTCTCCTTTTGTTTCCCCAAATTAGAGTCTGCATTAGGCGTTTTCACATTCCCGACTTCATCCCTCACTTCCGCCTAAAGAATGCCCTAATCCTCTGTGCCAATCTCGTTATCTCTCAATCTCATATTTCTCGACCATTTGATTTTAGGTGTAGACAGTGGAGTTTTTCATCTCTATCGATCCATTGGCGTCGACGATCACCATTGGATTTGGGCGAAAAATTTTGCACACCCAACACTATGCGAAACGCTGTGCGAAAAAAAAAAAAAAAAAAACGCTGTGCAAAAATTTCGCACACCCTGCGAACTCATTTCGCACACTATGCGAAATTTTCGCACACCCAACACCGTGCGAAAAAAAAAAAAAAACGTTGTGCGAAAACCAAAAGACACTCTGCCATCTCTTTGTGGAACTGCCCTCACACAAAGGCTACGGGTTACTTCAATTATGCAATCGTATATGGAAGAGGTTCTTCCAATTATATCCAATTATAGTATAGTTATATAATGCATTCAGAAAAATTTTCAAGATTCTAAATACAACAAGTAATTGATCAACATGTCCATTATGTGGGACTGAAGCTTTATTTATAAAGCAAATGTAAAGACTTAAGTAATGGTAATAATTAAAAAAACATTATGAATTCTGTATATCAATTGATATTGTTTTTTTATATTTAATTAAAAACTCCTAACACAAGTATGATCAGAACATATTAATTCAGTTTTGTTCCTTATAGTCTCCAATTTCCCTTTCCTCAGCTGCAACAACCATCAACTCATCAAAGTTCTCGGTCTTTTGAACCAAAATTTCAATCTGAAAGCGAACAAAACAAAGAGGGTAATGTCAGTCTCGCATCCTCCAAGGTGCCTTGAAACTATAGCAATAACTGAGTCATAATAAATTAATATGGCCTACTGTCACAACTTGAATGTTTTCTTGCCATTTTTTAAGCACACATACAACACTTAGATAAATCAAGACATTTTGAAGTTACTATATCACTCGAAATTAGTTTGTCATGCTAGGCAACATTATGTGACATCAAAGGTAAGGATGATGAACATAGGAAGAAGGGAGGTTTGAAAGAATATAGCTTTAATTAAAAAAAAGGTACATCACAATGTTTTAGAAGTTTTCAGGACTTTATAGCACCCTTAAATAAGCTCAATTAGGACAATTTAGGCATGGTGCGATGCTACAATCTGGTCGAGCTTGTAAACCAAGTTTGGTCCAACCATCAATCTACAAATAACCAACCAAAGCATCAAGGTGATATGCTAAACCTACAAACAACCTATTTTAAAATCCATGATCCTAGGCACAGGTTAAAGAACAACACACTAAGTTACACATAGACCATTGCCTTTGTAGGTGTAAACTCTACCAAGTTCATGAAGGCATGCATGGTTATGTAGACACTAATGGAAACTTTACAACTACAAGAACTTAATTTTGGAGGCTATGTAAAATTCAACGCTCAATGAGGCATGATAAAACATGACATCATTGCTCCATTATTGAATTGCCAATAAGCATATGACATAACTTTCTATCAGTGAAAAGGGGGAAAATGAAACCCAATTTAGGTTCCCGTTCATCATAAGTGTGCTAGCACATTCCAATGAATGTGTACGAAGGGAAATGAGGAAGGAGTACGAGGAATGTCCCCCTATGAAAAAAGAAATGAGCAAGGAATTTTTTGAAAAAAATTTGAAATCCTTCAAGATAGGTAGCCTTGTACACACTTGTACAGTTAACACATTTGCATTGTACACTTAGTGTAAATGCCTTGTACAGTAACCAAATCCATAATAAGGACGACCGAACAAGTGCATATGGGTGGGAAAACAATGGTTCCACTCTCTTGGATAAGGAAAAATGAGGAAAAAATTAACCCTCTTTTTGGTTCATATGCATCATTAGTAGGGGAGCTAATAGAATGAATTAACATGGTAGACATGAAATAAAACGAGTGCAATGAGTGTGTTGTCAAGCAATATGTGTGAGGAATGTCCCCCACAATTGAAAAAAGTAAATGAGTAAGTTCTTCAAAATCACTTGAACACCCTTAAGATATACACCCTTGTACATTTAGTACATTAGCCTTGTACAGTTACAGGAAATCAACCTAGGTACAACTTAACGAGTGCATATGGGCCGGTTAACCACTTCCCAATGTCATGACTCAATGAAAAAGGGGAAAACGAAACCCAATTTAGTTTCCTATTCATCATAAGTGCACTAACTAGTCCCCACAGCTCAACGTCTGCACCATACCCATTTGTTCTCTAGAATATAAACCCAACAACCAGATTATAAAGTGAAGAATTTTCAAACAGGTGAAATGCCATTTTTTAGGAGATCTTTTCCAATGGATTAACTAGAAGTTTCTGCAATTTACTTAGCTTGTGCTTCATTTGTATGAGCCAAGATGGATATGATTAAAGCCTCATTTATACCCCACCCTGCACCCAAAAACACGCTATTATTAAGTTCAAAAATTTTTAAGAACACCCCAACACGAGATCAAAACGGATGTCTTTCCTCAAACCTTATACTAATCCAGTAAACAAACATCCACCACATCATCAAAGGAACCAACATGATCAAATCAAAATGTCAGAAAAATTAATTCACACCCACCCTCATTTCGATTTAGGAATAATGACGATCACATACATGCGAAGACTTTTCTGAGTTGCTCACAATCCTCGGTTGCTGAAGAAACCGATTAGGGGACATTCACAGTTGGCTTCGTCTTTGACCATGGTGTTTACGGAGGGAGAGAAATGGGTAGGAGGGTGGTGACCCTTTTTGCCATTTATTTCAGATTTTTCAATTAGATGACATGACATTTCAGGTTTAACACCTATGAAACCACTTTAATTTACAACCATTTGACTTGGAAATAATGAAGGGCATATTGGTCAGTTAATATCTCATAGCCTTTCTATTAAATTTGTAACATCTATGGACCAATTGTTAATTTTTGGGCCCAACTGGGCCCAAAACAGAATTCTCCCAAAGAAAAAAGGAGAGCTGACAAGGAAGAAGAGAAGGAGGAGGAGAAGGGCAATAAGAGAGAAAATGGGAAAGGGAAGAAGAAGAAGAAGAATGGGAGTGATGGTTACGGCTAGGTTGAAGAGGGTAAATTTGTCTTTTCAAATTATAATTAATTTTTTAAAAAATATAGATGTATGCTAGGTCTAACCAAATTTCAATCCTATTTAATTTAGCCTTTTTTTTAAAAGAATTATTTAGATTGATGTCTAAGAATTTTTTTTTTTTTTTTTAAATTTAGTAAAAGTTTTGAATTATATGTGACTAATTTTTATAAAAATTATAGAGAAAAAGGTCCTAAAAGGCTAAAAACCTGGCTCCACGTCAATAAACGGTCCTCGGCTTCATCCACTCCACCGTCCATTTGTTTGTGATACGATGACGTGTAAAGCATCCACAACATCCATCTCACAATTCGGTGTTACTACGTGGAATATAGGGCCCCCATCTCTTCCACTTTTTGGCGCCTTGGTTTTTCTCTTCATACACCGAGTCGGCCTGACTGGGAAGCTACTGCCAGGCCAACCATGACTTCAATTCCGGCTCCAAGAACCGAGTCCACTCACCATCGACTCTTCGAGTTCGCAAAAACTGCCCTCATCAAGATCTTCGTCTCTCCCTACGCCACCGTACGTGCCCTGACCCTCTCCTCACCTCACTCTTTCTAAAACACTGCTGATGAACGGTGTCGTTTTCGGTTGGTTTTGTGAAGGTGTGCGATCTCTACGCCGGAGCAGGATCCGACGCAGACAAGTGGGACGAAGCTCAAATCGGTCACTACATCGGAATCGGTAATCAACGTTTTATTTTATTTTATTTATTAATTATTTTTGAACGGAGTTTCTTGCTTTGTGAAAGCAAACATTTCAGTGTTTTTATCTCTTGAAGGCCAAAAAGGTGTTTTCAAAACGCTAGCCAAATGGTACTCTGTAAATATTTCTGGATGAATTGATTGCAAATTGATGACTTTTGGTGTTTTGGGGGTGTGGTGTTAGATGTTTCAAGTTCTGGACTAAGCCACACTAAGGAGGTTTGGGAGAGTCAGAGGAAGTCTTACAATGCTGATTTTTATGAACTAGATCCTTCCATGGTGAGCTTATCCATTTATTTATTAACTTGTAGTTGTTGTTAGTAAATAATTATTATTTGCCTCAACTGGGTGCCGCTGATTTTAGGGATTTCTTTGTTTATGGTTCTTGATTTTGGTCTTGTAAGGACAGAAATTCATGTTTAGTATTCAAAATTACTTCACCCCTTGTTTGGTTATGTAGAAGTCTGAGGAAAAGCAGAGGAAATAAGGATCTATTTAGTGGCAGAAGTGAAATGGTTTTTTCATTCTCCATTCATATTTGATTTTGGATGGTTTTCAATTCTTAAAGTGCTTGCATTTAAAAAAAAAAAAAATGAAAAATCAACATTTTAACCTTTTTTTAATGATCTATTTTCAGAAAATGTTTCTGAATTTTATGAATTCAGAAAATCTTTTTTCTTGTATACTTTTGTGAATTAGGCTAGGGTGTATATAAAGGACCACACTTTGTCTACGATTGACTATATAGATTGGTTGTTTGTCAAGTAAGGGGAAGACCTTTTTTTGTCTCCTTACCACAGCTTTTTTGGGTGTCGTTTGTATGCTTTGTGTGTACTGTTTTTGCCGCTTTTAGGCATCTCTAATGCAAACCCTTTTTTTACCTATCAAAAAGAAAATGTTTCCAGAAACAGTTTTTGAAAATCATGGAACTCATTTTGTGTGTTGTTTGCATTTTTCTGTCCTGGAAAATATATGACATGGTTCTCATTTCCATTACCAAGCAAGCTTTTTAGGTACTTTGGAGCTTTTGAGGCTTAGCTCAAATGGATATGAAGGTCACTAAAAATGTTTCATTAACAGGAAGAGTTTCAGAATTTTTTTTTCTTTAATTGAGTTGAATGTAGAACAATAAAATTTCAAACCAGGAGTCAAACCAAATTATTATTTTTTTTTTATTATTCTAATTAGCAATTAGATCTTGAATTCAAGAGGACTTTTTTTAAGTGCTGAAATTCTTAAAATTTGGCCGAGTTGACAAATTGACATCTAGCAGTTTCTGATGTCAAGAGAAGTGTAAATATGATGATGGGTCTCTTAATTGGCAGGATTTACTTTCCCCCCTTTCTGTATACTTGAAATTTTCTGTAATTTTTTTTCCCGGACTGATCATAACTTTCTAGCATGTTTTTCAACATGTTAATCCTTTGGTTATGTTATAAATATCAGATTTTTTTATGCATGTATATGTATTTCAGCTGTGTATGTTTTAATTGCTTTTGCATAGTTGTTCTCTGACATTATATCTCTTTGGCAGGAAAATCTAGAATTAAATTTGCAGGACAAGTGCAATACTGCTGATGTTGTTTGCTGCTTGCAGCATTTACAGGTTCCAAATTGTCTTTTTCTTTTGATGATTGTTGTTGTTTATTTGTTTATTTCCTCCTTTTTATTTTAACCCAAAAAAACATGAGAATAGAATGAAATTGAGATGGCTATTTACTTGCAGTTGGGTTTTGAAAACGAAGATAAAGGAAGAAGACTTCTACATAACGTGGCATCTTTGCTGAAACCAGGGGGTTACTTTTTTGGCATTACACCTGACTCATCTACCATATGGTATAGCCCTACGACTATCAAAGACCCTATTGCTTTTTTTCCTTTGGACCTGTTGTTTCTGGAGTTCATAACTTATATTGCATCCTGCATGCAAGGTTTTTATTTTCTTTGACCATCTTTTGTAATTTTTACTTTGTATTACCAATAAAAGTTGTTTTCTGATGGACTCACTCCAATCTTTGTTTCAGCTCTTTTTTGCTGGTACTAAGTGCAATATGAAATCTGAATAAATAAAGCTTTGTTAGGGCTTTTCCATCATAGTGAAGATGAGACCATATCTTAGAAAACAAGAGATATGCATTATCCAGAACCCCTCTCTCTCTCATACTGAGCATGAAACTTGGAACCTTGAAAGTTTGAGAGCTGCTTTCTGGATTTTGATGGATTAAAATTTTTTTTGATTCATTTCAATTTGATCATTTTAAAGCTCTAATTCTATACAGTTTGTGTTACTTTCACTCAACCAGGACTAAAGTTTAAGCTGAAAGCCTGAAACTGAAATTTGAAGAGTTTGTTTGAAGGAACTTAATGTGTAATTAACTCACAGTGACCTCATCGTTGGACAGTGAATTGCAAGATTGTAGATCAAGCGTGAAATGGTAGTTATTCTTTTAACGCTTTATGCATGGAATAGAACCAGGGAAGATGCTAATTCACTGCTCAACAAGTGGGTTTTCTTTTGAAATAAAAACTATTATTTTCACTTAGTCAGTGAGGGCTTATCCCTTTTCAATCTACATGGCATACGTACACGAATATTCAAACTCATTGACTCGGCTCAAAGCATGTGATCAAAGCTCTAGTGGCGCACATAGCAATATCACAATTGAATTCTCATTGGCCTGACCGGCGGTAATAGCGAACTAACACTGTTCTAATAGAAAGGGGGAGAGTTCTAATATTAATCCCATCCTCGGAATCACTTCTTTGCCTTTGCAACTTATGATCTAGATCTCAAGTTTCTGTTATTAGTCTCTTATCATTGTTATTTTGTTGCAACACAGGGCAAAGTACCAGAAGAATGTTGAAGCATACCACAACAGAGGCAGCAGCATGAAGCCGAACATTGTTCCAAATTGCATTCGATCAGAGAGCTATATGATCACTTTTGAAGTTGAAGAAGAGAAGTATAAATGAAACTAAGCTTCCCAATACACCTGCTTAATCAATGATTTTATAGATACATTTTGATAATACTTGTTTTTGTCTTACTTGATGAGCAATGTTTTCCAGGTTTCCATTTTTTGGAAAGAAATACCAGCTGAAATTTGCCAATGATACTTCTGCCGAAACTTATTGCCTGGTTCACTTCCCAAGCTTGATCAGGTTGTTCTTCTTAAACCACTACCTGATAACTCAGTGTTTAATCAATAGATAATGTCAATTAGCTGCCTTCTTGGTTGGCACCAAAGCTGTTAAAATCATGTATCATATTGTATATTGGTCAGTGTTTTCTCTACATCTTTTTATTATATTTATTTTGTATATAGGATACTCAGAAATTTAAAGTTAAATTGAAACATAGGTGGAAATATGCATAAACAATTAACATAATGAAATTGAAACAGATAATAAGTTCATTTTGTTCTGAAAAAACAAAAAAAGTTCATTTTGTTGAAAGTTATTTAGTTCCTCATATTAATTCTTCCTTAGGGTTTATATATAAAATACTAGTGTTATAAAATGTATTATGTAAATGCAATGATTCACAATATGTAGACAGCTTTTCAATCTCATAAACTCTGTGACTTTTCCAACATCTCAGTATCAAAGAAAAACTTGTTAATTCTATAACAAGAATATCTTACACCAATTCTTCTATTAGTTACTGATTCTTTCAAAATGTCAATGATTTAGTTCTTCCTCCAAAGTGCCTGTAATGTTAAGTAACATGAATAGAGGTTGAAAACCTTGATTGTAATAGGAAGGGTATTTTTCAACATATAAATGGTGCTGAGTATAAATTAGTCAAATTGATTACAGAACATCAGCAGACTAACACTTCTTTCCTCCATTTCACTTATTTTCTCAGCAGTTTTGAATTCTTGACATGCAAGGGATCTTCTGACACAGTCTACCTTATTTAACTCAGGTTGGCCAGGGAGGCAGGTCTTGAGTATGTGGAAATTCAGAACCTGACTGACTTTTATGATGATAACAGGTATGTGGATTTTTGTTTTGCAACTCATGGTTTATCTGTGTTATTTTACTTCATTTTTATTTTATTATTATTATTTTTATCAGAAAAAAACATTTCCATTCATCAATCAATTGGTAAATACAAGATGGATAAACAATTCTTCAAAGATGTACAAAAGAAGGTAGAAAGTGACCAGGAAATAAAGCCACAAAAACTAGCCCCTCCTTGTAAAAACCCGCATGTATACCTCCATCTGTTGCTTCCCATGGCTTTGTTAAGCATGTGGTCCTTTTCTGTTGCTTCCTGTGGATTCTGATTTGTGGATCAGATCTTGCTTTGTATAGGCATTTTTTTTCCATGTTCTATCCATGTCATATATTTGGAACCACAGGATCAACATGGTGATACCAGCAGCAATGTATTTTTTGTTTGGATTACATTTTGGTATTAAAAGAATGAAAGAAATTAAAACTAATGTATATTATAATTTATAGAAAGCTTTACTTATTTAGTTTGAATTAACTTTCTAAAGGGATGGGTTTCAAATTATAATCAAGACTTTTTTCACTCTTGAATTTATTGAATTCTAATTGGAAGGTTAGCATGGTAGCCAATGCCTGGTTTTAAGGTTCTCTAAAGGAGCTTTAAACTCAGGAGAGCATAATTTTGTTGCAGAATTTGAATTATGAATTACTGGAGATCAGTTATTGAAGAATGCATTATTTATAGCAAGGACATAGGATCATGTGGCATATTTGTTCTTCCAGACAGATGCAAAGAAGGCCCCACCTTTTTTTTTTGGGTAATATCAATTCTGGTAAATCACTTTCAATGGATATGGTGTTTTTCTAACCTCGGTGTTCATGGGCAGCTATTATGGCCTTTCTATTCTTTGTCACTTGTCCTTTTCTTTCCTCTTGTTAGTTTTTCAATTTGGAAGGATTCTCCAACCTTCTGTACATTCTTCTGTGCATTCAATTTGGATGGCAATAAAAAAAGGATGGGAGGTTTTCAAAGTTAGAACGCATTTTAAGGTTGATTCTAGGAACATGGTGAAGTTCTAGAAGGATAGATGGTGTGGGGATGAGCTGTTGAGGGATGCTTGCCCAAACCATTTTTCTATAGCTTCTTCTAAAGATGCTCGGGTGGCTGATGCTTGGGATGGTGGTAGCTGGAATCCTAGGTTCAGTAGACAGTTGAATGATTGGGAGCTGGAAGAGGTAGACAACTTCTTTGAGAGTCTGCATGACCATTCTCTTTCTATGGATTCTGAGGATTCAGTGGAGTGGGTTGATACAAAGAGTGGTATTTTTTCTGTTAAATCCTTCTACTCCTCCTTGGCTAGTAAGGGGGCGGATCCTTTCCCTCATGATACAGTCTGGAACTCTTGGGCCCCTGTTAGAGTCCGCTTCTTTGCTTGGGAGGCAACTTGGGGCAAGATTTTGACTTTGGATCAACTAAAAAAGAGGGGGTGGAAGTTGCGTAATAGATGCTACATGTGCAAAGAGGAAGAAGAAACGAGTGATCATATTCTTCTTCATTGCCCAAAAGCTCTTATTTTGCGGCAGCTAGTTTTTGCTTTATTTGGTGTACAGTGGGTGATGCACTCTTTAGTAAGAGGTTTACTCTTGAGTTAGGGAGGCTTTCTTGTTGGTAGAAAAAGGGAAAAGGCTTCGAAGGTTGCTCCATTATGCCTTTTTTGGTCCATTTGGAGGAAAAGAAATAGGATAACCTTTGGGAATTGTGAATGTTTAGGTCATTCTTTTAAAAGTTCTTTTTTGTATCTATTTGGGGATTGGGTAAGATTGTATATTGGGGTAGGCTCCTTGTCGACACTTGATTTTGTAGATTGGTTAGGAGATCTATAAGGCGGGTGCAGATGTTTTTGTGACCGCACCTTTTTGTTTTGGGTTTCTTGTATACATTGTGTATATTTTCCTTTTTTAATACAATTGCTTTTACCTATCAAAAAAATAAAAAATAAAAAAAATAAAAATTTACAGTAGCTATATCCTAGTTTCCCTAATTTCACCCAGTTTGTTGGTTTCTTGATTGGTGATGGTTCAAAAATTCATTGGTGGGAGGATCTATGGTGAAAGGATCAGCCTCGTTGCCTTCTCTATCCGAATTTCCATCGCATTTCACAGCTAGAGATCTTCTTATTCCTCATGTTCTAGGCATGTTTTAACCCTTCACATTCTTGGAACTTTGAATTTCGACATAACTTATCACCAGGAAATTGATGACCCTTTGTCTCACACTCCATTTGCATAATGTTTATCTTTGTCTTTTATTCGTGAGAGGATTGAGACCTTGGTTCTATCTAACTTTTTCTGCTACATCTTTTTTCCATGTGCTTCCCAAGATTGATTCTCCAGTTGCCTTTACTCAAATTAACTTTATTTGAAAGTTTAAAGTTACTCCCAAAGTCAAAGCATTTGCGTGGTTAATGCTCAGTCAATGGCAAATGCCAAAGATCTTTTACAGATTCAGAGACATTTCAATAGCTCTAACTCATTAGTATCCTTTGCTTGACAGTTTTTAATTTGTTTTACTGCCCATTCCATTCTCATATGTTGTTCTTGGGGAGCTGTTCCATAAACTGGTTTGAGTGGTTTCATTATTCCATTCTATTATTAAGTTCCGGGCATGCATGAATATATAAAAAAATTAGTTTCCCAAACAACCTCTGAGGCTTCAGTTTCCAACTTATTCTTTTGTAGAAAGTTCATTTTGTGTTGATCAAATTACATGTTGATCTTCCCCTGCTGTTTTATTGTTGCCTGAAGGGCACAATTTGCAGGCATGCTGCTTAATTCTGGTCCGAATCTGGTGGATCCTAGAGGGAGACTTCTTCCTCGATCATATGATGTATTAGGTAATTCATTCATTGTTTTAATTCTCCCATATTACCACATCTGGCTAGCATTACCATTTGGTTTGTCAGTTCTCATTCTTTTGGCATTTCCCTTTTGCAGGTCTATACACCACATTTATATTTCAAAAGGTTGACCCAGACATTGTTCCTCCACTTACGAGCCCCTTTATTATCAAGGATGGAAGTCACAATTATGAGGAGGCAAGTGTTTGTGATTGTTCAAAACATGCAAAATTCAAATAAAATATCATTGCAGTCTTAGTTCAATAAAATATCATGACTACTATAGTTCAAATATCATTATATTAGTTCAAATTAGTTTCTTAGTTATTGGTATTAGGGTGGTTCTAGTTTTTTTTACCATTATCCTTTGTAAACTGTATTAAAGCTTGTTGGAGCCTACATGAAATGGAGTGATTTGCTGTGGCGTTTCCTCTTCTCATCTCATTTAGCTGCCTAGGTCCTTCTCTGGTTTTACATCTTCCCTCTTAAACCCATATTATATGAAGGATTATTTATAATCATAAACAAGGAGATTTCTGCTATTACAGTTGTTGTGTGTTAACATCAGCATTGTACAGAGTACCCTAGGACATAGCAGTTGTGATTTATTTTCTTAAAGTACACCATGTGCTGGCCCACGGATTTTGGAGAATTTTTGCTCATTTTAAGGAACTCCAAACCTTTTTCGGGACAACAGTAGTTTTAAGGGTTTTTTTTTGGGTCCTCTCTCTTTTCCTTTACTGGATTCTAGTTCAGGGTCATCATGTTTGAAGATAAGTACAACATGGGTCATTACTTCTTTGATGCTCCTAAAATGTTGCTTTCAGAGGTCACTCAATTTTTAGTGGTGCTTTGAATCTGACTTCTGTTTTCTGATGACCTTATTTTTTGTGCCATTTGATGGTTCAGTGATGCATAGTTTAGTTTTTGCTGACGGCCAACGGTTCAGGAGCTTTTTATGAAAATAATGTTTCATTATGCTTCATCTTGTTGAAGTTCTTGGGGCCTTGTAAAATACATCTACATTTCTGTTTTTTTGTGGATAGTGACTTCCTGTTTAAGACTGTTGAACCTGATTGTAATGGTATCAAAGCTCTTCTAATTGCTTCCTATGATGGTGTTTGGACGCAAAGCATGACCATAAAATTGAATGGCATTATTGTAGTCTTATTAGACTCTTAGGTGCTAACAGAAACTTCAATATATCGTCTGAACCTCTAAATCAGTCAGAAGAGTGGATGCATCGTTATGTGGTTATGGAATATCAGGGAGCTTGCAGTTTATGCTATTGTTATTTTCCTAGACACAACAAAACAGTGTGCAGACATGTGGGATTTCTACTACAGTAAAATATATTTCACCTGTGTAACCGGTTTTTGAAGTTTCTTATTTGAACAAATAGATATTGCACCTCCAACATCTCCTTTGCCCATCCACTATTTGTCAGTTTTGCATAGGATATCCTCTATGGTGACCTTCCAATTACTTCGTGAAATGGTAGTCATATACTTGGCCTCCACTTACCAATTTAGAATTCATTTTAGTTTGGCTCTCTTATAATATCACTTCTACTTGTATTAGGAGTGGGCAAGAAATCCAGTGAATTGATCAACTCGAAAGAACTAAATTGAACCAATTTAATCATTTTTTTTTTCAATGTTTCAAAATTTATGAATTCAATTTATTAACTGAAATCATTGATTTGATTTTTAGGTGAAAATTTTTCATCTAATTTAAATTGAGCCAAACCATAAGTTATCTTTTCCTTGAATTTTTCCTCCCTAAAGCTAATCCTAACTCATTTCTCTCCTTTTCTTTCTTACTTCTGTCAACAATAACAAGTTTTTTCAACCATGAATATCTATATGAAATGTTTTTATTATTGCTTTATATTTTAGGTTGGATTATCATATTTTTGGGTTGTATTATACAACTTGTATTTCATTATTTAGTGTGATAACAAGTTTTTTTGGCTGTCATTTTTCTAGAAAATATGAGTCCAATTTTGGTCCAAACCAAATCAATTGAACCAAATCTAATCTTGATGTTAAATCAAGTCAATTTGGTTGACTAATTAAAAAATTATTTCTAACGGTTCCTTTTTTATCAAAACTGACCAACATGGTTCAGTTCTGGGTTGGTTAAGACCAAACCTAAATTAAATCTTGCCCAACCCTACATTGTATGATGTTGTGCTCCATTCAATCTTGCCAAGTGAGTATCATCTAGGTAAAGTGCTGTAGTGATGAAAATGCTGCACTATCCTATTGTTTAGGCTACTTAAATTTGTGGGAAGTAGTCCAGTGATTGAAAAAGCACGAGGAATATATGTTTCTAGCTAGTGCAGAAGTGGCGTGTAGAGCTGTGCTTGTATAGTGTGTGATATAATGTAGGCATAGAGGGTGTTAGGTAAATCAACTTGTTGACTTGATATGTTTTAATGGCTTAATTTAAGTTATTAAGCATATTAAGTATGGTAAAATGACTTAGTATTGTAACTTAAAGTTAAATGACTTTGATAAATCAATTTAATGACTTAATAACTTACGCATAATTTAACTTAACCATTAAGCAATAAATATTAAGTTTAACCAAACGCTCTCTTAGCTTTTCCCTTTCTTTTGGTAAGCAAAGAAATATGCATATATGTGTGAAAAGGAAAGATATACACCAATGTACATGAGCTGTATACAACGGGCACCACGTGGCAAATCCACAAAAGAGAAACAAAAAACAACTCTCTCTCTCTCTCTCTCTCTCTCTTTCTCAACATGATCTTAACCAATGTACAAAATCGATCTAGGGCATTCAGCCTTCCATTATGTACATCCCAACCTAAGCTAACATACTACTTAGCACAACCATTTCAACTTATTCTTAGATTGCTCCTCATTTCCAAACACTTTGCAATTTCTCTCCTACAACGTCCAAAAATGCATAGTGGAGTCGCTTGCCAAACCTTCTTTCATTTCCTCCCTACAAAGTGGTCATGGAAATTTAAAGGAGTTTCTCTAATTGTGGAAGGAAGCACCCAAACTCCACCAAATAGGGAGAAACAACAATTGCCCATAGAACCCTTGACATGGTGCAATGAAGACGGATGTGATCGATTGATTCTCCTTCAATTTTACATGGATAACAAATGTTCACCAGTGGCCTCCTCATCTTTGAAGCTGATCTAATATCAAGACTTTTCCCTAATTGGCTTCCCAAGCAAAAAAGGTCGCTTTAGTTGGGACCTAAGAAATCCAAATAATGCCCGAAGGGAAGGGGATTTTGATTCTAAATAACTCCCTTAGTTTCTCTCACAAGAAATAGGAAATCTTGATTTGGAATTCTATGAGGATGTTTTGTGATAATCAAGAAGCTATTTTGTATCTCACAAAAGGATAAACAATAATGATATTGATTATTTCTTGTTCAAGATAAAAACGCACTGAGATTGATTGGTAGCTATTTTGTGCAAAATTGGGTAATGATAAAAAAGATTATCTCGTGCATATGTCTAGCCTAAAGTTGATTCAGGAGATTATCTAAAAACATTAGGAAATAGTTGAATTCAAGCATATCTTTTTTTTATAGAGTTGGGTATGTTTCTTTATCTTATGCTCAAACCTTCATCTTGAAAGGGAGTGTTAAAATATGTATTAAAGCCATTCATAGATCCTCAGGTAAGGAAGGGCATGCGATAGAATATAGAAACCAAATTCTGTATTTAGTTTAGTGTTAGATTGGACAAGTTATGCATTGTGCCATTTATATCCCTTGTTTGTGGAATATGGAAATCCATTGGAGTGGATGAGATGTCCATATATCACAAACAAAAATAGCAAGGTTTGTGATAAACTTGTGTTGGTGTGAATGAGATCAGGGTTTTGAATCCTACAAACTACATTATTATGGTGGTCTAAGTGTTATTATCAAATGTCATGATTTCAGTCTCAATTACAGAAGGAAGAATTAAAAAAATACAAGGATATTGAATCAAGAGCCTTAATGTATACCAAAGACACTAAAGGATACCTAGGATACTATATGGAATATAATATATGATACTACTATACATTTAATAACTAAATTCATATAGATTACAAATATGCATTTTGTGTGTTGTATTTTTATATACAGATGTGATACATAATTTCATATATGTGGTACACAAGATGTGCAATATGTGCAAAGACTTTTTTTTGGTAGCTTTGAGAATGATTTACTTGCTGTATTTGGGAGAATTTCCTAAACACTAGAAGCAGCATTTGAATCCCAAAAGTAACTTTTAAAGATATTCAAATAAAACTCTCAAACATGTATAGCACATAATTCAACATGTGTATCTAAGGAATTTATTGTTGCTCAAACTTAATGTGGGAACCAATTTGAGATTAATGAAATGTTTAAAAGAGTAAAAATTGCCCTTATTTTCATAAAAGCATTTTTAAGATGGTCCCTAAACGCAAGATCAATTGGACAAAAATGGCACGTACATTTGCTTCTACTTGTTCTACCACTCAACAAGAAAAGCTAAAACCTACCTCAAATGGGCATGCTATATGTTTTCCTTAGAAACAATCATTACACTATAAAGGTAAGTTGTAGTTAACAAAAACAGTTGAAGACTCTATGCTTTTGGTTGCCTCTTTAAAAAAATAAGTTTTCTTTTTAGTGTACTTGGAATCTATGCCTTCTACTTAAGTTGTATGTTTCAAATGAGGTTTACCATCATACTCTATGTACAAGCAGGTTAAGTTTGGCTACCTTTGATCGTTCTAGTAATCTTGGGTTCAATTGCCAATGCAAAACTAAACTTGTTTCACATGAGTTCTTACCATAAAGCCACAATAATCTCTAAACGTGGTTTATTTCATCTTTCTTGGAGTCTTTGAAGAGCAACCATCAAAATTAAGGTTAAGATAGCCTTAGCGAAACAGAAGCAATCCACACAAGCTCCCTACCATACTCTTGTTGCCCTTAAAACACCTTTATCTGATTGAGCATAATTAAGCTCTTAGGGATGCTCTAAAAAAGCCTTATTCTCAAATCCCTTAATGAAGTGAGGTGGTGCATGGAATGCCAAAGTAGGTGTAGTGATTTTTGCTTATTCTAGAAAATAATTGGAGTAGCAATGGAGTGGGTGTGGGATGGTTCACTCTTCTCCTGACCCCAATCAGAGGAGAGTGAAACATAACATTTTCCAAACCAAACCCATGTTGGAAAGGAAACCGCAAATCCCATTCCCACCTCAATTTAAGGAAGAAGAGAGGACAAAACTAAAACATAAAGTGGTCTTATGATTCAGATGGAATCTAGAGAAAAAGATATTATAACGCTATCTTTAATGAAAATTATAAAAACAGTGCTATAGTTTAAGGGTAAAAGCATTTGAGAAAAGAAAAAAGCAAAACACTAAAATTTTGTGTGGATGCTGGAGAAAACATAATGAATATCAAAGGTCTTTTTTTGGTAATTCTCTAGCCTTTGGAAACCTCACTTATAGTGGTTTTACAGAATTTATTTTTGTTTTCTTTTCATTTGTTTCTCAAAAACTAATTAAAGAAGATTTTTTTTTTTTTTTTTAAAAAAAAAAAAAGAAAAAAAGAGAAGAAGAAGAAGAAGAAGAAGAAAGTAACATGGCATTTTCCTTTTTATCTGAAGTTTGAGTAGGTGTGAACTTGTCTGAAATCCGAATAGGAATCAATGCAAAAGTATCATTCAGACTTTAGATTTCATATAAAAGTTAAAACTATTAACTTTTTGTATTCAAACAAAAAATCTAAAAATAAGACTTGACTTAAAGATACAAACGAAACTAAAACATTTGAAGTCTCAAATCAACACTTTAGGGGAAAAAAACCCTAAAATTGTTTTTTGTTTTTTTAAAAAAAAATATTTTTCTCATCAACCAAACAAGAAGAGAGAGAAAAGAAATGTGCACCTTTAGAACTAGAATGTCAAATAGATAGAAAGTGAATGTCAACACCAGACTCATGAAAGATGGCAGTATGAGCAGGTGTAGTGGCAATGTGGACAAAACTAAAGAGAGAAGGGTTAGATTTTTTTGTATAGAATGATATGTCTGTAATTAATAATAAAATAGAAGGTAATTTATACTTAATCTGTGGAGCAAGTTGAGCAGTAGGATACTGTGGTCCAGTCCAAATCTGATCTGATTTGTAAGAAGTTCCTGAACCCCCCACCCTTTTCTGGATTACTTACTCCCCAAGTCCATCCTTGTAGAGGCAGATTTGGGCAGCTTACCTGAAAACTGGTCACATCGCCATACCGTAACATAATAGTGTTCCGTGTTCCATCTCCAACCAAATCACCTAGATGATTGGAAACTTTACTCCTAGTAGGAATGCACCTGGATTCAAAATCCCTCTTCTATTAGTAAGAACTTGCTTTAGTTGTATTTCCTAAGAAATAAGAACAACTAGTTCAAATACATTATCAGTAAGTACCAGTTATGGAATCTCATTATCCATGGGCTTATTAGCTAAATGAATATTGACACATGATATTCCTAGTTGCTTCTTGTGGATTTTTATTGCCTCATGCATTTGAAATCGATGTTTGTGTAGATATATGTGTATGTGAAAATTTTGGTGAGCAAGCCCTTTGTGTTTGTTTTGGACGGATTGGAAGGCAAGGAACAACATTGCGTTCGATAACAAGGCTTTTTCTATCCAAAAGTTGAAAAGGGATTTTGTTTTTAGATGATTTTCACTAACGTTAGTAAGTTTTTTTGAATGGTTGGGTACTTGTTGAGGTTCTTCCTCTGTTTTCTCTTGTTTGAGCCTTGGTGGTGAAGGGAGGTTTTTTTTCTTGTATACCTTGGGTCGCTTTTCTGGTGGCTTTTTTTCTTTTAATTTGAGTCTTTATATAGTGTGTGTGTGTGAAAATGGATTGAGTAATACTTTCCTTTATCAAAGAAAAGTGTTTCTCTTGTGGGTAAAGTTGTACATAGGTGATGGTTCAATATCTCTAATAGATCTTGTTGAGTGGTTGGGTACTTATTAAGGAAGGGAGATATTTTTTTTTTTAATCCCGTCTTGGTTGCTCCTTGGCTCTTTTTTTGTTGTTTTCTTTGGCACTCTTTGTATACTTAAATGTATTTGTTGTGCTTTTGCTTTTTTTAATGAATAACATCATTGCCTATAAAAGAAAAAAAAGAAAAAAAAGAAAGGTGTTTCTAGCTTGCATGGCCTGATCATTAATCTTGAACATTTCTAAACAAACTAGGTAGGTTGCTAGTATAGTTTCCTAAACATGATTTTTCTATTTACTAAAAGAATTATATTGGAATGTAGGAGGTTGGTTATTCCAGAGTTCATGTGAGTGAAACAAAGCTAGCTCATAACTCATATTCATGTTGGAAGACATTGGAGATGATGTGGGATTTGCTTCATTTTTATGTTTCCTTTTGGGCTTACTGTACAAACATTTTTAAACCCTATCCTTTGAGTGTAATTCAGCTTAGTTGGCTTTCGATATATACACCCTAGGGTTGGGCCTATAGGGGTTAAGAGTTGTTATACTTGTATAGGCCATTTGTAGAGCCATCCTTGTACCTTTTGTATAGCTATCCTTGGTTAGTGGAGGATTACTCAATTCTTTTTTCTTTTTTTTTTATCAGTAAATGAGATTTGTACTAAAAACGCCAAAAAGGGCAGACCAAAGTACACACAATGTATACAATAGCAACCAAAAAGCGCCAAAAAAAGGAAGAGAAAACAAAAAGATACTCCCTCTGTCAAACCGACCCCAACCAATCAATGAAATCTACTAAGGACATCAATCTTGCACCTATAAACAGTTTGGTCCAAGTTAATAAGTTACACAAAAACAAGTATTTCAGCCTTTGGATTGAGAGTTCCATATTCTCAAAAGATCTTCTATTTATCTCTTTCCAAATAGTCTAGAAGAGGCATAAAGGAGCTGTCCTCCAAACCTTTTTTCGCTTTCTTCCAACAAAGGAACCATGCCAGCCTAGCAGAGTCTCTCTAACTGTGGACTGCATCACCCAAAAAACTCTAAAGAGAGAGAATGATAGCTCCCACAACACCCTTGCCTTGTCACAATGCAAAAGGATGTGGTCAATAGACTCCCTCATGAGACAGACATAGGAAACAATGGTTGGCCAAAGACCACCCCATCCTTTGAAGCTAGTCAAGATTCAAAGCTTTGTCCCAAGTCGCCTCCCAAGCAAAAGGGCACACTTTAAGAGGAATCTACGCGTTTTACACAACACTAGAAGGGAATTGCACTACCCTTCCTGCCTCTAGGCTAGCATAAAGTGATCTAACAGAGAAAGTTCCACTCTTTGTATCAACCCAACACACTTTATCCTCTTTACCCTCTTCTACCACTTTATCTTGAAGTCTTGCTTAAAAGCGTTCCACAATAACAATCTCCCAATCATTTAGGGGCCTCAAGAAGTTAGGATTCCAGCCACCCCTCTCATTAGAATGCTGCCACAACTCCGCCACCCCTGCATCTTTAGAGTTAGAAAGAGCAAATAAAAAGAGAAATGAAACATTTAATGGCTCATCCCCGCACCACTTATCTTTCCAAAACTTTATTCTTTTCCCATTGCCCACCGAAAAGGACAATTTAGAACTAACAACATCCCACAACTTTCTTATGGTCTTCCATAACCTAACACCATAGCCTCCTCTCACTTCCTTAGAGTGCCAACCCCTTCCAAATCCCCATATTTACCACTAATGATTGTCTCCAAAAGGCCTCCCTTTTTGAAGCAAAGCAACAAATCCACTTACAAAGGAGGGCCTTATTAAGCGAGTGAAGGCACCTAACACCTAGGCCCCCTTTCCTTCTGTCAAAGCAAACGGTATCCCACTTCACTAGATGAGGCTTACTATCTAAGGTCCCGCCTCCCCATAGGAAGTCCCTTTGAATTTTTTCCAACCTTAACCGCACAATCCTTGGCATTCGGAAAAGAGACAAAAAGTAGATTGACAAACTAGATAACGTACTTCTAATCAATGTTAGTCTTCCCCCTTTGGAAATATATTGTCTTTTTCACAAAGCCAATCTTTTGCGGAATCTTTCTTCCACCCCATCCCAAGCCACCGACAAATTAAAAGGGGCGCCTAAAGGGAGCCCCAAATAGGTGGTCAGGAGTACTCCCACTTTACGGCCTAATACAAGAGCCAACTCATCAAGGTTCTCTCGCTCTCCTCACCAGAATAAGCTCACTCTTTGTTAAATTAATTTTCAGACCCAAAATGGCTTCAAACCACATAAGCAACCAACTTAAGTAGGTCAATTGGGTATGGGAAGCCTCTCAAAACACCAAAGTATACATCATGGGGAGGATTTCTCATCCTTCTCATGTTTCTATTCTCAATTAATACATATATTTGTTTTTGATCAAAAAAAAAAAAAAAAAAAAAAGTGGGGATAGTGTTGATAGGTCACCCAAGGATACGCTCAAGTATAGGATGAAAGAGAAGGTTCTTTCTTGGGTGATAGGCACAGTTCCAGCTGGTTGCATTATTGACTTCTAGGTGTCGTGCCGTGATAGTGTTGTTAAGCCTAAAGAAGGAACAAATTACGTTTGTAACATTGGTTGTAGAGGCAGGATAAAGTGTCAGGTAGTGAGAAAGTAATAGAGTATATGAGACAGTCAGATCAACAGCGATAAAGAGAAGGATCTTTTGGATTGTTTTGAGGAGTCTTGAGGAGTACCTATCTACTTGAATTACCTTTTGCATAATCCCAAGGAAACAGGTCTGTGAAGAGTTTATCTTCTCTCTCACCATTGTCTGAACATGGAACA
Organism: Vitis riparia; assembly: GCF_004353265.1. Lineage (NCBI taxonomy): Eukaryota > Viridiplantae > Streptophyta > Magnoliopsida > Vitales > Vitaceae > Vitis > Vitis riparia. The sequence continues at coordinate 20,932,449 of NC_048443.1, read as the reverse complement.
CAACACTCTAGATTAAGAGGTATGTACACTCTAGATTGACTCTTTTATTAACAACCATCCAAGAAAAGATGTCCACTTTAGATAGAACACTAGACTTCTTGATGAATTTAGCATGAGGGAAAATAACTGGGAAGGACTCTTAGCCAAGGCAATAAAAGGGGACTTTGACAAAACCAAGGTTCAAACCCTCACATGAAGAAATGAAGGAGATAAATAGCAAGGATTCAAGTGATGCATAAGGAGAGATCGGTAATTTCCTGGTCTGGAGATAACAACTCAGGAAAAATTATAATCCTTAAAATAGAAGTCTGCAACATTGCAGTAAAAGTGCTGATCTGCCCATCATGTTTCCTCCCAGATGTAATTTTTGAACCATCGGTAATGGAGAAGCACAAAACTTTACAATGCCACTGATATGACCACCTGACTATAATGTTAGCATCCCATCTGCTGGAATGCAGATTATAGATGCTTCTGGTAACACTAAGCTACAATCAGTTACTTTCTTTGGGAAACCTCCATGATTATTTATCCAAGAAGGTCCTTTTCCTATTAGAGATCTTTATAGACCTCTTTGCTCTTTGGTGTGCAGATTTGGGTTTAGCTTACTAAATGATTTTCCTTCATTTGCTTTCAACTAGGATTTGTTTTGTTGGATTGGTTAGTACTTCCTTATTTTACTAGGATTTGTATGGAGTTTTAGTTGGATGGGTTAGTCTCCTTATTCTGTTGTGATTTTTTAATTAATGGTCTACATATAAGTTGATATTTCTTTCTTTGAAGAAGAATCGCGATAATATTTTATGTTTTCAACATATTTAGAAGATCTTAAAGATTGTCCATACAATCCCTAGCCTTAGGTGTGGTGGCTAAGGATCCAAGGAGCAATTCTTAGAACCCTATTAGTGGGATGCTAGTAGTTTTCCTTCTTCTCAATTCTTATTTCTTTAATTTTTTTTTTCTGCAACTATAACCCATGAACCTTCATTGCCAATAACCCATCTAAATCTCAAATGGTTACTGTTGCTTCCCTAAACCACTTTTTTCAGTTCTACTCATGGCCCTAAAACAAAGAAGCTTTTTTTTCTTAAACTCTAATCAAACCAGGCCTAGTTTTTTTTCACTTCAGCAATTTACCAGTGCTTGATTCTTCCCTAATAGTCCAAGATCATTTATGCATGGATATAGATAATATTTGGGAAAATTAATTAGATACTCATAGCTTTCTTTAAGTGATAGGTGTAAAACGCTCATCCTGTGAATCTGACACTGAAAGTTTAGTGTGTAGATAAGATATATTTTCAAAGGATTACACATCATTAGATTGCATTGATTGATAAAGCACATGTGGAACCCTATACTCATCCATGTTCTGAATTTTCGAATCTTTTGCTTAAAAAAGGAAATCTCTTGGTCAGACATTCAACTGTGAACAGGTATGTTATTTTATTTTTTATTGTGTTAGCACATCTTTAGGCTCAAATTTTCAACTTCCTCCAATTGAAACTCAGATGTGTCTGTAAATATTTTCCAAAAAAGGTAATACTTGGAAGGTTCCATTTAGTATAGAGAACAGTGATAAATGTTATAAGGTTACATGTACCACAGAGAGCGGATGGTGTTTTTTTGGCAATGGAGGCAAAAATAAATAAATAAATAAATGTCATCTTTACATGTTGAAGTAACTTTTAAACAATAATGCAAATATGCAATAAGCTTTTTGAGGAAAGATATTAAAGAGTGATTTCTTTTGAGTTTCCAATAACAGTCACCCTTTTGTGTTAGATATTGAGGAATGAGGTTTTGACACTCGGATTGTCATGCACATGTACATTACTTATGCATTTAATTTTTCATTAATACATAATCTTGCATTTATTTTCCATTTCTTTGAATTTATTTTGTAGTCCAATTGTAGGCAACAATACATGCTAGCTGTAATACACAGAAATTTGTAGTGGTAATTGATTTGATACATGATTTGATAACTACCATATATTGATTATGATTCTTGTTAGCACTGATAGTTGAAAACATGTATGCAATATATTGGCTTTTAGAATCTATATGAATAGAGTGACAGCTCACAGCTCAAGAATTTCTTCTTCCCTTATCTCTTATAATTTATCATTGATGCCCTCATGCTTAGATGCATGTGGCTGGATTGGTAAATATCTCATCTCAACCCCAAGACATGTATGAACTGAATTGAACGAATACCTCATCTCATCCTTTTGCCTTCTTTTGTAACCTTAAATTTTTGTTGATTTTGATGTTGTAGAGAGAATGGCAAGGCGCTAACTGGAGAGATGAGGAGATGAATGGGCAAACAGAGCCGCCTCATGGACTAGGGAAGATATCTGAACAAAAGGGCATATTGGGTCCAGGGCCAGCTGATCTACGCTTCTCAGAAGCATTCTGAACAGGAGGTGGCTTACATGGAAGAGGGACATGTCTCAGGAACGTGAAGCACATTGTGGCATGTTATTGTAAACTATTCCTGTGTTAATGTTACTGGAGGGTTGCCTGTTTGTTCACTTATTCAGGTAGTTTGTAAATGAAAGCAGAACATTTTTTAATATAAACGGGACTACATATATAATCTGTCTGAAAAAGAGCTATAGATTACAGCTCTCAGATTTGGTGGGTAATAATTTCCAATTTTTAAGTTGATCAGATTGTGTCTTCAAAACTTCTGGGTATTCCCCAAGAAAAGTGGCCAAATTTTACTTTTGGAAACATAGAAATGTTTATTTACTATGTTTTATATTTGAATTCTGGAACAGCTTAAATCCCAAATTCAAAATGGAAATCATTCATCCTGAATAAGGTAATTGCAAAATGACTTTAACAAAGGTGTCAAATGTTGTTGGTTGTCATTTTGGATTAAATGGGGTCATGATTTTCACTGTGAAAACGCTTCCAAGATTCTGGAAGTGGCAATTCTGATTTTCTAAAATGCAAAATGCTTTCCTGTTTGCCTACGGTGAGAGAGACGCTTTGCACAAAATTGGCGAATTTTTGCATCTTCCCTTTTCATGCTTCTTTATTTTTCAGAATATAATAAAAAGTTGGATGCGCACACGCCCGGTGGGACTCGAACCCACAATCGCCTGATTAGAAGTCAGACGCCTTGTCCATTAGGCCACGGGCGCTTTGCTATATGGGTTGTGGAACTTATTTATATCTTTTAAAATTAGTCTTGAAAATAACAAAAAAGTTAAGAAAAATAATTTTCTTATATTTCATTTTACAATAAAAAAATAGTAAATAAAATAAATTTTAATTAAAATTAGTTAGACATTTATATATTTTTAAAATTATTTAATTTTAGATAAAATAGGTAAAATGAATTTGAAATAATATATAAAAATAATTTATTGACTTAATTTTTTTTCCCATTTTCCTTCAAATTTTTTCATAACCAAATATACCCTAAATAATCATGATTAATTCTCAAGAATTCAATGATTCAAAACATGGACGCATAATACTCTTCCCATAAAATAATAGCCCCTCTTTTCCCCAAAAATACTGAATCTTTGGCCCTTCAAAATCAAACTGCAGCCATGCTATAGAACTTCTGGATTAAACCAACCCATGCTTCCCCAAAAACCATTAACAACCTTGTTCAAATCAGCTTGCTTATTAACAATTACGAGCAAAGATTGACAATTTTTATCTGGAACTGAAAATACAAATATACAAGTGAAGGATAATTAACTGTGGAACAGGATTTATTGATGGCTGATTCATTTGGGTACAACAGAAAAGGACCTTTATGGGTACCATTAAATATGAATTTGGTACCATGGCTTCAACTGAGTTTATTCACAACAACCGGAAATACCTTTGGTGTACAATCTTATTACATAGCCATATAGACAAGCTCTTCTCTCAAACTCTGGAGAATTAGCAGGCCATGGACAAGGCTTTCCAATCTCAAAAACAAAAAGGTGTTAAAAACGAGGAGCAGTACAAGTACTAATCTTCAAGCTCAATGATCTTCACCACAGATGCATCGCCGACTTTCTGGCAAACAACAATTCGGTCATGAGATTTTATGAAACCAAATGCTTTCCCATGATCCAAAGCAACCTTCAGAATTGACTCATTTGTCGCATTTGTTGATTCCGCCTGCCAAATCAAAGCAAAAGTAGGTTAATTCCACTGGGCAAAATTGACTCGTATTTCACACAGAATAAGATGGATGAAACGTTTGTCCACATGACAACCAGCCCTTCCTGGAAAGGAGCCCACTACTAATTTTTTCTTTGAAAACCAGGGAAGCAATAAGTGGTTCCTTAGGTTTGGAAGATGAACACTTTGCTGTCAACACAACACAATGCTTCATGCAGTGCAGGCTTCCAGAACTGTATCTCTGATCAGGCTTAACATGATGTTTCATAAATATATTATTCAAGTACAAAGCAGGAAAGAGAAAACAAGAAATTGGACTTGCTGCCCATGGGCACAGCAAAAAGTTAAGAGCCAAAAGCAATTTAATTTGATTGATGCAATCTAAGCAACACACAGTCATTTTCTCCTGAACTAGCTTCATCCTTTCCTCTATAAGTGACTCAACTAAAGCATATAAGACCAGTTCAAACAGAAATAATGAGCTTCTCCACTCCCAACTATGTCCATGTTAGCTACACCCCCAACTATGTCCATAATTATGTGCATTAAATAACGGTTGTATGAGATCTTTATTGATTACTTTGTACAGCACCTAACATCAATAGCTCCGTGGGGGCAAAAGAATCCTACCACAAACATTTTTGATACACACAAAGCTACTTCCAACTAATAATTGTGTACACCAAATAACAATAGTGTCAAATATAACATCATTAGCTCTGACGGTGCAAAGGAAGAACCAAAGGTCTGTTTGCCATGTCCAGACAAGTTTCATCTGGATTTCTGACGATCTAAGCCTGGTTTTTGAAGTTCTCTTCATATATAAGGTAGAAATTTAGAGTACAATGACATGCTGAGATAGGTATAAATATATGCTGACTTTATCCAAACTCACTTTAGGGCCAATTAGAAGGGAGGCAAAAGAATTGCCCCCTTGAATTGTATTAAGGCCTTTTTCTATATAAGTTATTGCACTAAACATAGTTAATATATTTAATGACATATTAAGTCATTAAGTTGATTTACTAAGCACCCTTTTAAATTTGGTTAAACACTCCATTTATTATGACCCTCACATATATATATATATATATATATATATATATATATATTTTTTTTTAAATAGATAAGTTCTCTCGTATTCTTTTCACCCTCCAATGAAAGGATATTCTAAACCCAGAAAACACAAACTTAACAAATCTTACCGGATGTCGAGGATCTGCCAACATGGGGAAAATGCCCCTCACTATGACTGATTGTCTTGCCTGTGCACAGTATCATTGAAGGGAACAGATAACAATGATAAGCTTCAATTTCAATTGGACAAAGCAAAGTTTTGAAGCAAGAATCTATGTAGTGCAAATGAATAAAATTAAGTGGAACACAACAACACAACAAGAAATAAAAACAATCTCATTCATAACAGACGTTCATTTTTCTTGATAGGCATCCACAAAGGCAAGTTTGTGGAGTTACATAAAAATAACTTTTTCTAGTAGGTCAGATCAATCTGGGTTTTTCATCAACTGTTTCTCCAAATAGAGCCTGGACCACATAGTAATTTTCTACCTGACAATGAACATAGCTGTCATAGAGGTGAATTTTCCTCTGGGAAAATGCAGGACTGATCCTAAATTCCTAACATGCATTACATAGAGTACTTATATGCTTATCGCATAACGATGAAACAACGACAAATGCAACGACTCATTCCTGGTATAATTCTTAGATGGATAACACTTGGAGAAAGATCAAACATTGAGGTAATTTAATAAATTAAATCAACTATTCCACAGTAGTTTAGCAGTTTCTCTTGTGCTTTGGTGTGAAAATGTCCTTGTCTCCCTGTTGAATATAATGTATTTATAGTATATTATCTTTCCTTGTTAATATAGGTCACATGTATGGTAGTTAGGACTCCTAGCCTTGTATATATATATATCTCTCAATTGTAAGTAGATATTATATGAATGAGAATTAAAGGTTTTTCTTCTTTCTCTCTCTCTCAACATGGTATCAGAGCCAAGGAAGAAAACCTAATTCTTTCCTATTTCCCTTGTCATCAACTCCGGGAAACCTTCCGGTGACCGTGTTTCATTGCGGTCACCTTCCCCATCTCCCAATACTTTCCGGTCAGTTGGATCGTCGTCAGAAACCACTCACCGCCGGCGAACTTTTCCGGCAAACTTCCGGCGACATATTTTTCCGACACCGACCATACCAGAAGGAGCGCCTGGAGGAGATCTCCAACTTTTGTGAAGGCACCGACACCAAAAGAGCATCCACGCGCCGGCCACGCGCAATTTTCCGGCCGGCGGCTGCATCTCACGCGCCTTCTCTACCTTCTCTACCTCTGCCTTCTCTACCTCTCACTTCTGTTCTTTATACTCCTGAATGTCCTTTTAATCTTATTTCCATCAGCAAAATCACTCGTACTCTTAATTGCTCTATTACCTTTTCTAATAAATTTGTGACCATGCAGGACCGGAGTACGGGGAAGACGATTGGCATAGGACGTGAGTCTCAAGGCCTCTATCACCTCACCTCGGATTCATCTCCTGCAGTTTGCATTTCCACTGATGCTCCTCTCCTCATTCACAATCGTCTGGGCCACCCTAGTCTCTCCAAGTTCTAGAAGATGGTCCCTCGTTTTTCCACTTTGTCGTCGCTTCCGTGTGAGTCATGTCAGCTTAGGAAACATACTCGTGTCTCGTTCCCAAAGCGTTTGAATAATCGGGCAAAGTCTCCTTTTGAGCTTGTCCACACTGATGTTTGGGGTCCTTGTTGGACTGCGTCTACTTTAGGATTTTAGTATTTTGTCACTTTCATTGATGACTATTCTCGATGTACTTGGTTGTTTTTAATGAAAAATCGAGCTGAGTTATTCTCTATTTTCCATAAATTTTATGCTGAAATCCAAACCCAGTTCAATATTTCTATTCGTGTGTTACGCAGTGACAATGCCAAGGAATATTTTTCAGCCCCATTTACTTCGTTTATGTCTCATCATGGGATTCTTCATCAGTCTTCTTGTGCTCATACTCCTCAACAAAATGGGGTAGCTGAACGCAAGAATCGACATCTTGTTGAGACAACTCGTACAATCCTCCTCCATAGTAATGTTCCTTTTCGTTTTTGGGGGGACGCTGTTCTTACCGCTTGTTATTTGATTAATCGTATGCCCTCCTCTGTCTTACACGATCAGATTCCTCACTCTCTTCTCTTCCCTGACCAACCACTTTATTTCCTTCCTCCTCGTGTCTTTGGTTGTACTTGCTTTGTTCATATTCTCACTCCTGGACAGGACAAGCTTTCCGCCAAAGCCATGAAGTGCCTCTTCTTGGGATATTCCAGACTTCAGAAGGGTTATCGTTGTTATTCCCTTGAGACTCATCGATACTTTATCTCCGCTGATGTCACCTTATTTGAGGACTCACCATTCTTTTCCACCACTTTTAAGTCTCTTCCTGTTTCTGAAGTCTTGCCCATTCCCATTGTCTCCCCACCTGATGCTATGCCTCCTCGACCACTTCAGGTTTATCATCGTCGCCCTTGTGTTGTTGCTCCTCTCCCTTTTTGCTGAGGCACCTTCTGACTCACTTCCTATCCCTTCGGCTTCACCTGCCCCGGCTCTGCCTTCTCCTAATGACTTACCCATTGCTATTCGGAACGGTACTCGCTCTACTCGTAATCCTCATCCTATTTACAATTTTTTGAGTTATCATCGATTATCTTCACCCTATTCTGCTTTTGTTTCTGCTATATCCTCTGTTTCTCTTCCAAAGAGCACCCATGAAGCTCTTTCCCATCCAGGTTGGCGACAGGCAATGGTGGATGAAATGACTGCTCTGCACTCTAATGGCACTTGGGATCTTGTTCTTTTACCCTCTGGTAAATCTACAGTTGGTTGTCGTTGGGTCTATGCAGTTAAGGTTGGTCCTGATGGTCAGGTTGATTGCCTTAAGGCCCGCTTAGTTGCTAAAGGCTATACTCAGGTTTATGGTTCTGATTATGGTGACACATTCTCCCCTGTTGCCAAGATTGCTTCTGTCCGCTTGCTTCTCTCCATGGCTGCTGTGTGTTCTTGGCCTCTTTATCAGTTGGATATTAAAAATGCCTTCCTTCATGGTGATCTTGCCGAGGAAGTTTATATGGAGCAACCTCCTGGTTTTGTTGCTCAGGGGGAGTCTGGTTTAGTGTGCAGGTTACGCCGTTCTCTATATGGCTTGAAACAATCTCCTCGAGCATGGTTTGACCGTTTTAGTTCTGTTGTTCAAGAGTTTGGCATGCTTCGCAGTACAGCAGACCATTCAGTTTCCTATCATCATAACTCCTTGGGGCAGTGTATTTATCTGGTTGTTTATGTGGACGACATCGTCATTACAGGCAGTGATCAGGATGGTATTCAGAAACTAAAGCAACATCTTTTTACCCACTTTTAGACCAAAGACTTGGGGGGAAACTCAAGTATTTCTTGGGAATTGAGATAGCTCAATCCAGTTCTGGTGTGGCCCTTTCCCAAAGGAAGTATGCTTTAGACATCCTGGAAGAAACCGGTATGTTAGACTGTAAACCGGTAGACACACCTATGGATCCGAATGTCAAACTTGTACCAGGACAGGGGGAGCCTTTAGGAGACCTTGGGAGATATCGACGGCTCGTAGGTAAATTGAACTATCTCACCATTACTCGTCCAGACATTTATTTTCCTGTGAGTGTTGTTAGTCAATTCCTACAGTTACCATGTGATAGCCATTGGGATGCCGTAATCCGCATTCTTCGATATATCAAAAGTACACTAGGCCAAGGTGTATTGTACGAGAACAGAGGTCATACTCAGGTTGTTGGTTACACAGATGCAGATTGGGCTGACTCACCCACAGATAGACATTCCACTTCAGGGTACTGTGTTTTTATTGGAGGTAATCTAATATCTTGGAAGAGTAAGAAACAAGATGTAGTGGCCAGATCTAGCGTTGAAGCCGAGTATCGAGCTATGGCTTTGGCAACATGTGAACTCATATGGTTGAGACATCTTCTTCGGGAGTTGAGATTTGGAAAGGATGAACAGATGAAACTCATCTGTGATAACCAGGCCGCATTACATATTGCATCCAATCCAGTCTTTCATGAAAGGACCAAGCATATTGAAGTTGACTGTCATTTCATTAGAGAGAAGATCGCATCAGGATGTGTTGCTACAAGTTTTGTTAATTCAAATGATCAACTAGCAGACATCTTCACTAAATCTCTCAGAGGTCCTAGGATTAAATGTATTTGTAACAAGCTTGGTGCATATGACGTATATGCTCCAGCTTGAGGGGGAGTGTTGAATATAATGTATTTATAGTATATTATCTTTCCTTGTTAATATAGGTCACATGTATGGTAGTTAGGACTCCTAGCCTTGTATATATATATCTCTCTCAATTGTAAGTAGATATTATATGAATGAGAATTAAAGGTTTTTCTTCTTTCTCTCTCTCTCAACACTCCCCATACAAAAGATGGTGAAATATGCTATTAGTTGCTTTTCTAGGTTCATCATAAAAAATAGTGCAAACAAGAAAGCAATCAAAGATATTTCAATTGATTAGCTTCCACTTTCTCCAGTACTGTTATTTTAAAAGGCATGTACTGAAAGCAGAAAGGAACTTTCTTCCCATTGTAAATGTTCAATAGAATTGTTTTCCAAGCACCAGAAGCCAAAAACAATAGAATCAGGAAATAAATTTCCTACATTGAAGCATGTGTTATGAAAATGGTAAAACAAACCCGCTGCAGTGGAAGCCATAGATTAAGCAACATTAATAAAATGTCTCATAATGTTCCAGAAAAAGGTAATATAGAAGCCCAAAGTATTCTATTCTTTTGCATATCTAGCATATTTTAGTCTTCAAGAACTGTAAATCAAGACATGGCAATCATTTCCTCTATTAAAGAATCTATCAGAACATGGGAAACAAACTTGATGCTCACGAACACACGTTAAAAGTGCCCCAGCTGTGTTCGGATGTTCATCCAAGCACAGCTTTTGGTATTTGAGAAGCCTTCCAAATAGGCCCCAGGTCATACAAAAGCAATGTACCTCAAATGCACCACTAAAAGTCCAGCGGAGTTGATTTGTCTTGAGCCGAGGGATGACAACAGATATCACTGGCATTGTTGGCCTATACTTTCCAATCAATCTGCATTAATACAAAATAATATAGAGAATCAAATGAACATGTATATGAGGAATAACTTGCAGAAAACTATATTTAATATTATGGATAATACAAAAGCAATTTTGTTTTATTTTTTATTGGCAGATTATGCAAAAGCAACTTGCATATGAAAAATTAAAATAAAAAAAGAAAAAAAGAAAAAAAAATGTTTTGAAATCCCCAAGCAATAAGAATATTAAAAAATTCATCATTAAAAAAAAAGGGACCTTGCAGCTTTCCCGGTTGAAGTGAAGCAAACAATGACAGATGCCTTCACGCTGATGGCTGCACGTACCTAGATATAGAAAAAAGAATACATCTATATTAGGGTTTTCAAGGTTCATTTTGCTAAAGTTAACTCACTTCTATGGAACAGTAATAAATCTAACATTATAAGAACGTGAAGAGATCAAGGGTTGGAATCTTAAGAAATACCGCAGAGGAAGCAATAGATTCCAAGTGGGTCATCGGTTCTCCAACATGTTTGACAGCCTTCTTAAAATAGAAATCCTGATTGAAAACTTTCTCAGCCTGCAGACATTACTTCAATTGATAGTTTGCTCCAGAAGATGATATAAAAACATTATGGAAAAACAAATCTGGGGGTGAGCAAAGACTTTGCTTTTCTTGAAGACATTTCAAATTCTAAAACATATGCTAAAAACTACTTCATGTGATGTGCATCCAAGAATGAAGCACCCTTGTTTCCTTGGAACTGCAGAGAACCATTTATGGGCCAAGAAAGCATAATTGCATCAAACTTCTAAATTAGGTGAAAATCCTGCTCTATAGTCTTAATTCCATGCTTCGTATCCAAAATCTGGAAGGCATCAAAGTTCTACCCTTACATAATCATGACTCCAGAATCAGGTGTGACAAATTGGACTCACAAAAAAAATAATAATAATAAAAAATAAAAACTAAAATGGTTTCATGTAATAATTTAGGATATAAGATAGGAAGAAAAGGCATCATGACTGCAAATTTCCTTTTGATAGAAGCCAAATTTAAATATTAGATGTACAAGGACAGACCAAAAACTGTTCAAGTAAAGGAAACAAGAATTACTCAAACAAGAAAATAGTGATCATTCAACAAACACCTCAAGAGGAGTAGTGAACCCCTACAACTGACTCAGGCGATCCAGCTTCCTTCTTGCCAGCATGTTGGCCTCCGAATTAGGCAACATGGGCCTCCAAGAGAAGAAGGTTTCCATGTTCTTTGGAATGTGAAGAATTCTCCTTGTCCAGATATCATAAAGCCACAAGCCCTTACTCCCCTACTCTAGCACAAGAAATAACAACCTATGGATCCCCTTCAACAATGAGATTCTAAATCCCAGTCACTTAAAATATATATATAACAAAATAAAAGGGAGATTCCTAATCCCCAAACATAACACCTTTTTAAGCTTTCTAGTACAGCTAAAAAAGCAGCATTAATGGTCGTCCTGAGAAAGATAAGAACTCTAACCCCCTATAATCTCTAACAATTCAAACCTCTGCTGCATTCCCCCCTCCTCCCCAGCAGTTGCTATCTCACCTAAGGCTATAATGAGCATCATCAAGCTTAACTTCAGTCTACTATTGGAGGGAGAAGCCCACTGAATGAAGTAGCCTCTCTCCTCCAGTTAGGAGAGCACATAATTCTTCTAGTCATATTAATAAAACTCAATGGGAGACATGCAAACTCCTTGCTCATAAACAACCAAAGGACAGTTAAAAAGCTTCCTACTTTTCCACTAAAATCCAAGCATTCTGTTCCAGCCAAAACATCAAAAAGTGGCTGAAATAGCATTTCTGTAGATTGCTTCTCATTCTCCTGGCTCAAGCCCTTAAAAGGAAATAACCACCATTTAGCAATTCCACACCAGATGAGTTCCAGCCATGGAAAACAACCTTAGTCAGACCCTATGAAAATTTGGACAAAGAAGGAACAAGTGCCCAATAGATTCTAGTTGTAAATATCTGTACGGGTTTCTAACAAAATATGGTAACTGCACACTTGCTCAAATTTTATGTTTCTAGAGAAGAACAATATTCTAATTACTAAATCAAATATTGACTGTTGCTCCTTAAAATTTTTGATTCTAGATTTATTTATTGCTAAAGTATCCAATGATTGTATTTAGAAAATTTCTATTATGTTGCAACTGTTTTTCTCAAGGCCCAAATCTTTGAACCTCCAAAGAACAAACGCATCCCTCCACCAACAATGAATCTACTATTGCACTTGTGCCCAACTGTTAACAGAGGCTAGAAAATAAATGAAATAGCTCTCTTAATTTATTTGAATGAACAACCAGTACATTTATAGAGAAAAACTAACAACCAGATAGAATCGCCAAGCTAAATCCCTATCCCTAGAAAGTAGGAACTAAAACTTCAGACCTACAACAGCTATATTTTAAATTTTAAAACAGAATATTAATAAAACTAACATAACAAACTTGATCCTAATCAATATTCTCTATACTCCCCCTACAGCTAGGAAAAAATGTCCAACATCCCTAGCTTGTTTGTCAGATCCTTAAAGTTTTGTCTTGGCAGACCTTTTGTTAAGGTGTTTGCAGTATGTTGGTTCGTAGAAATGTAGGTGATGCATATTAGCCTTTCTTTTATCTTATCTTTGATTAAATGACGAGCAATTTCCATGTGCTTTGTTCTGTTGTAATGGATTGAGTGGTGAGCTATACTTATGGCAACTTTGTTGTCATAATAGAGTTTCATAGGACCTTCTGAGGGCATCTTCAACTCCTTTAGTAGTAGCTTCAACCAAATCATTTCACAAATCCTTCAAGCCATAGACCTAAACTCTGGCCTCAACATTGCTTCCAGCAACTACACTTTGCTTTTTACCTCGCCATGTCACCAAATTTCCTCAAACAAATGTACAATATTCCGAGGTAAACCTATTATCTTCTTCTAACCCAGCCCAATCAGCATCAATGAAAGCTTCAATCTTCTTCTCTACTCTCATCCCAAAAAACAATCCCTTTCCTGTAGTCATCTTCGTGTGCCTCAACATTCTATTCACTTCCTCTAAATGTTTCCCACATAGTACATGCATATATTGGCTTACCACACCTACAATGAAAGTTTTTTTTTTTTGGTAAGTAAACCAAAAATTCATTAAAGAAGAGGCAAAAAGCCACACAGCATATAGGTGGTATACAAGGTGGCTAAGGCCTCTAAAACAAAAAACCAAGAGAGACTCACCACCCCTTAAGTGGATGCTAACCACTCCAAAAAGCCTATAAGAGAGAGAGACTCCTCACCTATATACAATCTAGCTCAGCTCTATAAATTACAAACAAAAAAATTCTTGAGTTTCTGGATATTCAACACACCCCCCCCCCCCTAAAGGCTAATCTATTCCTCTCCTTCCAAACCGTCCAAAAAATACACAATGGGAGGGATTTCCAAACCTTTTTCCTTTCTTCCCCACAAAAGGGCCCCTCTAGCTAATTAAGACCTCCTTTACAGCTTCTGGAAAGACCCACTTAACATCTACTAACCCAAGAACAATATCCCACGGGACTCTGACCACTATACAGTGTATAAGAATATGATTTACATTTTCTTCTTCACAACCACACACAAAACAGCAATTTGGGAGTTGTAACCCTCTTTTCTGGAGCCTATCAAGAGTAAGCACCTTCCCTCATGTCGCTTCCCAAGCGAAGAAAGCGACTTTGGTTGGAACTCTATCCACCCAGATACACCTTGAAGGGAAAGCGGTGTCATTAGGATTCGCCAGCAGGCTATACGCTTCCTTGATCTTGAACCGTCCATTTCTTCCTCCCTTCCAAAAAACTGAGTCTTCCTCCAAAGAAGGCCTATGACCCCTCAAAACATGGATCAAATCCCTTACCATATCCAACTCCCAATCATTAAAGTCCCTCAAAAAAATTAGATTCCAACCTCCTTGACCAGAATTTTGGTCCCACATTTCCTCCACCGTTGCATTCCTATGAGCAGCCATGACAAAGAGATGGGGGAAACAATGGGACAGCATTGTACAAGTACACCAAATATCTGTCCAAGATCTAATTTTGGTACCCTTCCCAGCTAAGAACGCCATATTATCCCAGCGCCAAGTAGATTCTTTCAAGATCTCCTTCCAAACCCCTACTCCAACCGCCCCGTTGGCCTTCTTTGTCCTCCATCCAAGACCCTCTTGCCCATACTTCATCATGATTACTTGTTTCCAAAGACTGTCTTTTTTACAAGCATACCTCCATATCCACTTACTTAGCAAGGCTTTGTTCAACAGGGCTAACTTCCTTAGGCCTAGCCCTCCCTTATTCTTATCCGTACAAACCACCTCTCATTTAACTAGATGGGTTTTCCCCTCCAAGTTCTTCCCCCCCCCCTCCCCCCCCTTCTCTCACAGGAGCACTTTCTCTAACCTTCTAGCAACAATCTTGGGCATCCGAAAAAGAGACATTTGATAGATTGGCATGCTAGACAAAGTGCTTTTTATGAGGGTAATTCTCCCCCCATTGGAAATATACTGCCGTTTCCAAAGCGCAAGTCTCCTCCTCACTCTCTCTTTCACCCCATCCCACACAGAGGTAGCCCTATTAGGAGCCCCTAAGGGCAGCCCCAAGTACTAAGAGGGCAAGGATCCCACCCTGCATCCTAACTCCACTACCAACTCTTCAACCTCATCCACCTTACCAACTGGGATGATTTCACTTTTGGCCAAGTTAATCCTTAGACCTGAAGCAACTTCAAACCAGAATAGGATCCAACTTAAATGAGTTAGGTGCTCTTTGCTAGTCTCACATAACACAATTGTATCATCAGCAAAGAATAAATGGGAGATGTTCATAGGGGATCTTCTACCACCCCGAATGCTACATCCTGACAGGAATCCCCCCTCAACAGCTCTCCTAATGAGAACATCCAACACTTCCATTCCCATCACAAAGAGGTAAGGAGATAGGGGATCTCCTTGTCTAAGCCCCTTAGAACTTGGGAAAAAGCCAGCTGGAACCCCATTAACCAGTATTGAAAATTTGGCTGACGATAAGCAACTCCATATCCACCCCAACCACTTTGACTCAAAGCCCATTTTTTTGCAATACCTTCAACAAAAACTGTCAGTTAATGCTGTCATAAGCTTTCTTTATATCCAATTTGCAGATGAACCCCTTTTCTTTTCTTTTCTACCACGAGTCTATCATCTCATTTGCAATTAAGGAAGCATCAAGAATTTGTCTTCCCATCACAAAGGCATTCTGCGTAGGGGAAACCACCTTTCCTACCACTTTCTTGAGCCTATTAGCTAGCACTTTAGCCAACAATTTATAGAGCCCTCCCAAAAGGCTAATAGGTCAAAAGTCTCCCAGGTCCTCAGCCCTACCTTTCTTAGGAATCAGGACTAGGAAAGTGTTATTGAGACTCTTAAGAAAAAAACTATGCTCGTGGAATTCCTTAAACATTTCCATAATCTCCTCTTTAGTGAAGTCCCAACAGCTTTGCCAAAAGGCCACAGTAAAGCCATCCGGCCCAGGGGCTTTGTCCCCATTCATCTCCATCAAGGTCGAATGAATCTCAGCCTTTGAAAAATGAATCTCCAGATTCTCCGCTTCTTGCTGATTGATCTGATCTAGCTGAAGCCTCCCAATATCAGCCTTCCATCCCATATCTTCTGAAAGCGACAACTGGAAAGCATTAGCAACTCCTTCCCTCACTTCCTGCTCCTCTGAGAGCCACTCCCCATTAATCTTAACTCTGACCAGGGAGTTGTTTCTACGATGGGCATTTGCGATACGATGGAAAAAGCCCGTATTTCTGTCCCCTTCCCTTAGCCAGACCTCCCTTGAAAGTTGTCTCCAATGAATTTCTTCTAGAAACACCCACTTTTTATAACTTTCTTCAGCTTCCTTTTTTAACTCTGTTTCCTCTACTGTCAAACTTCTCTCACTTTCCACCCGGTCCCAGAAATCCACTTGCTGTAGAGCTGAAGATTTGTTATAGTCCAGCTTCCTAAACACCTCTCTATTCCATACTTTCAAGTTCTGTTTGATTCCCTTCATCTTAACAGCCAGTTTAAAACTAGCACTACCCCTAACCTCCATCCCCCGCCACCAGCTTCGAATAAGGTCTTTGAAGCCCTCAACCTTGAGCCACATGTTTTCAAACCTGAAAGGAGAGGGACCTCTTCTTATCCCACCCCCCACAAGAAGGACTGGGAAGTGATTAGAAACAGGCCGGGGCAGCCTACTTTGGAACACTCCACTGAAATGATCTAACCAGCTAGAGGACACAAGAAACCTGTCCAGTCTAGCCCAGGACTAGTTATTAGAACCCCCACTCCAGGTGAACTCTCCCCCCTGTAACGGAAGATCCACCAGCCTAATTCATCAACAATCTCAGCAAATCTCCTCATCTCTGAAGTTATTCTCCTCTGATTGCTCCTTTCCCTTTGGAGGAGGGTGATGTTAAAATCCCCTCCTAGGCACCAGGGGTCTTCCCAAAGACCTCTAATCGCCCCAAATTCTTCCCACAGACATTCACTTTCCACTTTGGTGAACGGACCATAAACTCCCGTGAACACCTAGACAACCCCATCTTCTACATTCTTGAACCTGCAGGATAAGGAGAATTGGCCCTCCTCCCAGTCCAAAATGTCCAACGACCTTTTGTCCCAGCAGATTAGGATACCTCCCGCAGCCCCCTCCGCATCCAGAGCTTTCCAATCTAAAAATCTCCCCGAGCCTAAACTTCTCACAACACCCTCCGACATAGGTTGAATTTTGTTTCTTGGATACTGTTAGATAGTGTACAATTGTTTCAGTTATTTGTTATTTACTTTTTCTTTTTTTTCCTTATTGTATTGTGGGTCCCACTAGCATGTATATATATACCCAAGTCCAATGTGTATTATTAATAGTTTTTAATAATAAAAATTAGGGATTCTCCTTTTTTCTCTCTTTTCACATGGTATCAGAGTTTAGGGAGAAAAAAAAAACCTAATTATTTCCGGTTTATCCGTGAATCAATTCTGGGAAACCTTTCAGTGACCGTGTTTCATTCCGGTCACCTTCCCCATCTCCTAAAGCTTTCCGGTCAACCGTATTGCCGTCAGAAAACCCTCACCCTCGGCGATTTTTCCGGCGACTTTTCCGACACCGACCATACCATCAATTGCGCAAAGAGGAGATCTTCAAGTTTTGTCACAACACCGGAGGGAGAATCTTAGTCATGCGCCGGCCATGCGTGTTTCTTCTCCGGTAGCCTGAACCTCACGCGCTAGCACGTGAGGGCGCGTGGAACACTTTCCGGCAACGCGCTTCCACTTCCAGCCTTGCCTGCGCCGTCTAGCCACTCTCCCTCTGTGCTTGTGCCATCCGAGCCCTGCAAGTGCATTTTTTTGGGGTTTTTGTCTCCGTTGGCCCTCTAAACAGCCTTTTCGACCACCTCTAGTGACTTCCTCTCCACCCCGAGCCCTGCACGTGTCTTAGGAAGTGTTCTTCTACCCTTCCAGTAGTGCCACATTTTTTTTTTCTTTACTATTTGGTCTCTTACAGCCGCGGATCCTCGGTTTTTCTTCTTTCAACCGTGATCTGAAGCCGTATTAGGGCTCTCTTCGATCCAAACATATTTCGTTTTCCAAATAAGTAGATATGACTACTAAAAGTTTCATTTTTTCCTCTATTATATCTGGATCTCCTATGATTACTTCGAAGAAATTGGTTGGCAGTGAAAATTATTTGTCTTAGTCTGCCTCTATGGAGCTTTGGTTTATGGGTCAAGGTTATGAGGATCGCCTTGTTACGCAGGAGGCGGATATCCTTGAGGTTTAAAGAGTACAATGGAGGAAGATAGATGCACAGTTATGTAGTGTGTTATGGCAATCAGTTGATCTTAAGATTCTGCTTCATCTTCGAGCCTACAAAACATGCTTTAAATTTTGGAATCAGGCGAAAGGGTTATACACGAATAATATCCAACGTCTTGATAAGGTGACTTCTTCTATTGTCAATGTTAGACAACAAGAAATGGATTTATCTACTTATATTGGCCAGATTGTCTCTCTTAAGGAGGAATTCTTGACCATGATGCCTCTTACTACTGATGTTGGGGATCAACGAACATAGATTGACAAGTTCTTCATGGTTCTTACGCTTATTGGCCTCTGTTCAGATCTTGAGACCGTCCGCGATCAGATTCTTGGCAGTTCCTTCGTTCCATCCTTGGATGATGTGTTTGCTCGCCTCCTCCGTATCTCCTCCACTCAGACTTTACCATCTAATAACACTTCAGATTTTTCTGTGTTAGTTTCTCAAACTAACTCTCGAGGAGGACGCAATGGTAACCGAGGTAGAGGCCAACGTCCTCATTGCACCTATTGCAATAAGCTTGGCCACACTCGTGATCAATGTTATCAGTTACATGGGCGGCCTCTCCGCACTGCCCACGTGGCCCAATCATCTGATCCTCAACCACCTCAGCCTCCAAGCTCCTCCACATCTCAGGGTATTTCCCTCACTGACAATGAGTATGATGACTATTTCCTCTATCAGGCCACCAAGTCAGCTTCTGTTATTTCTGTTACCCAGATTGGTAATGCTTCTGCTTGTCTTACCCACACATCTTCTCTTGGACCTTGGATTCTAGATTCTGATGCTTCTGATCACATATCTGGTAATAAGGATCTTTTCTCTTCTATTACTACTACCTCTGCCTTACCTACTGTTACCTTAGCTAATGGTTCTCAAACTGTGGCCAAAGGCATTGGTTTGGCACATCCTCTCCCTTCTCTACCTCTCACTTCTGTCCTTTATACTCCTGAGTGTTCCTTTAATCCTATCTCCATCAGAAAAATCACTCGTACTCTTAATTGCTCTATTACTTTTTCTGATAAATTTGTGACCTTGCAGGACCAGAGTACGGGGAAGATGATTGGCATAAGACGTGAGTCTCAAGGCCTCTATCACCTCACCTCGCCATCTAATGCAGTGCCTTCTCGCCCACTCCAGGTTTATCATCGCCGTCATCGTGTCACTGTTCCTCCTTTGGTCAAGGTACCTGCTGACTCACTTCCTATCCCTTCGGCTTCTCTTGCCCCGGCTCTGCCTCCTTCTGCTGACTTACCCATTGCTCTTCGAAAAGGTAATCGATCTACTCGTAATCCTCATCCCATTTACAATTTTTTGAGTTACCATCGATTATTTTCACCTTATTCTGCATTTGTTTCTGCTATATCTTCTGTTTCTCTTCCCAAGAGCACCCCTGAGGCTCTTTCCCATCCAGGCTAGCGTTAGGCAATGGTAGATGAAATGGATGCTTTACACTCCAATGACACTTGGGATCTTGTTGTTTTACCCTCTGGTAAATCTACAATTGGTTGTCGTTGGGTCTACACAGTTAAGGTTGGCTCTGATGGTCAGGTTGATCGCCTTAAGGTCCGCTTAGTTGCGAAAGGCTATACTCAGGTTTATGGTCTGATTATGGTGACACTTTCTCTCTTGTTGCCAAGATAACTTCTGTTCGTTCATTGCTCTCCATGGCTGCTATGCGTTCTTGACCGCTTTATCAGTTGGATATTAAAAATGTTTTCCTTCATGGGGATCTTGCTGAGGAAGTTTATATGGAGCAATCACCTGGTTTTGTTGCTCAGGAGGAGTCTGGTTTAGTGTGCAGGTTACGCCGTTCTCTATATGGCTTGAAACAATCTCCTCGAGCATGGTTTAGCCGTTTTAGTTCTGTTGTTCAGGAGTTTGACATGTTTCGCAGTACAACAGACCATTCCGTTTTCTATCATCATAACTCTTTAGGGCAGTGTATTTATCTGGTAGTTTATGTGGACGACATCGTCATTACAGGCAGTGATCAAAATGGTATTCAAAACTAAAGCAACACCTTTTCACCCACTTTCAGACTAAAGACTTGGGGAAACTCAAGTATTTCTTAGGTATTGAGATAGCTTAATCCAGTTCCGGTGTGATTCTTTCCTAAAGAAAGTATGCTTTAGACATCTTGGAAGAAACCGGTATGTTAGACTGTAAACCGGTAGACACTCCTATGGATCCAAATGTCAAACTTATACCAGGACAGGGGGAGCCTTTAGGAGATCCTGGGAGATATCGGTCACTTGTAGGTAAACTGAACTACCTCACCATTACTCGTCCAGACATTTCTTTTCCTGTAAGTGTTGTTAGTCAATTCCTACAGTCACCATGTGATAGCCATTGGGATCCTGTAATCCACATTCTTCGATATATCAAAAGCACACCAGGTCAAGGTGTGTTGTACGAGAACCGAGGTCATACCTAGGTTATTGGTTACACAGATGTAGATTGGGCTGGCTCACCCACAGATAGACGTTCCACTTCCGGGTATTGTGTTTTTATTGGAGGTAACCTAATATCCTGGAAGAGTAAGAAACAAGATGTAGTGGCCAGATCTAGTGCTGAAGCCGAGTATCGAGTTATGACTCTGACAACATGTGAACTCATATGGTTGAAACATCTTCTTCGGGAGTTGAGATTTGGAAAGGATGAACAGATGAAGCTCATCTGTGACAACCAAGCCGCTTTACATATTGCATCCAATCCAGTCTTCCATGAAAGGACCAAACACATTGAAGTTGACTGTCACTTCATTAGAGAGAAGATCGCATCAGGATGTGTGGCGACTAGTTTTGTCAATTCAAATGATCAACTAGCACATATTTTTACTAAATCTCTCAGAAGTCCTAGAATTAAATACATTTGTAACAAGCTTGATGCATATAACATATATGCTCCAACTTAAGGGGGAGTATTAAATAGTGTACAGTTATTTCAGTTATTTGTTATTTACTTTTCCTTTTTTTTCCTTATTGTATTGTGGGTCCCACTAGCATGTATATATATACCCAAGTCCAATGTGTATTATTAATAGTTTTTAATAACAAAAATTAGGGATTCTCCCTTATCTTTTCACATACATAGTAAATCAACCTTCTGATTCCATATGAAAGTCTTGATAATTTTCCTTTTAAAGCTATCGTTTGCTCCCCTCACATTCCAACTCAGAACCTTTAGCTTCATTGGACTACTGCGATTTGACTCCCTTTGCCCTATGAGAGGCCTTTTTGCTTATTTCCCCCCTCATAATTTACAGAGCACTCCAACCTCTTTAACTCCCTTTCGAACTTTGACTTCTATAGAAGCTCTTTGCTGTGTATCCTCTCCTGTCTCTTTCTGATTTTAATCAAGAAGCTTAGGATTTCCTTTTCCAATCCCTCCATCGGGAACCCCAGAAAGTGGCTGAACTTTGCCAGACTACTTTCCTCCCATTTTTCCTCATTCTCATTTCTTACAACTTGGGCCTCGGGCATGCCACAATCCCCCTCCGCACTCTGGCCTTATCGTTGATTCTATTAGCTTCTCCCAAGTCCCAGCAGCCATTACCATCCTCATTAGATCTCTCCTCCACTGTCAACCACATTGTATTCTCACTTCGGAATTCCTCCCCTATAACCCCAGAACGATCGTAAAACTCCCCCTCTGGAGCCCGATCAAAAGAAAGAGAATTAAGATGAGAAGCACCCAAAGCCCTTTTTCCCCTAGAATATAAAACCGACCCATACCTCAGAGTTTCCTCTTCGAGAGCCCGGTCTGTCGCTGAGTAGCTAACTTTCGATTGCTGCTTCCTGAAGTCCTCAATTTCCCAGGCAACTAGGGGCTCCGTTTCTGAGAAGTTCACACTTTTGGTAATATTGCAGTCCAGAAGACAGGCCTTCTCCTGAGGGCCTCTACTTAATGCTTGGGCTAGGGGTGTGATTGGGCTAGCCCTTTCCAGGCCAACAGACCCAACCAGCTTTGGGCAGTCCACCACTTCAGCCCGCCACCTAGTCGATGGGCTTGCCTCTGGCCCATCTACGACAACCACAACTTCTTTTAACTTTAAGCCCAAAGATGTATTTTGCAAGATAGGCCCACCAGCCCTCCTCGCATCTTTTGAGCCCGTGGTCGGGCTTGACGTAGGAGGCCCAAGCACCAACACATCAAGGGAGGCCCGGTCCCGGATCGTCGAGTGTTGGACCCGGTTTATAGACACCTCCCGGCCCAACCCACTCTCCTCCGCACCTATCACTTCAGCTAGCAGAGTTAGCGTCTCAAGCCTCGTGCTCTCCGACTCTTCCTCCACACGCAACCCCGCCGGCGAATCGGCACAATCCACCAAGTTCTTCCTCAGCACCGGTTTGAGCTCCCACCAAAGAGTAAGGTAGTAGACGACCTCCTCAACTTCAATCTCCAACACACTCGGCATAATATCTCCTTTCGTTTTTACCAAGATTCGAGCCCACTGAAGCTCCTCAACGTCTCCGTTTGAGGATCGATTGCAACAAAACCCCCACACTCTTTCCCCACTCTTCTCAAAATTGTCGAGTTCCACAGCGAGATTGGGAGTCCAACGATTTTGACCCAGACTTCATTTCTTAACTCCTCCTCTACCCAGTAGCCGGTCCTTGGGTTCCAGTGTTCTAGCCCCAACTGGAGCCCTCCCAACAATCGTTTCCCTGAGGATAGAACACGTCTTGCTTCTTCCAGAGCTTCAAACTCCAACAAGACCCTATTCTTCTCCAGTCTTGCCAGCCCTAATTTTCCTTTCAGCCCCCAAGAGTTTGCTAATAATCTCCCCAGTTTCTCCAGGTCCTCTCCTCCTGCTGCACTAGATTTCCTACTCACAACAATGCAATGTTCCTGTTTCCGCAGATTTCCGAGTGTTTCCTCCCTTCTAACCTTCACTCTGACTGAATTATTAACCCTCCAACTTGGTCTCTTCACTACTTCCGCATACAATCTCTCCAAGGTAGATTTCCCCACGACCCTTGCTTCCTGCTTATTTGTTTTTTTGCCCAAAGCTCCTTGCATTTGTAGTAGTTTCTCCGCCATAGTCACCCATCCCCCTTTGTCCCCTCTGCCTTTCGAAATGAATATACTGAAACTCTTCCTTTCTGAATCTACAACCCCTAACCGGAGAAACCACCCCGCTCGGTTGATACCTTGCATCAGGGAGTACGATCTCCCCTTTTCCTTCCACCCCCTTCCCCATTTTCCCTCTTTCTCGTCCTTAATGCAATGGTTTAGACCCTCCACGAAGAACCCTAGGCTCTCCGGTCCCAATCGGACCCATGAAGAGGCCCCTCTCTTCTTCTCCACAATGATTACTTGGAGTTGTCCTTTTCTTTCTTCTAATATGATCTCAAACACCTTGGACTCCACTATGAAACTGCTCTCCTTCCTTCTTCTTCGATTCGCTGCATTATCTTCTCCCTCCTCACCGTCGCGCTCTCTCTCACTCTCTCCCATCTCAGCAAATGAGTTATTTAGATCATCACACCTACAATGAAAGTTAGTTAGGTATAATATGTGCTAAGTAGACAACCTTACCGACTAACCTTCGATACCTGCTCTTATCCACAGGTGTCCCTCCTTCATTCCGTCCAAACTTGTAGTTTAGCTCCATGGGTGTTTCTATTGGTTTGCACCCTAACATCCTAGTTTCCTTAAAGAGGTCAAGGGTATAGTTCCTCTATAAGATCCAAATTCCTTGTTGCTCCTAGAAACCTCTATTCCAAGAAAGTATTTTAGCTTTCAATTAGAAGACTTTGAAGGCAATTTGGGGACTTGTCGCATCCCTTCGTCTCTTTAGGCCTTCACTAGTGAAGCCTTTGTTGCACCCTAAAGGGCCTTATACTACTAGATTGGAACCTAGAGGCAGAAGCACCAGGTTGGTAAAGGAGATAGTTCCTACACCACCTTTAATGGGTTTTGTTAAGCTAAATTTTGATTAATGCATTTTAGATAACCCAAACTGACTAGGGATTAGAGAATTGTTTAAGAAGCACCCTTTTTTTTTTTTTCTTTTGATAGGTTTTTTCATGAATCATCTTGTTATAGTGGTAAGAGCTTTTTCTAAAGATGTAGGTTAAGATTCTCGCTCTTTTGGAGGATTTGTTGCAACTAGAGCTTCGGGTGTTTCTAATCTCTCAGTGGAAGGAGATTTCACAACTATGTTCCTTATGTTGGACTCCTCGCTTTGGCCAATCATGTGGTTGATGCCTTAGCAACATGGAGCCAAATATTTGGATCCTTTTCTTGGAGATCTTTTGCCTCAATGAGTTGTTTACTCATATCAAGCATTTTTATAACCGTGTTAAGCTGTACATTTGGAGTTGCCTTTTGAATTAGCATAGACCTACTATCCTTCTTTTGATAAGATTTTATATATATTTAAGGATTTCTCATCTTTTTTATACTTCCTATTACAATGAAATGAAATGATAATTTTCTACCAAGAAAAAAAGAAAAAAAAAGAAAACCATATAAGGCAATCGGCAAGTAGATTTTAAATTTCCTATAACATGTGGACTAGATTATATCAGCTAATAGCATGTCACAAATTGTAAAATAAGGATGCAAATGGAGGATTGCTTCAATATTGCAAGTAGCAGTAGACAATAAACAGATTAAAAAAGAAGGGGAAAAAAAAAAAGAACATATTTAGACTCAAAGTAATCAAGCACTAGAATTCATGGCAAGAGTGCTACATAAAGCAATGAAGAACTTACCTCAGCACAAATTTTATTAACAGTGGAAATTGTCTCAACAGGGTACAATCCCCGCAGGGTTTCTGCACCTAGAAGAATTGCATCACTACCTGAACCAATAAAAAATGACAGGAAAAGTAAGACCCTAATAGGAGCAGGGCAGACTCATATGGATGGTAACGACAACATACTGAACAAGAACTACAAGGAAGCAATAATAGTGATGACACCAAACAATACGAAAGTGAGAAAAAGACATTTTCTACAAAATAAGTATAGTATTATAATAGCAGCAGTAATATAAGTAAAGGCCTCAACTAACAGTCACATAAATCAACTTATTCTGCATTAGGAATCTGTGTTTACCATCCAGTACAGCATTAGCAACATCAGTCGCTTCAGCACGAGTAGGTCTCAGATTGTCAGTCATACTGTCCACAACACGAGTAATCACCGCAGGCTTTCCAGCCATATTGCACTTATAGACAGCAGCCTTTTGAAATAAAAATACCTGCAGAATCCATAAAGAAATATTACCAGTAAAATTTTGAATTGAAATTGCAATTTCTTTCCCTCCTAGGCAAAAAGTTTGATATTAACAATGAATGCACATACATGCACACAGCCCCACTGGCAACCAACATGATGCCCCCACCCCAACACCTTCCTTCCTTTTGCCCCCAACACCAAAAGGTGGGGAATCAACAAGAAAATCAGAAAACAAAAAGAAAGAGGAAAACTAGAAAAGTGAGAATGACTATTGTCATTGCTATTGATAAGTGATCCTCATTATTTAGAATCAACATTAGAAGAATCATTGTATAATTCAGTAAAAAAGTTACAAATATCCATGTGAGAAAATATAAGTGTCTAGCATTCAGCTGATATAAGTGTGCAATGAATTGAATTTATCACTTTAAGCTATACATATGGTAATTTTTTATTGGCATCTATTTGTGCACACATGTTCAGTTTGTGCATTTAAGTAAGAATTTGCACATGTAGAGATACAGAATTGCATGACCCTCAAAATTTCCATCCAAAATTGAATGAAATTTCTTTATTTACCAATTAC
Source organism: Vitis riparia (assembly GCF_004353265.1). Classification (NCBI taxonomy): domain Eukaryota; kingdom Viridiplantae; phylum Streptophyta; class Magnoliopsida; order Vitales; family Vitaceae; genus Vitis; species Vitis riparia. Next base: position 20,906,472 of record NC_048443.1, on the reverse strand, counting down.
CATGTCCAAATTTCAAGTCTTACCTTCTCTGGTGGGAGATCAATCCCCAGATTTCCACGAGAGAGGATAATGCCATCTGCTTCTTGTAGAATCTCATCAAAATGGTTCAAGCCCTAATAGAAAATTTGGGAAAATAAAATGAAAATCACATTCAGGTACAGATAATAAATTTGAACTAGTCTGAAAGGCTAATCATGTATATCACTTAATTCACATTCAAGCTACTGAAATTGAAACTGTTTCAGAAAGCCAGTTGTATACGTCCAGCACCTCTATATTTTCAATCTTTGCAAAAATCTGAGTTTGATTGAGATCACCCAGTTTAGAAAGAAACTCGCGAGCCTGCATGATGGCAAGAACATCCATACTAAACGGGATAAGGAAACTGAGAAAAGTATTACTTACTGTAGCAAACTCAAGGATAGATACTAAGCATACTATCAAAGTAGGAAGCAAATGTAGAAAACCATGAATACTACAAAACAGAAGAGTGAGTGCATGCAAAAATAATTCAACATATCTTATCAAAGACAGAAAACTTAACTTGACATAAGAAAGATAAACCAGAAGAAAATACTAAGTAGGAGTAGTCCTTACATGGCGAACATCTTCCGCATGGCGGGTATAAGACAATGACAGGAAATCTATTTTGTTTTGAACACCCCATGTGCTTATAACCTGAAATGAACATCTGAATATCATAGAAGCACTTGATAAGATATCTGGGTAAGCACAAGGTTTCCTTTTAGGGGAAAATTCCAACAAAGTCATCATATAGCTAACCTAAAAGGAATCTAACAAAGTCAAAACTATACCATCTATTTGGAATGAATACAAAATGTAACCTATTGAATTATTACTGAAAAATCCTGATTCAATTATAGCATGTTAATGAAGAAATTCAAAACAAAGAATCTTGAGATTATGAGATTTTAAAAGTTATAATTACCCCCAAAAGTGTAAGATCATGCTACTAGATCCACAATTGCACACATAAAAATAAAAGATAAAAACTATTCTAAAGTCGATTCCTTGTGGACAACATTTTCTATTAATAGATGTCAACCTTTCCTACCACTAAAGAGTGGAAAAAAGGAATCTAGACTAAAGCACGAAGGCTGGTTTTATTAGTAGAAAGTATTTATTCAAATGAAAGAACTTACTTCCTTATCTTTATCAGTGAGTGTGGGAAGATCAATACGAATTTGAGAGACATGCAATGTGTACAAGGATCCTGCCAGGGTAGCAGAATTCTTTATAAGGCAAACCACATCTTCCCCATCCACCTCAGTCACCTGCAGCATAAAAACTGAGCTTCAGAGGCAAATAACTCTATGATATCAATCTTGTATACTCATTTAAGTCAGAGATTGGAAGTCCGCAAATTATTTATGCTTGTTCGAGGCTTGCTTGTATAAAACAAGCTTACGTGAAATGAGAAGACAAGCAATCTCCCAAGTATATGTTGATCTGTTCTAACGAAATGATAAGAGAAAGTACGACTAACTCAGAAATCAGGTAAATTTGCATGCCTAGCTTAATTGATCAAGTCCTCTGTCCCTTCCAAAGAATAACTGTATATTGATTAAACAGATATTGAACTCATCCTTCAAATGTAGCCTTACCTCCAGCCACACAGAAGTAGTTTCACTTCCTGTAAACAGATACTGGCCTATAAAAATAGTGTCTCCTTTCTTCACTGCCTGCAAGGACAAATTAAACTTTGGTTTATGGTAGTTTTGCCAACAGAAAAGTGTAGCTAGAATAAAGCCATTTCAACTTGAACATCAATAACTAACATACCCTTCAAAACACTTTCATGGTAGATCTAGCAAGTTAAGAAGCAGAAGAAGAACAAACCTAACAGAAGGCTGAAAACCAACAAAATGGGTAAAAGATATAGTCCCCAGGTTTACTAGAATGAAGGAATTCCTCCCAACTCAATTTGGCAAAAGAGGCTTATAGTTTGGCAAGACGATCAACTGCCTGAGTACAGAAGAATAATAAAAAATGATACAAGAAGCAAGACAATCAATATGAAAGCTCCTCACCTGTTTGAAAATTCTGAACCAAAAATGAGTTATCATGATTATGAGCCAAACATGCTAGCAAACCATCTTGAGAAGGCAGCTCCATTGAAGCTTTCTAAAGACAAAGGTAAAAGGTAATACACCTAGGGGGGGAAGGGGGGGAGGCGGTGTGAATAGGTGTTGTTGAACAAAAAAAAAATTCCCAACAAAGATTACCAAACCTTAGAATTTCTTAATGTCAATAAACTTCTCTTTCAACAATTTTTCAACAAAGCATGATATCCACAATCAAGTACGTATGCACCAACACTCTCCCAACAATTTATAAATGTAATTCACATGCAAATGCAAATGCAAAGAGTAGAGTGAGAGAAAGAGACAGTTAACACATGATTTTAACGTGGAAAACCTCCGAAGAGATCAAAAACCATAGACCTACAATCGATAAAAAACATCCACTATAAAGAATAAAAACTGAATACAAGGTTTTACTTAGCTCAAGCCTACCAATTCTTCTCCGACCACTTGACCAGTACCTTCCACTTTCAGCTTCTCACCTTCTTCTACTGGAGCACACTTGGAGTCCACACCAAACTTGATCTCGGCCTCTTCTTGAATCCACACAAGAAGAAATTGAGTTTTTATCCAAACCCAAATAAATTAGAAATTGAGAGATGAATGAAGGAAAGAATCAACCCATTTTTTTCTGAAGAATATCCATTGAAAACAGTTTGGAAAACAGTAGGAAAGTTGGATTTTCTTGGCAACCAAACACCCCAAAATAGGAAAGAAGAAGAGAACCAAAGGGTATGGTTGTTGTTGTGTCTCTCTCTACAACACAGGAAGAAAGTTATGGGTTTTTAAATGAAGGAAGGCCTTGATCCAACGGACAAGATTTCATAAAAAAAGTGTAAGTTGGATCGATCCAACCTAAAGCTGGATCGATCTTGGAACAGGGCGTTATGAACAAACAGGGCGTTTTGAACACTTAGTAAAAAAAATGCTTCCTAAATCTTCCTAACTCCTTCAAAAATATTTTAAGTAAAAAACAACATTTAAATACAATGGTTGATTCAAATCCATCCAACTCCAACCTCAACTACAAACCTTGGTCTCTTGAAAAATTCAACAAATTGATCTCCATTAGCCAAGTAGTCCATAGAAGGATTGGAAAAATCTAGTTAGGAGACACTTAAGAATTTTGTCCGGAATTGTCAGCCTAGCTAAACACTCACAAAAGGCATTCTAATAAACCATATAAACCAAATTATGATTGATATTGTTAAGATCATCATGTTTTCTAATATACTTTCACTGCCAAGACATGCAGAAACTCCATTGACCAGCACACTACTGCATATATCCTAATGGTTTCCTAGCTAATATTCCAGAATTATCACAAATGTTTTTCACATTGAAAACATTTTATGCGTCCATAAGACATACACTTACTCACTTCTAATCATGTTTCTTATCTCGATGCTAGTAGTGTCCTATATAATATTTAAGAAATAACCCAAACATTTTCTCATTGACAATAATTTAAGCATCCAAAATGGGCACAGCTTGTTGCTCACCTTTGATAATCCACCAAAATTTAAGGGCAGCAAGTTTGAAGTGGCTTCTTTCTCCTGATTTGGTGTTAGCACAACCAAAGAGTCTACTTGAAGAGAAATGGGGTGCTCACTTCTATTGAGAACTTGCAACTCTGGACCCACGGTATCCAGCATCACCTGGAAACAAAATTACAAACATGCGTTTTACTTTTCTGACCTATGAGGTACAAAACTTTCGAGAATAAGTCAATACAGCAAATCCAATTCAGCAAAAATCTACAAAGTTAACAAAGATTCATCCTAATTAATGTGCTTGGACATGTGGACTATAATGAAATAAATTTTTACAATAATAATCAATAATCAATCATCATTCATGAGCAGTTCAGAACGGCAAGCTTACCGCACAGAGCTTCTTGGTACTCTTCACTGCCACCTTCAGATTTTCCAGTGTCTCTTGATGAAATTCAGCATCACCCCATGAAAAATCAAACCGTGCCACTGACCAAAAAAAAGAAAAAAGAAATCATTACGAAAGCTTATCAAATTCAACAATTGAGAATAAGTGGCAAACATAAATTTGCACCTATTAAAACAAAGAAGCAACCGTCATTAACTCTATATAGATGTGAACAAATTTGAAACTTTCCAATATTTATAATTTTCATCAAAAATGAAAAACAAAAAAAAAAAATGAAAATTTCCCATTAGCTACAAATTATAATGATGGCGATAATAGTAGTAGTAGTAGTATTCATTTTCTCGGCAATCAAACAAAGGAAGAAGGAAAAATGTTTTATACCACACATTCCAGCCGTGATACAGCCAGATATAACGCCCACTGATCTCGATTTTGGGCCCAGCGTGCCCACAATCTTCGTCATTGCAGGAAAAAAACTCTGCAAGAAAATTCCACCCAAGTCATGATCACCAAGAAAACAAATAAATAAAGAAAGCAATTCTGCTTGTATCACCACTAAAGCTCCACCGCAAAGTTCTGTTACCAGAAAAACGCAGGAAAAGAGAAGAAAGAAGTAAAATAAAAATAAAAGAGAAATTTTTCAAAACGACGAAACGTGAAATAAGAGAAGGGTTGGGTTACGCGTTTCGATGGCTCAAGGATTGAAGCCATCCTGATGGGTTCTTCGAGCAGCAAGTGAGTAGACTGCATTTTTGATCAACAATAGAAGAAACGGAGACAACTGACTGAATTTCAGCGATGGCTTCGATTTGCTTTTGTTTTTGTTTTTTTTGTTTTTGGTCTGAGATCTCGGGTCTATTTCAATCACAAGGGAGAAATGAGGGAGGAAAAATGTCCAAATCACACGTGTAAGGGCGTGATTATATACCAAAACTGCCCTCTAAGGGCCGTCTCCGACATGGGCAGATCAGTAATTTACATTTATTTACACCAAAACCGCCAGGTCGGACAACCACCAAAATTCTCCATCGCTAACTTTGCAAGTCAAAATTTAACGTTAATACACAATTTTACCCTTATTTTCTTTTTTATGTTTGATTTTACTATTAAAAATATAAAGAAAAATTAAATATAATTGAAATTAGTAAAAAAAATTATATGTATTAAAATTATTTAATTTTTATGTATAAGAATTAAATAATTAAAATAAGATATAAAAATAATTTATTGATTTTAAATATATATTTTTACTTTTCTCCGCTTTTCTTTCTTTCTATTTTTTTTTTACCTTTTTCCTCAAAACTTTTTCGAAACCAAATATAATCAAAGCATTATTTGATTATAAAAATATTATAAATCTAAGGGTTATTTAATTAAAAAAATTAAAAATGCAAATTCATAAGAATAAACATGAAATACAACCTCCTTTGGATAAAACAATTTTTAATTCATATCTCACATCAAACACTTTTTATGAGAAAATTTTAAAAGGTAAAAAATCAAAACAAGGTTATTTATATAATATTCAATATATTAAAGTTGTTTTTTCCAACTATAGGTATTATTAGTTCATCATTTTAATCAAATATTTCTAAATTTAACTAGGATTGTCAACTAAACATGTTAGAATGGGTTGATGTCTAATATGCAAATTAAGAAATAATAATCAACTACAAATATGTCTTGTCAACTTAGTAGGTTAGTGTCATAGGCACAAAATCTCTCATATAAATTTTTTGCATCTATGCAACGCTTAGACACCCCTTTAAGACAACCTTCCAAAATCCACATGAGGTTAGAATAAGGAAACACACAAAACTCCCACGAGATGATAGAACACCAATCTCAACTTGTATTTCATTACTTCACTAAATAATGAAAAAAGACACAACCTTTAGCAAGACTCCCACAATAGCATTAGTGAGTTCATGCTCTCTAGATCTTTTCCTCTCTAAGAGGCTCTCCCATCTCCCTATTTATAAAGTGGCAC